>NW_022631063.1:2205854-2565617 GCF_010015895.1 Lontra canadensis | reverse complement strand
CACAACCCTCAGACCAACTAAAAAAATTATATATATATATATATATATATATATATATATATACATATATACATACACACACACACACACACACACACACACACTTATTTCAGAGCCCAGAGTGATTTTGGGATTATGCCCTGCTTCATTCTCCTTGGTTAGTTAGCATCAGTAGGTGAACTGATTCTTTTTGTCGGTAAATCTTCAAAATAACACTTTTTTTGTTTGTTTGTTTCTTTAAGTAAGAATGTTTGAAAACAGGATAGTAGTTTTAATTGTATGGAAAATAATGTATCTTCACCACAGTCATGGTGATTGTCACTTTCGTCCTGACAGTATAGATTTCATAGCTGTGGTCTGATATGCGCTTCTCTGTTATGTTCTATTCTGACTTTTGAATAAAGAAAAGCATGTCACATTTGCTTTTCTGTGTTGTGCAAATTTTCTGGTTTTCCTAGGTGTTACATATGATAATTATTAATATATCTTTTTTTTTAATCCCCTGTTACTTGGAAGGAAAAATCTTCCTGAAATAACACGAAGTGAAAACCCAGGTGAGTAAACAAAGATCTGAGAAATCTTTGTTTTAAAATCTACATTTTTTTTTTCAGTGAAGGGGAATGGTATGCACAATAGATTTTACCTTTCATGTAACTGAGCGTCAGTCTTTACCAGACTTGCCTTAATGACAGAGATCAAAATTTCAAATTGTTGAGATGAATTTTTATAGGAAATTTGGAAGAGATAGGCCAAGTGGACATTACTTGAGGGCAGAGATCAGTAACAAAATTGAGGGTCAGAGTCATGGAAGAGAATCCTGGGAAATTCGCATTTGTTACTTACACATTGAGATGACTCCAAATTCCAAGAGGATAGGTAGGAATAGTATAGTATACTGATTAAGAACATGGACTTACCATCAAACAGAACTGAATTCAAATCCTGTCTCCCAACTAGTTTTGGAATTGTGTACAGTTATTTATCTTCACTGAGTTTCAGTTCCCTCCTCTAGGACGGTGATGAGGACGAAGTGAAGATAAACACGTTATGTCGCAAAGTCCTCAGCATGGTGCCTGACATAGTAATTGATCAAAAATGGTACTGGCATTAAAACTGTGCATTTCTTTCTCCAGAGTTAACTTTGGGAGTTCAAGGCAAAAGAAACATGTTAGGTATTTGTGGGCGAAGAATTTATTGCTCCTCAGTTCTCCTCTTGTATACTACTAGAGAAGTACACAGGCCTGTACATTGCCTTTGGCCAACTCATAGCAGTGTTCTGCCCACTCCCTTTTAGACTCCAGATGACTGTCTCCCTACAAGCTGGTCCTGACTACTCAGACACCCAGAACTTCTCCTTGAGGGCAGGACTTCCTGTCCTGGGGATTTTTGGTAGTTATTGGGCAGTCTGGCCTGAGACTCTGTCCAGTAGCTCTTTCATGTGGGGCTTTGTCTGCCCCATTAGCCTTCAGTTTTGTTTTGTTTTGTTTTTCCTCTCTTCTATCTTAGCTCCTTGAGAAATGGAGAGCAAGGGTCAACTTAGAACTGATACGGGGCATGTGACTATGCCTCCCCGAGTGGACTGAAGAGTTTACTTAACTGAGAAGAAGTTCCAAATAATGCCTGTCAATTTTTTATTTTTTTTTTTTTAAATCTCCAAGGCGTTCATTTTGGGGGATGTAGTACATTCTTCTTAGACTTAGGGCAATTGTTAAACAAACAGATTTCTTTTCCCACCTTATAATTCCAGCCATGCAGGAGGAGAATTCTTTTTCTCTTAGCATAGGCCTTAGGTGCCAACATTACCTGAGGCCATTACTTGAGGTAATGCCAGTAAGCAACTTGTGTCGGAGCAACCGACGTTAGTAACTGCCCCCTCAATGCTCCTGAGAGCATTGCATCTGGTGACTTCGTCTCTCTCCATTTGAACTAGACAGGGATCAGATATGCTTGTGTAATACAGGGTCACCTTAGAACCCTTTCCATTCAGAGTACTCTAAACATGGAACGTATTTCTTACAGAGAAACTCCAAAGAAGTACCAGGTTGCCAAGACCTGATTTGAAAAGAACCAAATTTTCAGAAACTTGGAAAAAGCTTCTAGAACTGGTTTTTCAGGGATATTCAGGCCAATTCAGAGTCTTCAAGTGATTTACACTGAAGAGCAGAAAATAGCAGTCTCTTCTATTTGGAATTTGTCATTTTGTCACTTGTATTAGTTAGAGTACTAAAGGGAATCAAACTCAAAAAAATGTTATCATCATGACAAAATGAATTAATGTTTGTCTTAGAACTAGTGAGCCACTTAACGCTTTTTCAGATTTGGCTCGTTAAGAAAGAAAAAACACAACTTGTATTGTAACAATTTTCTAGATTTTACATTTCTTTTCTCCTTTGAGGAATAGAGAATGTAATACTGATATGGCAGTCATTTGAAATTAATTTCAAAAGCCTACTCAGTTTACTACATAAGATCAAAGTCTACATTTTTCTGACATTCTTTTAATACTAATTACCACTGTAGCTTAATTGACTTCCATCTGGGAAAGGAGACACACACACACACACACATACACATACATACATATATGTGTATATATCATATGTGTGTGCATGATATACACACATATGATATCTATACATACATACACACCTCACATGCACACATAAGCATGCAATGCTGTTTTATACACACATGTATATATTTGTGTGTGTGTGTATATATATACACACACACATACGCGTGTATATCCATAATAGGCTAAAATAAAGGCAATGAAATAAATGAGTTTTAAAATTCTTAATTGACTTATTAGGATATATTAAAGGTGTTTTACAAAATAAAACAGTAAACAAATAAATAAAATAAAAAAATACAACACTGTAGAAACCAAGCAGGAAGGCAAGTTAAAGATTTTGTGGAACAAATGTTATTCGAGCCACCTGGCAACTCTGTAAGATCATTCTGAAATGTAGAAGCAGAAGCACAAGCCATTTTCCCAGCTTTCTTGCTCTCTCTTTTTCTTCACGTTTTATAAAACTGCAGTTTTATTGCTAGATAATATGGTAAAAAAGATTCATTGTAAGGGTTACCTAACAACGTTGGTGGTGTTGATGAATAGTTGCAATTAATACATTCCCTTAATTAGTCTGATACCCAGAAGATGCACCTGGCAGGTCATTTTAATACTACAATTGATTTATAGCTGCTAGAAATGATTTTACCAGCTATCTTCAGAGAGTACAATTAGAGTGGATTTCATTTTTTTATGCATTTTCACTGAGGAATAAACATAAAAGGTCTATGTAATTCAGAACAAAGCAGCCATAATGTACTAATGGTTTATGGATTTTATTAATATTCAGCTAACATTAGAGGCAATTTTAGGGGAGAGCAACCTATTTTCTTTATGAAGTATTCAGTTTTTTAGTATCTGAGTGCTTTGTTTAAAAAATAAACCTTGATATTTTCTGATGAGTTGCTTTTATTTCTTATAGGAAAAATGTATGTTATACCATGGAAAAAGAAAATAAAAATTTTAAGTGCTATTTATTAATTGCATGCAGATGCATTTCTATACTGTATATTTACTTTTTAAATACATGTAAATTTAAAAATAAGTCATTAGGCATTCATGTGATTTAAATAGTGCTTCCATTAATATAATTGTTGAGCTAATGGATGAACTCTATTAGTAAAGGAGGGAGTTGCACTTCGTGGTTGAACAGGTAACAGAATATTTTAAGAACCTGATTACATATCTGGCTTTTAATTCCCTGTTTATCTGGGATATTAATTTTGCTAATCGGGAATCTTTGTCTTTCCCTCTCATCATCCATAACAGGGGACCACTTTCCTTGTTTAGTTTAAGATAGCAGGACAATGAGAAATCAGTTTCACAGATAAAGCCAATAGTCTTATGAAAAGTATTAATATTTAAATACACTGTTCCTACGTCTAAAAGGAACTCTACCTAAAAAAAAAAAAAAGTGTTTTTATCAAAGGGTCAGTGGACCTTTGTTAGCTCTAGGAAAATTTATGTTTAAAAATCCATATTTATTTAAAATTTGTCCTATGACTCTTTCGCAAGGGCCTACTACGGGCAAGACACGAAGCTTAGGAGAGCTGTGGATTCAAGAGGAAAAAACCAAAAGGTTTCTGCCAACATGTTATTGCAGGGGAATAGCAGGGGAAGAGCAGAAAGATGCATCAACCCTTCCACAACTGCAAAGTCTACCATATCGTAAGCCACTGAATCCCACGAAGGAGGACTATGGAGCCTGCGTGAGGATATCCTGGTGAGGCCTGGAAGCTGCTGCATTTCTGTGTTACAGATTCTAAACCTGACATTGACAGCCTGGTCCACACCACAGAGGAATGCATCCCAGCACCCAGAATGCCCCCTAATAACATCTCTCCTCCATCAACAGTGAGACCTCCGTCTTCTGAACCCCCATCAGTAGCTGGATTTGTCTTTTTTTTTGGTTTTGTTTTTAGTAGTTGGTAATAGATTGTAAAGTCATCCAGTCTCTGGTCCAGGTTTCCCTTCCACTAACGCCACACATGACAAAGACAGCCCGCTAGGCTTAGCAGCAGAGTTTAGGGGCAGATATTCTAATTCTTTGGAAGCTGATCATCCACACAGAGTATAACTTATCAAATCTAACACATGTATTTTTAAAATAAAAGTTTCCCAGTCAACTCCAAGCTGGGTAACCGAGGATTACTCCAAATTAGTATTAATTAACTAGTCTAGAATCATTAAGGCAACATGGTCTCTCAAGACACTTTAAGGCCTTTGATTCTGTACCTTTCTCTGTGAAACTACAAGTTTTTTTTTTTTTTTTTTTTTAAATCTGTGCTTATTTACCAAACAGCGCAGCTACCCATAAAGGTCCTGGGACTCCCTGGAGAATGTCCCAACGCCAGCAGGAAATGACATGATGGCTTCCTCTGGGATTAGAGGGCCATGGGATCTGGAAGTTTCCAGGTATTAGTAGCAGAGACATTTTCTCTGTGAAGATTCTGGCATGGCCGACAGAGGGTTAAAGTATGAAGCCTGTTGGCTCCTGGTGCCTGCTAAGCCCTTTACCACTACTTCTGTGGCTATACTGAAGGAGTCAGTTAGCATTCTTAAATTATAGGATTGGGACTTCAAGAGGTCATTTTGCCCATCCCCCTGCTTCTGGGCAGGACAGTACTTAATTATCTTGGCTCACAGAGCTCTCTCTGAAACCAATTGATGCATAGATGCAATCATTTGCTCAGGGGAACATGATGCTATGCAGATAGATTGTTTTTGTTTATTTCTGTTTTTGGCAAATGAACATTTAAAAGGGAAATTCTCTCCCACTTGATTTTGTTCGCAATGTGGTCTAAATTATATTCTGCTCTGGTTCTCATGCTGCAGGAGGTTTTTAATGCCGAACAGGATCACTGACAGCCATCTGTGCCTGGCCCCAGGCATGGGCTCTCCTAGGATATGTCTACACTCACCTGTCGGCACCACTGGTTTAGGCTGCTAATATCATTTGAACACTTTGCATTGAAAGAAATAGGAATAAAAAGGTAGTTTTTGTGTCCTGTGGGAGAGTCATTATTCTTACAATTTGCTAGGCATCTCCTCCTTGCCAACTTCTTCACTGCTGACTGTTGAAGCAACTCATGTGACATTACAATCTTTCTTTCCTTTAAAAAATTCTTTTTAATGTAATCTGAAACTAACTTCTGATTTCAGTGCTTAAAATTAGTTGTCCCTGATGCATTTTCTCCTAATTTCCCCAATAATATGCCTATGAAGACACAAGAAGTAATGAGAATCCAGATGTCTGTAAAGTCAATCTGTGGCTTGTAAATAGTTTTAAAATAAGCAGACCCGTCTCAATGACCTGAAAGGAGGCATGTGGTCTTCTTCCAAAGTGCTCCCTGACTCCGTCAGAAGCCCAGGGTCGGCATCCACAGAAGACTGGGGGCGTCTCACCTCTGCGTCCTTCTGTAGGTTGTGGGACCTGGAGAGAGACCAGCAGCATCTCCGTCCCCCGGGAGCTTGTGGGAAATGAAGGATCTCAGGTCCTGTCCAGACCTACTTGAACAAGATCTACAGGTGATTCGTGTGTTCGTGAGAGTTTGGGAAGCAATGCTTAAACCTTTGAGACCATCTTCCGATAGGCAGCATTAAGAAGTAAACATAGATAAAGGTGTTGAGGATGAGAATTTTCATTAAACCTAATGGTATTCCGTTTGAGCTCATGCTAACAATTTTGAAGTTAAAAGACCTAGTGAAAGGGGTCTTTTTCCTCTTTATCCACAGCAGAGTTGCACAGAACAATAAAATGGCTTTTTTTGCTATTTTCAATTTCCAGAGTGCTTGAGTAATTAATTTCTGCATACTGAAACTGGTATTAAGTGACCTGAGATAGGACATTTGCTTTACTGTGACAGGGACTCTCCAGTGTCAGGGATCATTCACACCCCATCTTAACTTCCTTTCCAGCTAAGATCTCCACCCAAATGGCTCTATGTTAAGTACACTAAAAATTGGAACATACAAAATAATTTCAACTATTTAAAAAATGCACAGGAGATGTTATAGTAAGAAAATACGCCAATTGCTAATGATGATTTTCACCTAGAATTCTAGATGAGTTCTTTTCCTCACTTTAATTTTCTGTGTATCCCAATATTGCTATAAGTCATAAAATAATGTTACTTAAAACTTAATTTATATGTTTGTTCATGGAATAAGAAGCAGCTATGGAAAAACTGCAGAAAGTCTGGAAGTACATCAAAATATTTTCTATATTTTTTGGTATTTTTAGCTTCTATATAAAAAAAAAAAACTTCCTTCTTTGAGGATGCCACATGAGTTTCAATAATGTCTCATAAGTATTTTTTGAATGAATGAATGCATGGGCATAGAATTTGTAGAATTTACTCCTCCCCAACTAGTGTTAACTGTGAGGTATTTGTGTTATAAATTTTGAGATAGTATCATCCATTAAAATGGAATTATAGTGGTTAATTTGTATACACACAGTCAAGTCAGATTAGTGATAGAAAAGTACAGTCTTTGGTGCCCTTTTCCTATTTCTTTTCATGACTTTTAAAAAAAATTTAAAAAAATTTTTATAAACATTTAATATATTATTAGCCCCAGGGATACAGGTCTGTGAATCTCCAGGTTTACACACTTCACAGCACTCACCATAATACATACCCTCCCCAATGTCCATAACCCAACCACCCTCTCCCTCCCCATCCTCCCCAGCAACCCTCAGTTTGTTTTGTGACATTAGGAGTCTCTTATGGTTTGTCTCCCTCCTGATCCCATCTTGTTTCATTTATTCTTTTCCTACTCCCAAACCCCCTACATTGCATCTCCACTTCCTCACATCAGGGAGAGCATATGATAGTTGTCTTTCTCCGATTGACTTATTTCACTAAGTATAATACCCTCTAGTTCCATTTGTGTTGTTGCAAATGGCAAGATTTCATTTATTTTGAAGGCTGCATAGTATTCCATTGTATATATATACCACATCTTCTTTATCCATTCATCTGTTGATGGACATCTAGATTCTTTCCATAGTTTGGCTATTGTAGACATTGTTGCTATAAACATTCAGGTGCACGTGCCCCTTCGGATCACTACATTTGTATCGTTAGGGTAAATATCCAGTAATGCAATTGCTAGGTCATAGGGTAGTTCTATTTTCAACATTTTGAGGAACCTCCATGCTGTTTTCCAGAGTGGTTGCACCAGCTTGCATTCCCACCAACAGTGTAGGAGGGTTCCCCTTTCTCTGCATCCTCACCAGCATCTGTCATTTCCTGACTTGTTAATTTTAGCCATTCTGACTGGTGTGAGATGGTAACTCATTGTGGTTTTGATTTGTATTTCCCTGGTGCCGAGTGATGTGGAACACTTTTTCATGTGTCTGTTGGCCATCTGGATGTCTTCTTTGCAGAAATGTCTATTCATGTTCTCTGCCCATTTCTTCACTGGGTTGTTTGTTCTTTGGGTGTTGAGTTTGCTAAGTTCTTTATAGATTTTGGATACTAGCCCTTTATCTGATATGTTGTTTGCAAATATCTTCTCCCATTCTGTCAGTTGTCTTTTGGTTTTGTTGACTGTTTCCTTTGCTGTGCAAAAGCTTTTGATCTTGATGAAGTCCCAGTAGTTCATTTTTGCCCTTGCCTCCCTTGCCTTTGGCAATGTTCCTAGGAAGAAGTTGCTGCAGTTGAGGTCGAAGAGGTTGCTGTTGAGGCCGAAGAGGTTGCTGCGTTCTCCTCAAGGATTTTGATGGATTTCTTTCTCACATTGAGGTCCTTCATCCATTTTGAGTCTATTTTCATGTGTGGTGTAAGGAAATGGCCCAATTTCATTTTTCTGCATGTGGCTGTCCAATTTTCCCAACACCATTTGTTGAAAAGGCTGTCTTTTTTCCATTGGACATTCTTTCCTGTTTTGTCAAAGATTAGTTGACCATAGAGTTGAGGGTCTATTTCTGGGTTCTATTCTGTTCCATTGATCTATGTGTCTGTTTTTGTGCCAGTGCCGTACTGTCTTGATGATTATAGCTTTGTAATAGAGCTTGAAGTCCGGAATTGTGATGCCACCAACTTTGGCTTTCTTTTTCAATATTCCTTTGACTATTCGAGGTCTTTTCTGGTACCATATAACTTTTAGGATTATTTGTTCCATTTCTTTGAAAAAATGGATGGGGTTTTGATAGAGATTGCATTAGATGTGTAGATTGCTTTAGGTAGCATAGACCTTTTCACAATATTTGTTCTTCCAGTCCATGAACATGGAACATTTTTACATTTCTTTGTGTCTTCCTTAATTTCTTTCATGAGTACTTTATAGTTTTCTGAGTATAGATTCTTTGCCTCTTTAATTAGGTGGCTTTTTGTTTTTTAATGGTTTAACTAAACTTTCCCCAAACTTAGAAACATACTGTTTGGTATATAGTTCCTTAAAAAGGAATTTACATTTAAATTAATTAGCATTTCCAAATCTCTTTACCATTTGTTATAAGTGGTAATGTTAATGGGATAGTTTAATTTTAGCTGGAAGGTACAGACCACTGAATTCAGATATTTTAAATATTTTAGTTCTAGAATCCTTTCTCCCCCCCATTGTATTCCTAGTGGGAGCATGAAAATTAAGCAGAAACAAGAAGTTTTGTGGGGTTTTTTTTGAGGGTGGAGGGACTTCAGGTTCTTGTCTGACTCTTAATAAGGGTTCCTAGAAGCCTGAATTTAGGAAATGCAGTCTAAAACCATAGACTCAAAAAGCACTTGGATCCCTGGAGTAAGGTAGAATTTTTTCTCCCAGGGTACAAAATGGCCACTAAAATATCATGCTTATTCAGCATATGTATATTCATCATCTTTTGTGATTTCTGTAGCAATGAAAGTCAGTTTCTTTTTTTTAAATTTTATTTCTTTTTTATTTTTTATAAACATATAATATATTTTTATCCCCAGGGGTACAGGTCTGTGAATCGCCAGGTTTACATACTTCACAGCACTCACCCCAGCACATACCCTCCCGATGTCCATAACCCCACCCCCCTCTCTCAACCCCCCTCCCCCAGCAACCCTCAGTCTGTTTTCTGAGATTAAGGGTCACTTATGGTTTGTCTCCCTCCCAATCCCATCTTGTTTCATTTATTCTTCTCCTACCCCCTTAATCCCCCCCATGTTGCATCTCCACTTCCTCATATCAGGGAGATCATATGATAGTTGTCTTTCTCCAATTGACTTATTTCGCTAAGCATGATACCCTCTAGTTCCATCCACGTCATCTCAATTGGCAAGATTTCATTTCTTTTGATGGCTGCATAGTATTTCATTGTGTATATATACCACATCTTCTTTACCCATTCATCTGTTGATGGACACCTAGGTTCTTTCCATAGTTTGGCTATTGTAGACATTGCTGCTATAAACATTTGGGTGCATGTGCCCCTTTGGATCACTACGTTTGTATCTTTAGGGTAAATACCCAGTAGTGCAATTGCTGGGTCATAGGGTAGTTCTATTTTCAACATTTTGAGGAACCTCCGTACTGTTTTCCAGAGTGGTTGCACCAGCTTGCATTCCCACCAACAGTGTAGAAGGGTTCCCCTTTCTCTGCATCCTCGCCAGCATCTGTCATTTCCTGACTTGTTAATTTTAGCCATTCTGACTGGTGTGAGGTGATATCTCATTGTGGTTTTGATTTGTATTTCCCTGATGCCAAGTGATGTGGAGCACTAAAAGTCAGTTTCTCATATTGCTAGTGAAGAAGAGAGTTAGAGGAATCAACTAGGATGTCCATGCTGACATCACCACTGAGAGTCAAAGCCAGGCTTTCAGCCCAAGTTAAAAGAATGCAAACCTCAACATTTTCAATGCAAGACCCTGGCATACACATTAACATAAGCAGTTGACAAATCAGTAGTTATGTTTAGCTAGAGAGGCAGTACAGTGTGGCACCTAAGAGTTCAAGCTCTTGAGTCAGACTGCCTGGGTTCAAATCCTCCTGTGCTGTTCACTAGGTCTACAACTTCATGCAAGTTATTGAATGTCTTTGTTCTCTTGTTTCCTGATTTATTAAACGTGTTTGTTATGATGTCCACCTTATAGAGAAGGGTGGAGTTTAAATGATTAATATAAGAAAAATACTTAAAACAAGGCCTGGAAATAGTAAATGTTCAATGAATGTTAGCTATTTAGGGTACTTAGAGCAAGCCAAGAGCAACACTAAGCAATTTTTTAAGTACTATTTATATTAAATTCATGCCACGAAGCAATTTTGGGGGAGGGGGCAGAGGGAAAGGGAGAGAGAGAAACTTTTTTTCCCTCCCAGTGGCAGCTTTAATGCAAGCTGCTTTATTTAATTTATTAAATTTATTTTTTTTCCGTGTTCCAAGATTCATTGTTTATGCACCACACCCAGTGCTCCATGCAATACATGCCCTCCTTAAAATCCACTACCAGCCTCACCCAGTCCCCCATCTCCCTCTCCTCCAAAACACTCAGTTTGTTTCTTAGAGTCCAAGAGAGAGAATCTTAAGCAGGCTCTACAACCAGCACAGAGACTAATGTGGAGCTTGATCTCACCACCCCGAGATCATGACCTGAGCTGAAATCAAGTCAGACCCTTAACATGAGCCAGCCACCCAGGTGTCCCAGAGGGGACATATTTTTTTTTAAATTTCAATTTTATGGAAGAAGAAACTGAAACTCAGTAATTAAAAGTACTCTAGGGGCACTCTAGGGGCACCTGGCTCAGTGGGTTAAGCCTCTGCCTTTGGCTCAGGTCATGATCCCAGGGTTCTGGGATCGAGCCCTGCATCGGGCTCTCTGCTCAGTGGGGAGCCTGCTTCCTCCTCTCCCTCTGCCATTCTCCCTGCCTACTTGTCATCTCTATTTGTCAAATAAATAAATGAAATCTTTAAAATAAAATAAAATAAAATAAAAGTACTGAATAAGTCATGAATCTGGAATTTTAGCTCACGTCTCTAACTCCAAAGCCAATGCTCCTAATTATTATTTTTTTAAAATCATGAAAACATGTTTTTAAACACAACAAAGTTTTGTTGAATTATTTTGTGAAGTTAGTGGTGAATAACAGTAATTTTAAAATTTATTTACTCTTATTTTTCTGATGATTTTAAAGCATATACTTTCATTTGTTTTTATAATAGCCCCATAAAGTATACAGTAGGCAAATACTGGGTTCCCTATAATACAAAAGTTATTAACAACATGTGTATATAGAAAATATAAGTAGTAATACCCATATTAATGCCGACCAAAATATGTGAACTCCAAAGTGGAATATGTTCTGTCTCCCTGGCAATCAGTTCTATTCTGTGTTTAATACCCCTGGATTTTCATATTTCAGTCACTTTTTTCTTTCCTGGTATATTACATAAAATATTTAGAATAACCATCTCCTATATTGGTATTTCACAGCATATCATTGAAATTGATCATTATTTCCTTTTGATGGCAAAGGTATCAGAATACCCCTTACAGAGTTTACTTCTGCAAAGTGTTAATTTCCCATCAATTTTTATTTAAACGGGGATGGAAGAAATAGAGTTCAGAAGGTAGTATGTATTCTTATGACCAGCAATTAGGAAATTGAAATAAAATTTTAAAAGCTTAATGGGGTTGGAAATGGCAAACTGCGCCCTACTAAATTATCAATTTGTCAACTTTGAAATAATTCAGTTGAATCTCCCATGAGTGACTGTTAGATGATCTATTAGGAAATAAGTCAATGAACTGAGTTTAGATTCAATTGACTAATCACAGACTTAAAAAAAAAAAAACACACAAAAATAACAAACCCTGGATATTATTTCCATCTCCTCTCGAAACTTGCTACCACTTAGCAAAGTGGACCAAACTTTAATGGAGAAAACAACTGGTCTACTCTTTCACCAAAGAAGTTGTCCTTTTCGTTTGGGATTGAGGCATGTTTCCTTTATTGCAAAGGGCAGTTCATATTGAGGCTGTCATTTATATTGATGTTCTTTTTTCAAAATGACACCTCCACGTAATTTTTTTCTGCAGAAAAATTGGACTTCAGTGTTCAGGGTCATTGGTAAGAGATCTTTCACTGATTCAAAATTCATTTAAAATTTTTAGGAAGAAGAGGAAAAAACAGAACAAAAACTCCCCAAGAGAGTTAATATGTACCTTACTTGGAAAAGCTAGTGCATTCTAAATGGACTCACCAGATAGAAGACAAGTTTTTTTCCTTTGCCAATTTAATAACAACACATGGGAATTTTTTTTCTCTAGAATTTTGTGAAAACTTACAATTACCATAGGACTGAGTGCAGTTTGTTTGCTCCCCACAAAAGCAGAGATGATTTTTATTGACCAGTCTTTGATCCGAGAGATTAAAGAAAGTACTGCATGAGCAGTGAGAAGGATAACACTACGGGGGTCAATAGGCTTTACTGCTATTGGAAATGAAAGTGAATCATCCCATTGGGAGATGGGGTAATTCAGCATTCTTACTGGGAACTCAAGACTTTCTTTTTTTCTCCTTTTTGGAAAAAAAATTTCAACTTATGAATAGGTTTCTCCATGACTTAATACCATGGCCACACATGAGGTCATTTGGAGGGCACTAAATTCACCAACATAATTCTGTACAATGCTTTTTAGCCCAAATGGCCTGGCTGCCACATTCTCACACCCTTGATTGAAATGTCCCTCGCAGACTTTTGGAATGCAGTCTGAAGGCTTAGTGACTCGATATTTTTGCAGTGAATACATTTCCAATCTCATAGAAAGTTGTCACTAACTATTGCTGATGTTATATCTCTTTCAGTTTTCCTCTGAAATACTGTGAATAGAGCAAAATTCAAGTTTAGCTGAGTTTCAAGAAAACAGGATATCATAAATTCACACTGCTATTATTTGCCATTATAATTACAGTTCTGTTCAAGTCAAAACTATCCAGCCTACCATCTTTGAATTGATAGTCAATAAAATACCTACATTTTATTCCTCCTATTGTCATATATAGAAGGATAATCTTTTCCTTTTCTTTTTCCTATAAACCAGAGAGTAAGGGTTGAAAATATAACATCTAGTATGATTGTGACTGGGGATAATACTGAAATAGCATTGTTTATAGAACAATCACTATGACTCCTAAGGCCTGACAAAATGTTAATGTTATGATTTTTCATTTCTTTGAAAGATTGCCAAAGAAATTTCATTGAATTGTCCGGTTGTAGCTCTCTTCCAGTTTGCTGAAGACATATTTAAAGATTAGAGCAATTTATTTTAAACTTTGGACTGATTATTTTTAACAGAGTTTTTATTTGAAAATTTAAAATGTCCTGTTCTTCTCTTTATAAAAGTCTTCAGGTATAAGACAGGTCTCTTGTAGTAGTGATTCTCAATAACACTGCACCTAGAGCTATCCAGTTCTGGTCCCGTTAGTTTCTAAAGCTGATTTAGTATTGGAATTTACATAGAAAACTTAAAAGTTTTGATCAAAACTATTGTTCCCTCTCATCTCAGGGAAACTTTCCATGTTGGTTTCCCTAGCAAGAGTATACAACTAGATTCTACACATTATGCCTAGCCTTTGTTGGCTTATTCCATTCCAATTTAAAATTGTAATTAATCTGGAGCCCAACCCTCTTCTCCTTGGGGGTATATTTGTTAATATTTATTTAATAAATTTAGCAATGTATTAAGTGTATTAAATACATTAATACAGTTTTACATTTATTTACCTAGATTTCCCTGATACTATTCAGTAAATTGCTCTTGGCCATCACAGATGGTGTCCAAGTGGCTAGAAACAGCTCATTCTTCTTTTCAGAAGGTTCACCTTGATTTTTAGTGAGAATCTATACAGTGACAAAGTCTGGTTCACTAAGTGTATTAATTTATTAAATTTTGACCAATGCCACAATTACAGTTAATAGAAAATAAAAAATGATTCAGGATGCTGAAGCTCTTTTCTGAATAAGCATTGACTTATCTTTTTGACCTGAGGCAAATCAGTTAATTTGAACCAGGTAAATATCACTTAGGAAGAATGTTTTGTTTTGAAGAGAGACCTGAGTCTCTGGTATTTTACAGAAAGTCACACAAGATTTCTCATTATCAGACTGGACAACTTCTGGTTACTGTGCACCATTGAGGTAGAAGAATTGATCATAAGCTTGATCTGAATGCCAAAGGGAAGCATGAAGTTAATCTTAGTGCTATAGATCCTGTCAAATTCCTGTTATGCTAACATACAGTACATATAATAATTAAAATTACAGCAGTGATAATAACTAATATTTATTGAGTCCTTACTGTAAATCAGAGATTGTCCCTTACCCACATTGTGTCATTTGATCCTTAAGATAAATATCTGAGATAGTTATTTTTTATAGGCAGAATGTGTGTGTCCCCCAAAATTCATATTTTGAAATATAATACCTAATGTGATAGTATTTGGAGGTGGGGCTCTCGGGAGGTAATTAGGTCATGAGGGTAGAGACTTCATGAATGGCTTTAGCCCCCTTCTATGAAGAGACCAAACAGCTGACTTGCCCTCTTACCACCATGTGAGGATACAAGGAAAAGTCATCAGCCTGCAACCCAGAAGGCCCTTACCAGAACCCGGTCATGCTGGTACTCTGATGTGGGCTGCCAGCCTCCAAAATGGTGAGAAATAAATATTTGTTGTATAAGCCATCCAGTCTGTTAGAGCAGCCCAAATGGACTAAGATGGGGATTAATATGACCCCTATGTTGTGGTTGAGGAAACCATACAATCCAAAGTACGCCTAGAAGTAGCATTCAAATTCTGGTCTATTTGTATCTATATTCTGCTTTAAAAACCTTTCTGCCATATTTCCCCCCTGGAATTTTATATATTTACAATCTGCAATTATGTATGATCCACATCAACTTCTCAAAGTAACCAAATTCTTTCATGGTGTTTGCCAGTGAATTGTTCTTTTTTTGAGCTTTGCCACTCTGGGCGAATGTTTGAGCACCTGATGACAATTTTATTGAATTTTGCTTATTAATATATTAAAGTGAGTGTAGAGAAGAAAATGAATATGCTTATGCTAGGTAGATACATGACGTGTAGACTATTAGAAAACAATTGTGAGAAAGATAGAAATAATTAAACACTGCAGAGAGTGAATCTCTAGTCTCATTTGGAAGCACAGTAGACTTAAGCTGGCAAACCATGAGTTTAATTGTTAAGAAAACATATATAATTATAGAATATGTGTGAAATGTTGGAAACAGTATGAAAGTCTGCTTCTGAAAATGTGTGTATTTGTAGTTTGTAAATTTTTAAATTTTGTTATATTTAAGTGATTTGATGTTCATACACTGTATATTTCACATTTTTTTCAGGTACTCACTGTGTATAAAAGAAAGAGACTGGGTGTAGTTTTAATTAACTTTACTTAAGAATACCTCATATTCCAAAAAACCCAAATGTACTGACGTTAAAGACTCCAAAGCAACACCTGATTGTTTAATCAGACTTAGCCAGGTCCAGAAGCTTAACAGAACACCTTCTAGAAACAGATTGCTGAAGGTCTATTTTCCACTATTTTTCCCTTGCAGGGCCATTCTTTTTAGTGTCCTGTAGTAGACAAGATTTGGGGCTTTAGAACACACAGATGTAGGTTCAAATCTTTGTTCTACTACCAACTAGCTATTAAGCCATCAACATCAAGCAATCTTGTGCAAGCTACAATCTCTTTCTTCAATTACTTTGGTTTGAAATAGAATTAATGCTACTTGCCAGATAGAGTTATTATTAAGATTAAGTGAAATTATATGTATATATGACATATATATGTCATATATATATGCACACATATGTCATATATATATGCACAAATATGTGCTTATCATACAGTTTTTGGCACTTAATAAATATCAATTGTTTTAATTGTTATTGTTATGAAATCTGGAGATAAGGTCTTTGGCATAGTAATGAGATTATGGAGTCAGTGGGCATAGTTTGCACTTCTAAAGACTCACAGAAGTTGTTAAGTGAAAGAAGCAATAACTCTTCCCTGGCCACTGAAACTGGTAGGGGAGAAGTTCTGCTTTGGTACCGTTTTTATAATAGAGAGCCAGCCTGTACCTTGCTGGTAATTAGAAGGTGCTTTCTGTTTCAGAAGACACTGACTGGCTCAATTCCAATTGTTTGCTTTCTTCACATCCCATAGATAAATGCTATAATAGTTTATAGAGGACTTAGGATGTATTAAAAATTTGCTCATTCTCTACCTATTTTTACTCTATTAAAAATAAACACTCCGCATCATTAAATGAGAAGTGGCGATTATATTACTTGATCCATTTCCCTTAGGGGTTCTTCTAAGGATCAAAAACTTCAGCTTTGATCTTAGTATGCATATCTACCATCTCTGTCGTGTTATAGTTTAATTCCACAATTAGGTTTTGAGCTAGATATTTCTCAACTTTGGTATTTCACAAAGCAAAAGTAAAAATAAATTGAGTTTTTTTTTTTTTTTTTTTTTCGAAAGGTTCCATTGTGGCATTTTCAAGAAAAGCAGGAACTTTTTGATATGAACATGAAAACTTTCTCTCTTCAGAAGATTCAGGCCAATTCCTGAATTTTACCATATCAAGGAAATATTTATAGTTACTTCCCTGAAATAAGCAACATGAAAAATAAAAAACAGTTTCATGGTCAATTGATGTCTTTTTAAAGCTTCTCTTCTTTTCTTCTTCTCTCTACTTCAAACTATTTGATCTTACAATTATTGTTTGAGTACAGAAGATATGGAAATCAATCTTAAAATTTTGTATTACAAGATAAAAAAAAGCAACAAGAGTATATTGCATATAGCTTCCAGTTCCCTTCAATCTTGTCTACAGTTCAGCACAAGTAGGAGTCATGTAGGTGATATTATTCCTCAACTTCTACAACTACTCAGAAGAAATTACTTTTCAGGCAGAATTTCTGCTTCTATAGAATAAGGCCCCAGGACATATAGAGCCTCTGTAGAGTTAGGACTTCTATAGTTGAATTTCATTTGGAAAAGCCCAGGAGTGTATTCTACTTATCTGCTTCTGAACAATGAAAGACTAAGTTAAATCTGCTCATGGTTAAACTCCAGTTTATGGATATAATACTATCCTGTTAGTGATGGAACTCTGTGTGGTGCTAAGTTTTGACTGATTAACATCTGGAAAATGGGAGTATTATTAAATAAAATTCTCACAGGCATATGTTGTAAGAAAACTTGCCCTAAGCTCACGGAAAATCAAGATTTTCCGTATTGAATGCAATGCAATTCTCGCACCAACTACCTGGGTTTAGTGCAGACTTCCCCTCGCTTTAGACACCAGCCACAAGCTCTGGTGGGGCATGGAGGTTACCTGTGCTTCTCACCAACTGGTGACAAATTTCTACTGCCTCTCAGTTTCACTTACTCAGTAGAATGCCTCAAAGAACTCAGGAAGGTGCTGTACTTCTGGTTACATTTTTATTATAAAGGATACAGATCAGGAGCAGCCCAATGAGGAGACATATCGGGTGATGTCTGGAAGGGTCTCAAGTATGAAGCCTCTGTGTTCTCAAGACCCATCACCCCCCCAGTAGATCTATGTGTATCACTAGCTGGAATGATCATCCGAGCTTCAATGTGTAGAGGTTTTGTTTGTTTGTTTAACATGATTTTATTTATTTACTTTAAAGAGAAACAGAAAATGGGGAGGAGCAGAAGGAGTTGAGAGAGAGAGAGAGAGAGAGAATCTTCAGCAGACCCCCCCACTGAACAAGAAGCCCAATGCAGAGCTTGATCCCACAACCAATGAGATCATGACCTGAACTGAAACCAAGAGTCAGAGGCTTACCCAAGTGAGCCACCCAGGTGCCCCTAGCGTATAGAGTTTTTATTGGAATTTTATTATGTAGGCATAACTGATTGAGTCTTTGGTCACATGGTTGAACTTGATCTCCTGCCCGTCTCCCCTCTCTGAAGTTGAGCTGATATCCTGTGACTAAAGGCTGAACCCCCTAATCACTTGGTTGGTCTTTTGTGTAAGGCCAGCCCCCATCTTGAAACAATCTAGGTACCTTCTGTAAGTCACCTCATTTGCATACAGTCCAGTGTGGTCTGAGAGGCCCGTCATGAATAACAGCTACTATTTTATCACATAGGAAATTCCAAATTTAGACTCTGTCTCTCAGGTACAAGGGGACAAAGAGGAGACAAATTGTTTAATATGCAACATTTAAGTTTTAGAGATTGTGGGGATTTTTTGTGTACATACTATGCAATATATAAAATAAAAATGAACATAGAGTGTCCTACTCATGGGAACAGTGTAAGCCATCTTGCTGGAGCACATCAAGTGTGCCTTGCTTAATTTCAGTTCATGCTCTCCCTGCATGGGAATATCCTCTACCATGCCTTCATAAAGCTGGATCCCATCACTTTCTCAATAACCTCATGGTACACTTCCTCCAAGGAAACTTTCTGTTTTGTGCACTTTGGGCCAGTGGTTTTCTTTTTTAATAATCCCAACTTTATGAAGATATATATCAATGTATGCATATTATTATCATTTAACTGCTTAATTTTTCCTATGGACATTTGGGTTTCTGACAGCTCAGACTGGACAAGAAATTGGAATGCAAAGAATTAAAGCGGATTGGGATAGGGATGCCCGGGTGACCCAAGTCAGTTGAGTGTTCCTCTTTTAATTTCAGCTCAGGTAATGATCTTGGGAGTCACAGGATAGAGCCTGAGTTGGGCTCTGTGCTCAGAGGAGTCTGCCTCTCTCCCTCTCTCTCTTTCCTTCTGCCCCTTCCCCTGCTTATGCTCTCTTTCTCTCTTTTCTTTCTCGAATAAATAAATCTTTCATTTTATTTTTATTTTTTACTTTTTATTTTTAAAGATTTTATTTATTCACTTGAGAGAGGGAGAGACGGAGACAGAACACAAGCAGGGGGAGCAGTGGAGGGAAAAGGAGAAGCGGACTTCCCACTGACCAGAAAGCCCAATGTGGGGCTCAATCCTAGGACCTGGAGATCATGACCTCAGCTGAAGGCAGCTGCTTAACTATTTCAGCCAATCAGGTGCCCCTAAATCTTTTAAAGTGGGGTGGGGTGAAGGAAAATTCTAGCTACAGGGTGATGTTGATACTTAGGGAGTACCAAATAATCAGTCTTTATCCAAATTCTAGAACAGTGAGGTCCTGCTTCATGTCCGGCACTGGTCTTGGTTCTTGGATACAGTGATATTCAAGATAAGTGAACTCCCAGAGCCGATGCATTTCAGAGTGAGGAGAGAGCATGGCCATGTGGTTGAACTTGATCTCCTGACCCATGCATAAGATAATTTTAGATGGTGCTGAGTGATGTAAAGACAAGGTGAGGACAAATGTGTGGGGTAGGGCGGTGGCTTCAGTTTGGGAGGTCTTCTCTGAGGTTGTGATACATGGAACAGAGTGGCGTGAAAGAGCTGTTCACACAATGATCTGGGGGAAGGCAGAGCACTCCAGGCAGAGGGAACAGGGGCTGCAAAGGCTCCAAGAGCAAACTGTGTTTGGTCTGTTTGACAAAACACAAAAAGCAGAGTATCTTGTGATCAGAGAGTGAGGGAGAGAGAAGTATGAAATGAAGTCACAGGAGGCAGAAACCAGGGCCGTGATAAGGAACAGATTTTATTTTGGGTATCCTAAAGTATATAAAATACAGAAACATAAGAAAAAATTAACCAAGAGTCCAATAGTGAACACTAACTATAAGCAAAAATATCAACTCATTTTACTTCAGTACTTTTTACTGCCTGTAAAGAAATACGTATAAAAAATAAGATTGGGAGTGTAGATGTAGTTTTGTGACTTGCCTTTTTTTTTTTTTTAACACCATGAGCATTTTTTCCATGTCAATACATATTGTTTTATGACACGATGTTAATGGAAGCAAAATATTCCTTTATATAGGTGTGCCCGTGTTTATTCATACTGTGTTTAAATACACATTTTAAAAATATTTTTTTTCTCAATAATTATTCTTGTGTTTAAAACATTGTACACATTTCAGTGACTCTTTCTGATTAAATTCTTAAAATGGAATTACTAGGTAAAATAGTATAAACACTTGTAGGGCTTTCGATGCATAAATTTCCTTGCAGAAATACATCAGTTTGCCTCCCCAGACAGTGATTAAAGTTTCTGATTCACTGCACCCTCGTTTTACAAAGCACTGCAACTTTAATCGGTAAAAATCATATCTTACAGCTTTTTACTTTCTATGTTTGATGCCATCAGTATATTTTCCACGAACTTATTGGCCTTTGTATTTTTGGGTGAATTGAATGAGTATGTTTTTCATGAAGCTTTTCTTGATTCACTAGGTAAAAATTTCACATCCTCTTCTGAACATCCAGAGCTTTTTGTCTTTGCTTTATGGAGTTATTTTCTCCCTGGTATTGTAGCATCGCATGGAAACGTCCTACTTCCCCTCATAGATGTGAGGTTCAGATCTTTGCCTCTGTTCTTGGGTTTGAGCACAGTTTAACACATAAAGCATGTGCTTCGCATGTATTTGTTGCAGCAATAACTGATCCTCACGTTTATTTCAGCAGATGCCAGTGTAGAGAAACTGATCTTCATATTTGGGTGTGATTTTTATTCATGTCTTTAAGGATATTTTTCAAATCAACTCTCAGTTTTTGAAGCGGCCCTGTTTTGATCAGTGCAGTTTGCCAAAATCCAATTTATGGTGTCACGAATTACTACTTCCTTATCATATTTCTTCCTCATTTCCTGGTATCATTGTGCACATCCTTGATTCTACTCCTGTTACAGACTTTTTGTCAAACCCAACGGTACTTGAGCAGTTTAGTTTATTCAAATAGTTCAGACTTTACGCTGTATCAAAATCACTGGGAGGTCTAGTTAAAACAGATTAATGGTGTCTACCCTCAGAGTTTCTGATTCTGTAGGCCTGAGGTGGGGTCCAAAAATTTGCATTTCTAACACGTTCCCAGGTGCTGCTGGTGCTGGTCTACACTTTGCATTTTGAGAACCACTGGTCTAAATGATATTCAGCGTGCTTAGTATTCCCTCAGAAAGAAACAGCCGCACCTTCTTTGCATAATTTTCTTTATGAAGTATGTGCTGGTAAGCTCGAGAAGAGAATTTTGTCTAGCGCTTTGGTAAGTGGGCTGCCGCAATGCCTCGCGTTTCCTCTTGCTGGGAAATTCTCCTGTTGAGAGGGCCACCACAGTTAGCATTTTAGAACTTGTTCTACTTTAAAGCACCAGGTGAGTTCAGAAGAGAGAAGAGAGAACAATGAGGCAGGACACCTGTGATGGACACGGGAAGGGGGTGCAGGTGTGATCAAATGAGTTCCATCAAATCACCAACTCTCCCAACCCCCAGATCCAGAAGTTGGCATATTGGCTCTACCTAAGGCTGTCTCAGAAGGGAAATGTCATGAAAGTATAAACTGCTGCTTAGGGCAGCACAAGTCCCATGGGGGCGTCAACTTAAACAAAATTTAAAAAAAAAAAAAGCGTGCCAGCTTCAAGTTGGCAATTTCGAGTTCACTTCACTCTAGTCAACGACGCACCTTCACACAGTAAGCGCAATAGAGACAAAGAGGTGCCTTGAGCTGCTAGAGAGAGAAAAGAGTCCTCTGAGATGAAATGTTAACATAAGAAGTGGAAATGGTTTGTCATAGTTGCAAGCTGGCTCTTTGGGGTTCACTTTCCTATAGTGAGTGAACTGTAGTGTGGTACCCTAGCAAAAGAGTCTCAATAAAATTAGAACGATCATTTAAAAAGGGCAGAGGGAGAGAGAGGCATAGAGAGAGAAGGAGAGAGGGTTCTTTCTTTTGTGTGTGTGTGATAAGAAGCTTAACAAAAGTGGAAAAACGCTTTATATGGATGTGAGTTTTCATGGCAGTCTCAAGCCGGCACTCGGTTGCCTTTATTACAGACTAAGCTACTTTAGCAAGCAAAGGATAATGGAGAGACAGAGAATGCTGGAGACAACAGTCAGGTGGGGAGGGGGGAGAGACCTTTTGACAGTGAATGTTCTGTCACTAAAGCAACAATATACATTTTCTTTGTGTTTTTCACACACTCTACTCCTTAGAAGAAAAGAAGAGTATGTTTCTGCTTGCACTGAATTTTTGAAGTTCTTTTGAAACGCGATTTAATAAAAATACTAATTTCTACTTGTAAAAAAAAAGGTTGTATTTTATGTTTAGGGCCAGGAAAAGCCTGTCTACATAAGAGAAAAATCACAGCTGGAGAATGTGGAAATATGAATTACTTTTAAAAGTTTGTTTCCAACATATGGCAGTGGGAAAATAAGGGAAGCTTGTTTATTGGCAAATAAAACACTCAGCTAGGCTCCTTGTTCTTTTCCTCTCTGAAATATACATAGGGCTCAAGCTAGTCCAGAATTGGTGGGAGAAATTGAGGGATAAATAACTTGCCACCTTAATTCCATTGTCAGCGTGAATTTTACTCAAACTTGTAGGTTTGTTTTTTGTTTTTGTTTTTGTTTTCTATTTACACGAGACTCGATGGAATCATGGAAAGTGAGATTCAGGAGACATTACAAATATGACCTTTTGATTGGTGTTTGAATTTACTGGACAGTCTCTCCAACATGCTGCACTCCAGTTACTACTTCTTCTTTTTTTTTTTTTAAAGATTTTATTTATTTATTTGAGAGAGAGAGCAGAGCAGGGGGAGGGAGAGGAAGAAGCCGACTCCCCGCTTAGCAGGGAACCCCATGCGGGGCTCGATCCCAGCACCCCAGGATCATGACCTGAGCTGAAGGCAGAGGCTTAACCGACTGAGCCACCGAAGCACCCCACTCCAGACACTTCTTTAATGATGGTGCCCTTGTCAAGACAGTCACTTCCATGTTTAAATGTCTTTGACTCTTAAGTCGAGACCCAAATCCATCTTCTTATAGTTACCAGCCCTTGTCCTTCTGTTTAGGTTCATATTCATCCAATTATGTTCTTCCACCCAGCATATCCTACTTAATGTTTATGGACAACTATCATATCTTCTTCAGGTCTGCAGGTTACAAATTCCCAGGCCCTTTATCACGGATTGCAGTATTTAAGGTGGTCTGATCAATACAGAGCAGAGAGGTCCATAATTCATACTGAAGCATTTCAGGTCAATCTGACACTTGGTGGCCATTCTACAGTATTGGCTCTAGTAATATCATTAAGTATAAATCCCCCAAATGCTTTTTGTTATCATACATGTCATCATAAGAAGTTACATTTCTTATATTTTGTTTGTGCTGATGGTTCACTGCGTTGAAATACAAGACATTACATTTATTGCCATTCAACCTCTTATAAAAGCCTGTTTTTTCCTGTTTGTGGAAATAATTTTGAATTGAAACTATCATTCACCATACTTTATATCTCTCCAAGTGTTGGGTAACTCACAATTTAGCATGCTATTCATGTTCCTGTGTATGCGCGTGGACATGTGTGTTCCTGTGTGTGTATTTGTGGGTGGTTCTTCAGAATGGGGTAGTGACTGAGAACTCATTCTCTGAAATCAAGTGAATCTGATTCAAATTCTGGTTCTATTTCTTATTAACTTGTGATCTTTGGCACCTTGCAAAGTCTCTGCTTTTGCTTAGTGAAATGATTCCTACCTTAATGGGTAATTAGGAGAATAGGCATGGTAATGTATATAGAGTGCTTGGCGTGTCCCTGGCACACAGTAAGCAACGGAGGGTAAATTTCTTTATCTCTTTCTTTATTTTTTATTAACATATAATGTATTATTTGCCCCATGGGTACAGGTCTGTGAATCATCAGGCTTACACATTTCATAGCACTCACCATAGTTGAGGGTAAATTTCTTAAGCACACTAATTCTTAGGTTCCTGAATCATAAAATATAATGACAGGAAAGATGATAATAGTACTTTTCCCATTGAGTTGTTGGGGGAAATGAAAGGAGTTGATATATATATGGGGCTTAGAACAGTGTCTGGCATACAGAAGTTACCATAGTTTAGCTATTATCCTCATCAGTATTATTGTTATTAGGGTTAGTCTTACTTAACCCACAATAGGTAGTCAAGGTATGTTATTTTGCTACCAAATCACCCAGTAGCTTTATTATATCTGTGATTATCTTATATATCCAAACACAAACTGATTTCAGTCTCGATAAATTTGATTAATACAACCTCCATATTTTATTACAAATATTTTATTCTTTCAATTCAGAAAATATTTATTTGTGATCATTGTTGTGTATTGCTTAGGGCACAAAGCTCAATGAGAAACACTTGGTTCTCAAGGGAGATTTCAATCTAATTAGTTTCTGATTGAGAAGAATTACTAATTTCCAAGAAAACTGAAAATTATCTTTCTTTTCAAAAAGTAAGGTCTTCTAAATAACTGTGAGACTCTAATATCCTATTTTATGGAGGATCATTATATATATTTATATCCTAGTATCTTTCTCATTTTCTCCAACAACTTATGTTACTCTAACAACCATTACTGAGTACTTAGCATGTGTGAAGCAATGTACGGGATGTTTTTGAGGATATAATTTTTCCCTCAGAAAAGCCCCACAAGCCAATAAGCAGGGATATATGGTCTTACAGGAGATGGCCTAAAAAATTAAGAACAATAAATTAGGAACAATAATATAATCTACCAAAGTGCTTACTATCTGCTTGTCATGTGTGCTGTTACTGTGTTTCAGGATAAGATTGAACTTTTTGCAGGTGGAAATGTCTTGGGGAACCAGTTGAGGTGAAGAAAGGCTATTGACCCAGATTGTGGATGAAAGAAAATTGTTTTTTATGTGTGGCTGGAGTATGGGTTATAGGCATGGGTAAGGACATACTGAAGCTGGAAATCTATCTGAAGCATTTTCTGGAGTGTTACAAACAAAGAAGTTTTTTAAAAAAAATATGCATCATGTAAAGCTGCTTAATTTTAATATACATTTACTTTAAGCTTTTTCATTTTTTTCACAACTAGAAATTATTTAAATCCACTATGGTAATTTGGTTTTGCATATATGTTACCTATCAGAATGTGCTAAAAAAATTAAATTGATAAACTTGACATAGCATCTGCTACCTTAGGTAATAATGTTTAGCTAAACGATTCCAGTTTTTCTTTAAGATATAACAACATTGTAGAGATGTAACTTCAGAGTAATTATTTGGTTTCAAAATAATGAGTACATGTATTCTGTTTTGTATTTTCTTATTTTTCTTTATTGGCGGCTTTTAGTTTTTTAAGAAAATTCTCTCTTCATGTTACAATTTGAAAAGTTTACTAGGTTTTTTATTTTTGGTTAAAAGAAGCTGGTGGGGGGGTGCTTTAGAAATACCATTATGAGAAAAAGAACCTAGAAAAGTTTAATAAGATATGGGACTACAAGGAGCACCTAGGTGGCTCAGTTGGTTGAGTGTCTGACTCTTGATTTTGGCTCAGGTCAAGATCTTAGGGTCATGAGATTGAGCCCTGCACCAGACTCCGGGTTCAATGGGGAGTCTGCTTCTGTCTCTGTCTCTCTCTCACTCTCTCGCTCCCTTTCTCACTCTGCCACTCCCCCTGCTCGCACTCTCTCTCTCTCCTTCTCTCTGTAAAATAAATAAATAAATCTTAAAAAGAAAAAAAGACATGGGAATACTAATAACAGCAAACATGATTGAAAAGCACTTTTGTATGTACTTGCCTTTATTTTCCAATAACTGGCATTTTCTAATACATAGTAGGCACTCAGTAAAATTTTTTAAAAAAGTAAATATAGGTATACTTCATTTTGTTGTACTTTGCTTTATTGTGCTTTGCAGATATGGTATCTTTTACAAACTGAAGGTTTGTGGCAATCAGCATTGAGCAAGTCTATCATTTTTCCAGCAGTATTTGCTTACTTCGTGTCTCTGTGTTAAATGTTGGTAATTATTGCAATATTTCAACCTTTTCATTATTATTTTACTTGTTATGATGATCTGTGAACATTGATCTTTGATGTTACCATTGTAATTGTTTTGGGGCCTACCAACCATGCCGACACAAGGAAGATGATAAACTTAGTTGACAACTGTGTGTGTTCTGACTGCTCCACTGACCAGTTGTTCTCCCATCTCTTCCTCTCTTGGAACATCCCTAGTTCCTGACACACAACAATATTGAAATGAGGCCAGTTGAGACGAACCCTGCAATGGCCTCTAAGTATTTAAGTGAAAGAAAGATTCACACATCTCTCAGTTTAAATTAGGAACTAAAAATGAATAATCTCACTGGGGAAAGCATGTCAAAAGCTGAGGCAGGCCAAAAGCAAAGCTTCTTGCATCATTTTAGATGTCATTAAGAGCATTTGTGATTTACGGGAAGAGGTAAAAATATCAACATTAGCAGGAGTTTGAAAGAAGGTGATTCCAACCTTCGTAGATGACTCTGAGGGTTCCAGACAGTGGAGGAAGTAATTGCAGATGTAGAAATAGCAAGGATCTAGAATTAGATGTAGATCCTGAAGATAGGACTGAATTGTTACGGTCTCATGATAAAACTTGAACAGATGAGGGGTTACTTCTTATGGAGGAGTAAAGAAAGTGGTTTCTTTGGGTGGAATCTACTGGTAAAGATGCTGTAAAGATTGTTGAAATGACAACAAAGGATTTAGTTTTATATGAACCTTGTTGGTAAAGCAGCGGCACATTTTGGGAGGATTGACTCCAATTTAAAAAGAAGTTCTATTGTGGGTAAAATGCTATAAGACAGCCTTTCCTGCTACAGAGAAATTGCTCATGAAAGGAATAGTCAATTGATGTGGTAAACTTCATGGTTGTCTTGTTTTAAGAAGTTACCCACAGCCACCCCAAACTTCAGCAACTACCATCCTGATCAGTGTGTAGCCATCAACATTGAGACAAGGCTCTTCTCCAAAAAGATTACAACTTGCTGAAAATTCAGATTATGCCTAGCATTTTTTAGCAATAAAGTAGTAGGATTTTTTGTTTTGTTTTGTTTTGTTTTGTTTATTTGTTTTTTGAGAGAGAACACGAGCTGGTGGGTAGAGTAGGGGCAGAGGTGGAGGGGGAGGGAGAATCTCAAGCAGGATCCATGCCCAGCATGGAGCCCAGTGTGGGGTTCCATCTCATGACTCTGAGATCATGCCCTGAGCTGAAATCAAGTGTCAGACACTTAACTGACTAAGCCACATGGGAGCCCCTCAAGTAGTTTCTAATTAAGGTATGTACCTTGTCTTTTTAGACACAATACTATTGCGCACTTAATAGACTACTCCTGTACAGTGTAAACATGACTTTTATATGCATGGAGAAACCAAAAATTTCATTTGATTTGCATTATTATGATACTTGCTTTATTGCAGTTGTCTGAAACAAGCCCTCAATGTCTCCAAAGTATGCCCTGTAATTGAGACGAAAATTTTGAGCCTTATTTCCAAAATACTCAGAAGCATGAATTGGAGAAATATTCTATTTTCTATCCTTAGGCTGCTTCTCAACAAGCTAGCTTGGAAATGGATGGTGATAATGGAGACTCATTATCAGTATGTATAGCTCAGGGCAAACTAAAGTTTATTAAGTAATACCAACTTTATTTAGAAATGAAAACCCATTAAATTTTTTGTTGTTAATGATAATAGATCACAAATTGAAAATAGACTGTAGAGATGGAAAAGATCTGGTCCACCTCACTAATTTTATAGATGAAGAAACTAAAGCCCATAGTGACTGAATCATTTGTAATTCATTATTGTCTATGACTAGAAACCACAGTTCCTGACTCCAGTTCTATCTCCCTAATCATGCCGCCTTCCTATTATTAGCTCTGTATAAAATTATGTAAAGTTTCCATTTCACACATTTAGCTTGTTCTTTAATATAATGTTATGAAACTATTGAATTTACATTGGATCTGATGTCAATGAATATAACATATTGACTTTTTTTTTGCTTTATTTGTTTAAATTTAAAATATTTAAACATTTAAAATAATTCAATGGAAACTTTGATGGTAGCCTCAGAACACCATAAAGTGGAGAAAGTGTAGTTTATTTCCCCCTATCCAGGCAAAACCATTTGGAAGAAAATTACCTTTACCCAGCTACAGGATATAAAGGATTGGCTAAGATATATGATATTTTTCAAGTCCTTTGTCAAGATGCCTTATGTCACATAATTTGTTTTTATTCCTCATACTGTCTTATGTACTTCTCTAGTAAGAAACCAATGCCCTATCTATTGAAATTTCTTACTTTTGATTCTGGGAAGTCATTCCTATTTGATATTATCTCTACTCCTAATATCTATCCATTTACAACAGCTAATCATTCTTTATAGTAGAGCTCATATTTGAGCTGAGATTTAAAGAAGGAATGAATAAATAAATGACTGAGTAGTGATCTCCACTACCTTTATTAGAGTGAAGGACACCTCTATTTCATGGTATGTTTTCATGGTTTCTGGGGAATAGAGACTCTTACTATTAAAACAAATCCAGTTTTCTGCCTGCAAAGGTTAAACATTCATTTCTCGCCAAGCTATTAAACTGGCAATTATGTTTTTTAAAGTGTTTCTGCATCATGTTATGTTCCTGCCTTCGTATGATGTCCAACCTGAATTAACATGACTGGAACAGATGCTAAATGACTGTACCCAAGTCACTTGTGTCCTATTTGACACTTCACTTCATGAACTGTGCTAGACCAGGAGAACATTCCCTCTCCAGCTCCAAGTTACACCATATGTCTTCAAATTCATGGGATATAGGCTTGTGGTCAATTTACTACCCATCTGATGTCACCGTTGCTTTCTTAAAATTTAAGTGGAAGGTAACTTACATAGCAATAAAAGTTTAAGTTACAAGAATATGTGTTTTTATATTTAAGTTTTTAATAGAATTAATTTTTTATTAGTGTAGGCCCGGGAATAAGTGGTCATTTTTACTGGCTGAAGTATGAAAGTGCAGAATATTGGTCACCTGATTTTGTGTAATGGCCTGAAGTTTAAAGTGTTTCTATATAGAGAGTTTATGAAATTCAGACTGGGTTAAAGTTTTTTTTTTATAAAAGTATTAATAAGCCTTTATTAGGTGTTTAATAAAGGTGTTATTTTGAAATGAAAACATGCCAGACTACTGGGGTTACAGCAGGAACTCTATTAAAATTGAAAGTAGTGGATGCCAACTGCTCTGTGAGTGGTGATGGGTAAGGAGGCGGTTTTCCATGGTTGAGTCCTTCTACAAAGAAGTGGTCAATAAATCTTGCAGTTACTTCAGTTTGCAGTGGTCTTTTTTTGTTTTTTTTAAAGATTTTATTTATTTATTTGACAGACAGAGATCACAAGTAGGCAAAGAGGCAGGCAGAGAGAGAGGAAAGGAAGCAGGATCCCTGCTGGCAGAGAGCCCGATGTGGGGCTTGATCCTAGGATCCTGGGATCATGACCTGAGCCGAAGGCAGAGGCTTTAACACACTGAGCCACCCAGGCACCCCTGCAGTGGTCTTCTGAAGGCATTTCTATTTGCCTTCCTAAATGGGACTTCCTTTGGAAAAGTGCAGCATCTCTGATGACACAAGTCAAGCAGGGGTGGATCCTATTTACACATAAAGCAAACTGAGACTTAGAAACAAAGCTGCAAGTTCAACTTCAGAATATGTCCCTGGTTCTAGAATACTCCATTTAACCTCCTTTGAGCATCCTGAAATCTAAGACAAAGATAAATGTTTGAGCTCTGCTTTTGTATAAAAACAGAGATATGCACAGTGCTTTTCCTGAAGACTATTTTGAATGAAATATTCTACCTATAGTAACGAGGAAATAGTCATCATGCTTCAGAAAAAAAGAAAACAAAGAAAAAGACAAATCCATAGCAATGATCACAAAATCATCAGAAACTTTTTTTTTTTTTCTCCATTTGCAAAGTATTAAGGAGGGTGAGACTCATTTCTTCCTCACTATGAAGAAAGGATTGGGATCCCAACCTAGTCATCGAGCTTGCAATTATTTTCTGTGATCCAAGACCAGCACTGTACTAGGCACTGGGGATAATGAGCAGAGGTATTTTTCTGGTGATGACAGCTTTCCCTTGGTCGTCTTGCTCCATGCTCAAGAAGTACTGGTAGGAGCCCTCAAATTGGATAGATTATAAAAGAAACTCCTGGTTAAGTAAATGCAAGAAGGAGGTGTAGAAGGAGGTGTGATTTGGTGGTGATAAGATGATCAAACAGTTCCAAGAGAAGTCTGGGAGACTGTGGGGAGCAGCGGTATAGCCTCATAAAACAGTCCTTTTCCCTCATCTCTTTTCCAAGGGCGGTGGTAATGAAAAAGGATAAAACAACACAAATGTTCAACTCATCGCCCCTATTTGCAGGAGTTTAGAATTTGCTCCAGATAAGAGAGGACATCAGCTGGAACTCCTAGACATGACATTCTATCTTCAAATATTTCAAATTGTTAAATTGCGTATTTATTTTCCAATTAATCCAAAAATTCCTTTCCCTATAACATTTTTCTATTAGTGACCAAATATTAACATTCAATTTTTTAAAAAAGGGAAAGAAGCCAACACTATTTATTTATTTATTATGTGGGTGATTTACCCCACCGAACACACATATTATTTGACTAGTTTGCTTTGAAATATTCTGGGAAAAGTTACGCCAACTATTGTACAGAATTTACCTTGCTTTCTCTTGTACTCTGCCAGAATTTTCTTTTTTATTTAATTGCCTTATTTTTAATTTTCCCTTCTTGCTCTAGGCTTTATATGGACTTTCAGTGCTCAATGTTTACACCCATTAGGTATTTGTAGACAATTCTCATGTTTCCCTTAGTTAGCCAACTGCATGTATATTATTTATTCTTTTAATATTTCCTCTAGAGTAAATACCTCTGGTTCCTTAATTATTCCTGTTGATTTCTTCTGAACTTCCTGCAGTCTGTCTCTCTTTTTCTTATAATGAGATCCCCAAACTGAATGCATATTCCTGCTTCAGTCTCTCCTGAATCACAAAGAGGGGACTCTTCCTCTGTTCCATAACAATTTTCTTCTTTTGCATATGCAGTCCAGAATAACAATGACCTTCTTCTCTTAACAAGTTTCAGTATGAACCTGCTCATAATTACCTTCCGATACTATTTAAAATATTTCAGAAATACCAACTCACTTCCTGTCTTGTGACTGCATTCATTTGGTAGATTTGGGAAATCGTGATCCCTACTTTTTTGAGACGGGGGCTTTCAAATTACCCTGTCATTCTGTTTCACGATGATTCTGCATCCCATAATCAGGTACAGCTGTAAGTCCACTTCTGCAGCTTTTCCAGGCTTCCATTGCTTCATAATTGATGAAGTGTCGGGGAAGGAAGAGGACTGGCAAAATGAATTCTTTCGGAAGAGGGATGGGGATTTCTCATACGTGAAAGAAAAGTGTCCATTATTTGGTTTATTCTCTAAAGAGGTTTAATGTAAGTTATTTCCATGACTCCTTCCTTTAGTCATTTACAACGCTACCTTAATTAATTTTCCTGAAGTAGCCTTTTAGAATGTTACTCTTAAACACTTCTATGGCTTCCCATTGTTTATGTGACAAAATCCACTCTTTAGCTTAGCATATAAAGATCTCTCTAAATGAGTTCAGCCTTGCACCCACTTTCCCCCTTTAAAAAAATCTGATTATGTGTACATGTGTGTCTAAGCTTGTATAAGTCACGACTTTCACGTTTTTGTGCATAAATTTCTGCTCACTGTACAACTTTTTTGTACAGCTTGAACATCCTTCTAGACCTCCATTATTTCTTGTCCTTAGCAATATTCATTCGACCACATCACTTGCTGTCTTAGGTTATTAGACATCTCTTTGTTTATCGTCAGTGTATCTCCCTTCCAAAATTGCAAGCTGTTTTAACAAATAGCAAGTATTAGTAAGTGTTAAGCACTTAGCTGTGAACCCGTACATATACCTCACAACATGACCTTACTCGGGAATAGGGTCATTGCCGATGTGATTAGCTTACTGGAGTAGGTTGGGCCGCTAAACCAGTATGACTGACGTCTTTACACAAAGGGAAATTTTGGACGTAGAAACACAGATGCTAAGACAGAAGCTGAAACAGATCCCTTCCCTAGCATCTTTGGAGGGAACGTGGTCCTGAGACACCTTAATCTTGGACCTCAAGTCTCCAGAACTGTGAGATAATCTATTTCTGCTGTTTATGCTACTCAGTTTGTGGTACTTTGTTACCCAGTAACCTAATACAAAAAGAAACCAATAATACTCTAGGGAAACAATGATGCCTAATTAGTAGGGCTACCATACATAGTTATATATTTTTCTTTCTTAAAAATTTCATTTATATTGACTGAGAGACAACTGTATTAAGTTAATAGACTAGTCTTTAACATGGCTTTGGATACGGAGTGTTGTGACTTCTATTCTGAAAGACAAGCCCTCTCATTATGCCCACAACAGACAATTTCCTAAGTATATCTTCTGCTTTCATGGCCTTGACTTGTACATTCTTTCCCTCTGAGATTTCCCACTCATGTTGACATAGATTTGCTGTGTGTGATGAAGTGACAAAATCAATGGAAAAGACATGTGACTCTTCTGCTATAAAAGGACTTTATTTTTTGTTGTTTATTGTGTAGTGTAAGCCCACCAAACTGTGTTTATGAAGAAGTGGTTATTTCTTTGATCCATTATATTCCGTCTGCAGCTTAGAGACTTTTCTTGGAAATACCACATGGTACGTTTCCAAAAATTTTAGTTTCATAAAAATAAACTTACATGGTTCTAAAATGACAAACTTCCTGCCTTAATGACTCTAACCAATACAGTGCTTAAGTTAGAAATTCAATTTGAGGGGTGGCGTGGTCGGTTAAGCATCTGCCTTTGGCTCAGGTCATGATCCCAGGGTCCCAGGATCCAGCCTTATGTGGGTTCCCTGCTCAGCGGGGAGTCTGCTTCTCCCTTTGCCTCTGCCCCCTGCTTGTGTGCTCTGTCTCTCTCTCTCTCAAAAAATAAATAATCTTTAAAATAAAGAAATTCAGTTTGAAAGTCACATATCATTCTTCTTTTCCCTTTCTTCTTTTCATGAAAAAGTCCCATTTTCATTCAGAGTGCCAAAGGATGTCTTCCCCCCACCCCCACCACATTCCTCACACCTATCTGAAATGAATAACATGAAAGCTGAAACTTGTGGTTCTAAAGTTATCTATATAAACACAACACTGCTGAAATTCTAAATATATACATGAATCACAAACTTAAAATCAGATTTTAAAACTAGACAGTCATGTTATCAGCTGCTGTGTCTTTTAAAAATGTGAGTGTCCTATGGAGGGAAAGTCCTAGGGTGGTGGCATTACCTGGGTAGGAAAGGATAAGGCTCAGATTAAGGTATAGTTGTTTGGGGGCACCTGGGTGGTTTGGTCGGTTAAGAGTCTGCCTTTGGCTCAGTTCATGATCCCAGAGTCCTGGGATCCAGCCCCAGGTGGGGCCTCCTTGCTCATCGGGGAGTCTGCTTCTCCCTCTCCCTCTGCCCTCCTTGCATTCCTCTGTCTCTGTCGCTCTCTCAAATAAACAAATACAATCTTAAAAAAAAAAATAATAAGGTGTAGCTGTTTGGATGGTGAGGAGGAGGTAAAAGTGGTCAAATTGATATTAACTGGTTTTCATTTAACTTGGAAATTGAGAAAGAAAGAGAACTGGTTGATTATCCCAAATTCATTTTTAGTAGTTTAACTTGTAAAGCTTTTAGCAGAAACATCCAGTAAGAACTATGGAAGGTATTGTTGCTATTGGTTTCATTATTATTTACCAGTCCAGGGACGGATAAAAAGAAAAGTTACCTTTTCGTTATGAAGTGAATTTAAATAAATAGAATAAAAGAAGCTCAATATGAGTAGATTTCCTAAAATTTTATTATTATTGGCTATGTAATTTGAGAGAATAATTTATCCAAATATGGCCATACATAAAAGTACAGGGAAAAGAAAATTTTCAATGCAAAGAAATCAAAACATTAGCAATTAGTTAATTTATAGTAAGGTAGAATGAAGATTGCCTGTACATTAGGAGAAATAATTTACACTGTTAATACACTGCTAATACTCCTGTGAGTTGACTGCACTTTGAGAGGTCTTGTCTTAAATATTTTAACAGTTCTTGAACTACACTTCATTACTGAATCTCAAAATTAAAAATCTGGCTTTAGTCAACTATGTCTTATAGTTGACGTGAAGTCTATAACATTGCATGTCAACTATACTCAAAAAGTTTTTTTAAAAATACAAAATTCAATAACATTTATTTATTATTGTTTGTTTTGATTTAAAATTAATATTTACTTTATTAGTTATAATTTTTAAATTTTTAAAAAAGATTTTAGTTATTTATTTGACAGACAGAGATCACAAGTAGGCAGAGAGGCAGGCAGAGAGAGAGAGAGAGTGGGAAGAGGCTCCCCGCTAAGCAGAGAGCCCAATGTGGGGCTCAATCCCAGGACCCCGGGATCATGACCCGAGCCGAAGGCAGAGGCTTCAACCCAGTGAGCCGCCCAAGCTCCCCTAGTTATAATTTTCAAAACAGTTTTTCTTGTGCTTTTATGTTCAACCTATATGTCTTATTCTATTTACAGATGTAGTAAAATTTTAAAAATCACCTGTTAAAATCAAGGTTTTGAAATAATGTTATGTTCCATTTACAAATGAGGTTAACTATATAATTTTCAACTTTTAAAATTGCATTTGTGCAGTAAAATATTTGGTTTTCTTTTTGAGTATTTTATTTTATTTTTTTGTATGTCATGTTTGGAGACAAGCCATAAGAGACTCCTAATGATAGAGAACAAGCTGAGAGTTGATGGAAGGAGGTGGGTGGGGGACAGGTTAGATGGGTGATAAGGATTAAGGAGGGGACTTGTTATAATGAGTACCGGGTATTGTATATAAGTGAAGAATCACTGAATTTTACTTCAGAAACCAATATTGCACTGTATGTTAACTACCTAAAATTTAAACAAGAACTTATTTAAAGAATGAAAGTAATACATGGAAATCACAAATTAAAAATTATTTAAAATGGCAGTTTATACAAGTGAGTATAGGAAGAAAACAGAATGAATATTTCTTAAATTCTGTACCAGACATACTATGTAATGAATTTGCTAGATAAAACAAGCAAATGAGTTAGGTACCATTACCTACTTCAAAGATAGAGAACAGAGGTTTGGAAAAGCTAGCCTGTTTACCCAAGATTACACAGCTAATAAAAAATACCATTGCCTCTGAATTCTAAATTCTTTTTCTTTTATAGCCTAGGTATTTTTTCAAAATACAGCATGACACATTTTTACAAATACACAAATACATAGAACTGCATTAACTGCATAAAATTCTTTACTTTCTTTTGTCCTTCTGCAAAAAAATCCCACTGAAGTTTAGAAATGAGTTTTTGCTTCACTGGAGTTGATTTGTGTACTTGTAAATCAGCATCTTTCGAAGATTGAGCTTGAGAGATAGAAGCAGCTCAAGATCTACTCAGCATGTTTTATTTTTAGCTTTGTCAAAGTTGAAAAGAATGCTATGTTCGAATCTATGTCTGTATGTGCATATTATATATACTTATACACATATAATTAGAAAAGATGACATAATAGTTTGTAGGAGTTTTTTATATACTCTTAATACCAATTCTTTATCTGGTGTGTGTTAGAGAATTTTACCCAGTCTTTGACTTGTCTTCCAACTCTGTTTACGGTGCCTGTCCAGAGGTATAAAAATAATTTACATTCCAGTGTGTAATAGAATCTTTATTTTCTTCTAATGATTTCTAAATTTGTTTTTAAAAAAAATTAATTAATTAATTATTTTTTAAATATCTTTTCAGTGTAACAGTATTCATTGTTTTTGCACCACACCCAGTGCTCCATGCAACATGTGCCCTCCATAATACCCACGACCTGATTCCCCCAACCTCCCACCCCCCGTCCCTTCAAAATCCTCAGGTTGTTTTTCAGAGTCCATAGTCTCTCATGGTTCACCTCCCCTTCCAATTTCCCTCAACTCCCTTCTCTCCATCTCCCCATGTCCTCCATGTTATTCGTTATGCTCCACAAATAAGTGAAACCATATGATAATTGACTCTCTCTGCTTGACTTATTTCACTCAGCATAATCTCTTCCAGTCCCATCTATGTTGCTACAAAAGTTGGGTATTCATCCTTTCTGATGGAGGCATAATACTCCATAGTGTATATGGACCACACCTTCCTTATCCATTTGTCCGTTGAAGGGCATCTTGGTTCTTTCCATAGTTTGGCGACCGTGGCCATTGCTGCTATAAACATTGGGGTACAGATGGCCCTTCTTTTCACTGCATCTGTATCTTTGGGGTAAATACTCAGTAGTGCAATTGCAGGGTCATAGGGAAGCTCTATTTTTAATTTCTTGAGGAATCTCCACACTGTTCTCCAAAGAGGCTGCACCAACTTGCATTCCCACCAACAGTGTAAGAGGGTTCCCCTTTCTCCACATCCCCTCCAACACATGTTGTTTCCTGTCTTGCTAATTTTGGCCATTCTAACTGGTGTAAGGTGATATCTCAATGTGGTTTTAATTTGAATCTCCCTGATGGCTAGTGATGATGAACATTTTTTCATGTGTCTGATAGCCATTTGTATGTCTTCATTGGAGAAGTGTCTGTTCATATCTTCTGCCCATTTTTTTTATGATTATCTGTTTTGTGTTTGTTGAGTTTGAGAAGTTCTTTATAGATCCTGGATATCAACCTTTTGTCTGTACTGTCATTTGCAAATATCTTCTCCCATTCTGTGGGTTGCCTCTTTGTTTTGTTGACTGTTTCCTTTGCTGTGCAGAAGCTTTTGATCTTGATGAAGTCCCAAAAGTTTATTTTCGCTTTTGTTTCCTTTGCCTTTGGAGACATATCTTGAAAGAAGTTGCTGTGGCTGATATCAAAGAGGTTACTGCGTATGTTCTCCTATAGGATTCTGATGGATTCCTGTCTCATGTTGAGGTCTTTTATCCATTTTGAGTTTATCTTTGTGTACGGTGTAAAAGAATGGTCAAGTTTCATTCTTCTACATATAGCTGTCCAGTTTTCCCAGCACCATTTATTGAAGAGACTATATTTTTTCCACTGTATATTTTTTCCTGCTTTGTTGAAGATGATTTGACCATAGAGTTGAGGGTCCATATCTGGGCTCTCTACTCTGTTCCACTGGTCTGTGTGTCTGTTTTTATGCCAGTACCATGCTGTCTTGGTGATCACAACTTTGTAGTAAAGCTTTTTCTAAATATTTGTTTCTAATTCATCTTTTATTCTTTTTCTGAATGATGTAAATTAAAGTAGGTATTTACTTGTTTTTAATATGATTTGAAAACATGGCCTTATGTTGAATGCCATCTTTTGCAATGAAAAATGCCTCACCATAATGGCATAATGCTTTTGGCCAAATAAAACAATAAATCAAGGTATATTTGTCTCATATAGCAGAACACCTGTGGGCAAGAAGCTGCTCATTGTGGGTTTAGTGACGTCACAATGTCAGGATGAATGTGAAAATTTTCTCATCCTTTTCCTCATTTTTGCTGCCCTGTGGTTACAAGGATGTCAATACAGCTCCAGCTACCACTTCTCTGGTCCAGCCAAAAGAAGGAAGAAGAGGAAGGGGCAATTGTACATTCTAGCTGCACTGTCCTTTATTTTAAAATCAGGATAAGAAAAATTTTCCTGGAAGCTTCCTTCAACAGATTTGTGCTTATATCATTGTTCAGAACTGGCTATATGGCTCTTATAGACAACTAATGACCAAATGGATGAAATGTGACATAACCATTTTAGACTAAGCTCAATAGCTGGATTAGAACCCTGTCCTCCCTGGGGCTCCTGGGTGGCTCAGTGGGTTAAAGCCTCCGTCTTCCACTTGGGTTATGATCCCAGGGCCCTGAGATCAAGCCCCTCATCGGACTCTCTGCTCAGCAGGGAGCCTGCTTCTCCCTCTGTCCCTGTGCCTGCCTCTCTGCCTACTTGTGATCTCTGTCTGTCAAATAAATAAATAAAATCTTAAAAAAAAAAAAAAAAGAACCCTGTCCTCCCTTAGATAAAGGGATCTCTCCTGCCTAAACAAAGTCATATAAGGAAAAGAATGGTGTTTGCTTCAGTTTACATTTAAACTTCTATTACTTGATTTATCATTTTTTAAAGTAATCTCAGCATTTATTTATTTATTTATTTTTTCATGTTTTTATTTAAATTCCAGTTAGTTAACATATAGTATAATATAAGGTGCAGGAGTAGAATTCAGTGATTCATCACTTACATACAGTACCCACTGCTCATCAGAAGTGAGCTCCTCAATCCCCATCACCCATTTAACCCATACCCAAACCCACCTCCCTCTAGCAACCCTGTTTGTTCTCTGTTAAGAGTCTGTTTATGGTTTGCCTCTTTTTCTTTTTATTTTCCTCAATGTTTCTCTCTTTCATTTCTTAGATTCTGTGCATGAGTGAAATTATATGGTATTTTTCTTTCTCTGACTAACTTGTTTCAGTTAGTATAATACACTCTAACTCCATCCCCATCACTCCAATTTGCAAGATCTCATTCTTTATGATGGCTGAGTGATATCCCATTGTATATATATGTATATATATATATATATACACCCCAACTTCTTTTTTTAAAATTATTTTTATTAACACATAATGTTTTATTTGCACCATGGGTACAGGCCTGTGAATCATCAGGCTTACATACTTCACAGCACTCACCTTATCACATACCCTCCCCAATGTCCATAACCCAACTACCCTCTCCATACCCCCCCTTCCCCCAGCAACCCTCAGTCTGTTTTGTAAGATTGAGTCTCTTATGGTTTGCTCATTCCCCATCCCATCTTGCTTCATTTTTTCCTTCCCCAACCCCCAAACCTCCTAGTCTGCCTCTCAAATTCCTCATATCAGGGAGATCATATGGTAATTGTCTTTCTCTGATTGACTTATTTCACTCAGCATAATACCCTCTAGTTCCATCCACATCATTGAAAATGGCAAGATTTCATTTTTTTTTTTTTTTTTTTTTTAAGCAAGAGAGGGAACACAGCAGAGGAGTGGGAGAGGGAGAAGCAGGCTTCCCACTGAGCAGGGAGCCTGATGTGGGGCTCGATCCCAGGACCCCGGGATCATGACCCAAGCTGAAGGCAGACACTTAACGACTGAGCCACCGAGGCGCCCTGGCAAGATTTCATTTCTTTTGATGACTGCATAGTATTCCATTATATATATATATACCACATCTTCTTTACCCATTCATCTGTTTATGGACATCTAGATTCTTTCAATAATTTGACTATTGTGGACATTGCTGCTCTAAACATTTGGGTGCATGTGCCCCTTCAGATCACTACATTTGTATCTTTAGGGTAAATACCTGGTAATGCAATTGCTGGGTCATAGGGTAGCTTTATTTTAAACTTTTTGAGGAACCTCCATACTGTTTTCCAGAGTGGTTGCACCAGCTTGCATTCCCACCAATAGTGTAGGAGGGTTCCTCTTTCTCCACATCCTCGCCAGCGTCTGTCATTTCCTGACTTGTTAATTTTAGCCATTCTGACCGGTGTGAGGTGGTATCTCATTGTGCTTTTGATTTGTATTTCCCTGATGCCGAGTGATGTGGAGCACCTTTTCATGTGTCTATTGGCCATCTGGATGTCTTCTTTGCAGAAATGTCTGTTCATGTTCTCTGCCCATTTCTTCATTGGGTTGTTTGTTTTTTGGGTGTTGAGTTTGATAAGTTCTTTATAGATTTTGGATACTAGCCCTTTATCTTATATGTCATTTGTAAATATCTTCTCCCATTCTGTTGATTGTCTTTTGGTTTTGTTGACTGTTTCCTTTGCTGTGCAAAAGCTTTTGATCTTGATGAAGTCCCAATAGTTCATTTTTGCCCTTGCTTCCCTTGCCTTTGGCGATATTTCTAGGAAGAAGTTGCTGTGGCTGAGGTCAAAGAGGCTGCTGCCTGTGTTCTCCTCAAGGATTTTGATGGATTCCTGTCTCACATTGAGGCCTTTCAACCATTTTGAGCCTATTTTCATATGTGGTTTAAGGAAATGGACCAGTTTCATTCTTCTGCACATGGCTGTCCAATTTTCCCAACACCATTTGTTGAAGAGGCTGTATTTTTTCCATTGGACATTCTTTCCTGTTTTGTCAAAGATTAGTTGAACATAGAGTTAAGAGTTTATTTCTGGGCTCTCTATTCTGTTCCATTGATCTATGTGTCTGTTTTTGTGCCAGTACCATTCTGTCTTTGTAATAGAGCTTGAAGCCGGGAATTGTGATGTCACCAACTTTGGCTTTCTTTTTCAACATTCTTCTGGCTAAGACCTTGGGGTCTTTTCTGGTTCTGTATAAATTTTAGGATTATTTGTTCCATTTCTTTGAAAAAAAAAAAAGTTGATGGTATCTTAATAGGGATTGTGTTAAATGTGTAGATTGCTTTAGGTAGTATAGACAGTTTTACAATATTTTTCTTCCAATCCATGAGCATGGAATGTTTTCTATTTCTTTGTATCTTCCTCAATTGCTTTCATGAGTACTTTATAGTTTTCTGAGTGCAGATTCTTTGCCTCTTTGGTTAGGTTTATTCCTAGGTATCTTATGGTTTAGGGTGCAATTGTAAATAGGATCGATTCCTTAATTTCTCTTTCTTCTGTCTTGTTGTTGGTGTATAGAAATGCAACTGATTTCTGTGCATTGATTTTATATCCTGATGCTTTACTGAATTCCTGTATGAGTTGTAGCAGTTTTGGAGTGGAGCCTTTTGGGTTTTCCACATAAACTATCATATCATCTGCAAAGAGTGAGAGTTTGACTTCTTCTTTGGCAACTCAGATGCCTTTTATTTCTTTTTCTTGTCTGATTGCTGAGGCTAGGACTTCTAGTACTATGTTGAATAGCAGGGATGATAGTGGACATCGCTGCTGTGTTCCTGATCTTAGTGGAAAAGCTCTCACTTTTTCCCCATTGAGAATGATATTTGCTGTGGGTTTTTCATAGGTGGCTTTGATGATATTGAGGTATGTATCCTCTATCCCTGTACTTTGAAGAGTTTTGATTATGAAAGGATGCTGTACTTTGTCAAATGCTTTTCAGCATCTATTGAGAGTATCATATGTCTCTTGTTCTTTCTTTTATTGATATATTATATCACATCGATTGATTTGCGGATGTTGAACCAAACTTGCAGCCCAGGAATGAATCCCACCTGGTCATGGTGAATAATCCTTTTAAATTACTGTTGGATCCTATTGGCTAGTATTTTGGTGAGAATTTTTGCATCCATGTTCATCAAGGATATTGGTCTTTAATTCTCCTTTTTGGTGGGGTCTTTGTCTGGTTTTGGGATCAAGGTGATGCTGGCCTCATAAAATGAGTTTGGAAGTTTTCCTTCCATTTCCATTTTATGGAACAGTTTCAAGACAATAGGTATTAATTCTTCTTTAAATGTTTGGTAGAATTCCCCTGGGAAGCTGTCTGGCCCTGGGCTCTTGTTTATTGAGAGATTTTTGATAACTTCTTCAATCTCTTTACTGGTTATGGGTCTGTTCAGGTTTTCTATTCCTTTCTGGTCCAGTTTTGGTAGTTTATACATTTTTAGGAATCCATCCATTCCTTCCAGATTGTCAAATTTGCTGGCATATAGTTGCTCACTGTATCTTCTTATAATTGTTTGTATTTCTTTGGTGTTGGTTGTGATCTCTCCTCTTTCATTCATGATTTTATTAAGTTGGGTCCTTTCTCTTTTCTTTATGATAAGCCTGGCCAGGGTTTTATCAATCTTATTAATTCTTTCAAAGAACCTTCTCCTAGTTTCTTTGATCTGTTCTACTGTTCTTTTGGTTTCTATTTCATTGATTTCTGCTCTGATCTTTATTATTTCTCTTCTCCTGATGGGTTTAGGCTTTCTTTGCTGTTCTAACTCCAGCTCCCTTAGGTGTAGTGTTAGGTTGCGTACTTGAAACCCTTCTTGTTTCTTGAGAAAGGCTTGTACTGCTATATACTTTCCTCTCAGGACCACCTTTGCTGTGTCCCAAAGACTTTGAAAAGTTGTGTTTTCATTTTCATTTGTTTCCATGAATATTTTCAATTCTTCTTTAATTTTCTGGTTGACCCATTCTTCAGTAGGATGTTTTATTCCTCCATGTATTTGAGTTCTTTCCAACTTTCCTCTAATGATTGAGTTCTAGGTTCAAGCATTGTGGCCTGAAAATACGCAGGGAATGATCCCAATCTTTTGGTATCAGTTGAGACTTGATTTGTGACGCAGGATGTGATCTATTCTGGAGAATGTTCCATGTGCACTAAAGAAGAATGTGTATTCTGTTGCTTTGGGATGGAATGTTCTGAATATATCTGTGATGTCCATCTGGTCCAGTGTCATTTAAAGCCTTTATTTCCTTGTTGATCTTTCTCTTGGATGATCATCCATTTCAGTGAGGGGGGTGTTAAAGTCCCCTATTATTATTGTATTATTGTCAATATGTTTCTTTGATTTTATTATTAATTGGTTTATATAATTAGCTGCTCCCCTGTTAGGGGCATAGATACTTAAAATTGTTAGATCTTCTTGTTGGACAGACCCTTTAAGTATGATATAGTGTCCTTCCTCATCTCTTATTATAGTCTTTGACTTAAAATCTAATTTATCTGATATAGGGATTGCCACCCCAGCTTTCTTTTGATGTCCATTAGCATAGTAAATTGTTTTCCACTCCCTCACTTTAAATCTAGAGGTGTCTTTGGATCTAAAATGAGTTTTTTGTAGACAGCTTATTGATGGGTTTTGTTTTTTTAATCCGTTCTGATACCCTGTGTTTTTTGATTGGGGCATTTAGCCCATTTACATTCAGGGTAACTATTGAGAGATATGAATTTAGTGCCATTGTATTTCCTGTAAGGTGACTGTTACTGTATATTGTCTCTGTTCTTTTTTGCGCTACTCCTTTTAGGCCCTCTCTTTGCTTAAAAGAACACTTCAAATATTTCCTGTAGGGGTGGTTTAGTGTTTGCAAATTCTTTTAATTTTTGCTTGTCCTGGAAGCTTTTTATCTCTCCTTCTATTTTCAGTGATAGCCTAGCTGGATATAGTATTCTTGGCTGCATGTTTTTCTCATTTAGTGCTCTGAATTTATCATGCCAGTTCTTTCTGGCCTGCAAGGTCTCTGTAGATAAGTCTGCTGCCCATCTAACATTTTTACCATTGTATATTACAGACTTCTTGTCCCAAACTGTTTTCAGGATTTTCTCTTTGTCACTAAGACTTGTAACTTTTACTATTGGATGATGGGATATGGACCTATTTTTATTGATTTTGAGGGAAGTTCTCTGTGCCTCCTGGATTTTGATGTTTGTTCCCTTTTCCATATTAGGAAAATTCTGTGCTATAATTCACTCCAATGTGCCTTCTGCCCCTCTCTCCATCTCTTGTTCTTCTGGAATCCCAATTATTCTAATATTGTTTCATCTTATGGTATCATTTATCTCTTGAATTCTTCCTTCATGGTCCAGTAGTTGTTTGTCTCTTTTTTGCTCAGCTTCTTTATTCTTCATCATTTGGTCTTCTATATCACTAATTCTCTCTTCTGCCTCAATTATCCTAGCAGTAAGAGCCTCTTTTATTGATTGCACCTCATTAATAGCTTTTTAAATTTCAATTTGGTTAGATTCAGTTCTTTCATTTCTCCAGAAAGGGATTTTATTATCCACGAAGTGTTTCTCTAATATCTTCCATGACTTTTCTGAGCCCAGCTAGCACCTTGAGAATTGTTCTTCTGAACTATAGTTCTGACATATTACCAACATCCATATTGATTATGTCCCTAGCTCTCAGTACTGCCTCTTCTTCTTTATTTCATGGTGAGTTTTTCTGCCTTGTCATTTTATCCAGATAATGATAAATGAACAAAAGAATAAAATACTAAAAAGGGTTGCAAAGGCCCCAGAAAAATGTACACTAACCAAATCAGAAGAGATCTAAAACTGGGGAAGAAAAAAGGGGAAAAAAATAAAAAAATAAAAAATATATAAATATATTAACTAGACTGGTGAATAGAACAGAGCCACCCACTTTGATTTTGATTTTGGTCTCTTAGAAGAAATTACCTCCCAAAATTTTAAAGAACGAAAAACTTATATATTTACAAAAATAAGGGTAAACATGATGAAGGGATGGAATATGACTCTAAAGATGAAAAAATTTTTAAAAAGTTTAAAAAAAGAATTGATAAGTTGGTTGGAAAAAGAGAAAAAAAAAAGAAAAAAAAAGAGCAGGGAATGTGCTCAGGATGAAGACTAGAACAAAGCCATGTGCTAGATTATGGTATATTTTGATCTATTAGAAGAAATTGTATCCCAAAATTTTTTAGGAAAAAAACCCTATATGCATACAAAAAATAAGGCTAAATACATTGAAGGGATAAAATATGACTATAACAATGAAGGTTTAAAAAGATTTCTTTTTTTTAAGAAAATATTGTTAAGATAAACTAAAAACGTTAGAAGATGAAAGAGGAAAAATTAAAAAAATAGAATAAGAAAAAAAAATTAACTTTGCAAGACTAAAGGATCATGGGGAAAAAGGCCTGAATTCTATGCATTGCTTTCTCCTAGCTCTGGTGTTTGCTGTTCTTGATCAGTGAGCTGGTCTTGGCTGGATGTTCTTGCTGATCTTCTGTGGGAGGGGCCTGTTGCTGTGATTCTCAGATGTCTTTGCTGAATGTGGAAGTGCACTGCCCTTGCCAGGGACCAGGCTAAGTAATCTGCTTAGGTTCACTCTGGGAGCATTTGTTCCCTGAACAATTTCTGCAGAGGTTTGGAGGACAGGAATGAAAATGAAGGCCTCCCAATCTCTGGCCTGGAGGAGCTGAGAGCTTGGGGCCCCCGCTTGTCAGTGTGCCCTCAGAGAAAAGCAGTCAGTCCTTCCCATCTCCCTGGTCTCCGACCATGCTCCAAGCTCACCTGGCCTGTGACTGAGCGTTTCTATCTCTGGCACTCAGCCTCATTTGGAGTCTCCAAACTCAGCAGATTCCTGCTGCACTACTTCTCCTGGTGCAGGAAGGTGAGTCTCCCTGGATCTGCCATTTGTGGGGTCCCTGCTCAATGAGCAGTGGTCTGACTGTGCCTTGGATCATGGTTTAAGTAACCCTGATCTGAAAGCTCACTCTTTGGCTCCGTCTCTGCAGCTGGCTTCCCTGCTCTGATACCTGACAGCTCTGCCTCTCTCAGACATCCTTGATCTTTCTGAGACCCCATGGAACCTGAGACCACACTGTCCCTGTGAAGGCTCCACTCCTGCTTAGCCTCTGGAGCGATGTCCCTCAGTGGAGCAGACTTCTAAAAGTTCTGATTTTGTACTCTGCTGCTCTGCCACTTACAGAAGCCGTCCCCTCCCCCCCCCATGGTCTATCTTTCTGTTGCTTCAGATTAATTTCTCTGCACGTCCTACCTTTCAGAAAATGGCCGATTTTCTGTTCCTAAAATTGCTGCTCTTCTTCTCTTCTATGTCTTGTTGAATTTGTAGGTGTTTGGAATGGTTGATACCTACCTAGCTGAACTCCTGGGATCTGATGTTGTTTCAGTCTGTTACTCCTCCACCATCTTGCCTCTCTAATACCCCAACTTCTTTATCATTCAACAAACAAGCCAGTTAAGAAATGGGCAGAAGACATGAATAGACATTTTTTTTTTCAAAGAAGAAATCCATATAGCTAACAGGAAAGATGTTCAATGTCACTCATTATCAGGGAAATACAAATCAAAACTACAATGAGATACCACCTCACACCTATCAGAATGGCTAAAATTAACAACACAGGAAACAACAGATGTTAGCGAGGATGCAGATAAAGGGGAAACCCTCTTACACTGTTGGTGGGAATGCAAACTGGTACAGCCACTGTGAAAAACAGTATGGAGGTTCCTCAAAAAGTTAAAAATAGAACTACCCTGCAAGCCAGAAATTGAACTGCAAGTTATTTATCCAAAGGATTAAAACACACTGATTCGAATGGACACATACACCCCAATGTTTATGGCAGCATTATCAACAATAACCAAATTATGGAAAGAGCCCAAATGTCCTTTGACTAATCTAAGCTTTTAAAGAGATTGAAGAGATAAAGAGATTGGCATACTTACCTACCATTTACAGTCTTTTCCCCAATGATATTAGTTTATATTTCAGACTGTTCTGAAGGTAGAAGCCCTATTTTTAAAAGTCTTAATCTTACATTTAAATGTATTTGATGCTTGCCCCCATTCCTTTTTCCTATAATTGCATTGACATAAAGGATTTTATATTTATTTACATATGAAAAGCCCAAGAAAACTATAATACCATAATTTTTGCACATTTAAAACTTGTCATTTTTCACCTTTATACTTGTACCACATCTTGGCTACCCATAGCATTTATGTGGTCATCCCTTTTCTTGAGGGTTTTGTAGATGTTCACTCATTTCTAGCACTATTTCTATGAGGAAGTCTGAAGCCAGTTTGCTTCCCCCTCTATCATTTTTTAACTTATTTAACCTTGATTTCTAAGTAACTCTCCCTCTCTCTCTCTTTATATATTCAACATTCAATAACTTGAACAAGATATATCTTGGCATTGATTTCCCTTCACATTTGTCTTAGAATAATGGTGAGTGATTTCAATCAGTAGGTTTAATCTTTTCTTATATTTGAAAAGTTTTCTCTTTCTTTTTCTAAGATTTATTTATTTTATTTGAGAGAGAGGGCACATGAGTGTGTGAGTAGGGGGAGGGGAGAGGGAGAGAGAGAGAATCCTCAAGCAGACTTCCTTCTGAGCACAGAGCCTGATGTGGGGCTTGATCCCAGGACCCTGAAATCATGACCTGAGCCAAAACCAAGAGTCGGTCACTTAACTGACTGAGCCACCCAGGCATCCCTGGAAAGTATTCTTAATTTATATATTTTTAAAATCAAATAGTTTTGATTGTCCTCTTCAGGGATACCAATTAAATATACTTAGGATATCCCTTGTCTGTTTTCCATAGTTATCATTTTCTTTCCTCTCCTTCCTTTTTTTTTTTTTTTTTTTAAAGATCTATTTATTTATTTTAGGAGAGAGTGAGAGAGTGAGAGAGCACAGCTAGGGAGGGTTAGAGGGAGAGAAAGTCTCAAGCAGACTCCCCGCTGAGTGCTGAGCCCAACATGGGCTCAATCTCATGACCCTGAGATCATGACCTGAACTGAAATCAAGAGCCCAACACTTAACTGACTGAGCTACCCTGGCACCCCCATAGATATCATTTTCACTTTCACTATTTTACAGCAAGAAAATCTTCTAAATTGATCTCAGGTTGATGGAAAGAACAGACATAGACATCATTTGGATAAATCAAGCATGATTTGATTTTTAAAGGATATGGAATAATTAAGTGAATAATGATATCTTACAGATAATTCAGCAACAATATGAACGGGAAGAGATGTATCCTTTTGATTCTCTTCCATCCACCTAAGAGTACAACTTATCACCAGTTGGCACTCAGTATCAAGGTCATTTTCAGTGAGTGAGGTTGAGTAATATTAGTCCTTAAATTAGTTCATCTGGCCCCTTCAAACCCTGACTTACAGACACAATGCTATGTATAATATTAGTTTGGCGATATACTTGCAACTATCTCATCCAAACCAGGCATACCTTACTAATCTTAGGATTATAGGATATACGATAAGATGAGAGTGTGGCAGAGCATACTTAGGCATGAATTCAATTCTCACCTATCTCTCTTCACTCCTCTGGCATCAAGTCCTGGTGAAATGAAATTCTGAACTTGTAGCTTTATATCTAGAACAAATGGCAATGACCCAGACATCTAGGAGTTATGTTAAAAGGGCCCTTAGTTAAAAAGCAAATTACAAAAACTCTTTTCATACCCATTTTATTTTTCTCGGCCTTAACTTTCATGAACATTACTGCTTTCTCATGTATGTTTATTTTCTTTTATTGTGCTTCTATGTAGCTTTCTATTTATGTCACTTTAATTTGTTTCCTGAGCTATGCATATATATTTTTACTTCTTCCATTTTTTAACTGTACTGCTTTTAGGATTTTTCTGTTTTATTAAAAGGTGATCTTTCATTAAGTGTCAAATATTCATAATAATGTCTTTTTGATAGGTGAGAATAGCAGAAAAACAGTATTTGAAAGATGATTTCAGATAATTTTCTAAAACTGAAGAACATTTTGTCTTCAGATCCAAGCCAAGAACAGAGAACCAAGAATGAAGAGTAAAATTAAACAAAACTCACTTTTAGATTCTCTAAAATAATAAGTACAAATAAAAACACTAGTGAAAGTTCTAGTAAATAAAAAAAGCACCAAAAAATGCATAATCCAAATAGCTTGCCAACATAAAATGTGAAAAAACAAGAGACTGAACTTCGAGAACAATTAATTATGACAGTCTTCATGTAACTTCATGAATAATACTCTTTTTTTTTTTTAAGATTTTTATTTATTTATTTGACAGAGATCACAAGTAGACAGAGAGGCAGGCAGAGAGAGAGAGAGAGGGAAGCAGGCTCCCTGCTGAGCAGAGAGCCCGATGCGGGACTCGATCCCAGGACCCTGAGATCATGACCTGAGCCGAAGGCAGCAGCTTAACCCACTGAGCCACCCAGGCGCCCTGAATAATACTCTTGACAGCAAATCCACCCTCACACAGCTGTTTTCGGTAATGACCCTAGTGGAATCTAAGAGCATTTGAATTCCACATTGGGACTTTTTGTTTCAGCGGAACTAGAAGTAGCATGTTGCATTATACAACTGGGTTCTGGAGACAGAACAGCCAGGTTAGATGCCTTGGCCCACCAGTTACTAGCTTTGCAACCTAAGAAATTTGTCCTTTCTAAGTCTCCTCTGCAAAACAGAGCCAATAGTATTATCATACAATCCATGTAGACGACACAGCATAGCTTTTAATTCAGAAATAAGCAATCAGTAAATATTATAATTTATTGTTATTATCATTGTTGTTAGAACAGAAAATGGAAATATATGGTTGGGTTACAGGAATAAAAATCTTGTCTATTTCCTCCACGACTTAGAAGGATTTGCCTGACTTTATGTTTATTGATCAGATCGAAAGTGGCAGTTCTCACTAGGAGGTTGCAATTTATACAAGAGAGAGAAGAAGAGGGGGAGGAGGAAGGGAGAATATGCATTATGCACGGGTATTTTCGTGTACACATATATACTGTATGCGGGACACTCATTGGAAATGTTCTATTTTCAGTGAAAGAAGACCCTCTGTAGGGTCAGATGTGTGCCATCACAGATCTTGACACAATGCTTGACACACAGGCATTAAATCAGTGTTTTTGAGTGGAGTTGAAGTAATAAGCGATATTCAAATTGTTAATTTTGTATCAAAGATAGAATGTATAGGTAAACTAACAAGAAGCAAACCTGAAAAAAATAGACATAATTTTCAGAAACTAGTAACCCAGAGCCATAAAATAGCAGACAGATGAAATTTCTCCTTTTCAAGAAAGTGAGCTAGAGACGTGAGCAAGGCTATTTTTAACGTTTTATAAAAATTTTATTTTATGTTTTCCTCCCTCATTGTCCCTTTTCACATGTCTTTATATGCATATATGCAGGGTTCTTATTTTTGTAGAAGCATAGAAAAAAAATACCCTACAATTGATCAGAATGTTCATTTCAACCTTTATAAGATTTGTTGTCTTTAATTAGTTGAAAATAGTGAGAGGGCCTTCATATGACATTAGTGGGAGTGTCTGAGGGCAAGAGTTGGCCCCAAGATTTCTCCAACAAGTATTGCTGTATTTTAAAAATGTCATATATTCTATATCTGGTGACTGGGTTTTAATTTAATGTTCTTTTGAATTTTAAGAATATAGATAGAATTATTTAAAAGAGCAAGTCTTGGTTGAGTCTGCAGGTGTTGGCAAGTGGTAGGTATGAAATCAGCCATCTGTGTTAATGAAGAGTTCCCTGTCTGCCACCTGTCAGGCATCCCTAGCTAGGTAAGAGGCAGGATTTGGGGCCATTATGACATAATCTGATATTATAAGAAGTGTCAGAGCTAAAGAGAGAAAAAGAGAATGAATTTTCTGTAATCTTCATTTTCAAAACTTGCTACTACCAAAACGTAATCACAAAACATTATTTTAAAAAAGAAAAGACTGAGTGTTTATCAGTTTTTATCTATAAAGATGATAAGGTGACCTTGCTCTCAGAGCTTCTTGAACTTTAGTTGGCATTAGAATACTCTTGGGATAACTGGTGAACAGATTCTTATATACCAGGTCCAGCATTTAGGCATAAGAATAGGGCTTGGAAATCTATATTTTAACATATAGATCATTCTAGAAAAACTCAGTGTGTTAGTTTGCTAGAGATATTATGACAAAATACCATAGGCTAGCAGGCTTAAATACAGAAGTGTGTTTGTTCACAATTCTGGAGGCTTAAAGTCTGAGATGGAGGTGTGAGAAGGGCTGATTTCTTCTGAGGCCTCTCTTCTTGGCTTTCAGATAGCTATCTTATTGCTGTGTCCTCACATTTTCTTCCTTCTGTGTTTGTGCATCCTTGGTGTCTTTCTGTGTGCCCAAATTTCCTCTTCTTATAAGGACACAAGTCCAATTGGAATAAGACCTACCCTAAGAGCCTCATTGTAACTTAATCACCTCTTTAAAAGCCCTGTTTCCAAATACAGCCACATTCTGAGGTACTGGGGGTTAGAGCTTCAACAAAGGAATTTTGGGGATGCGATTCATCCTACAACAGTTGGTGTATGTAAAAATGCTCTAGGAAACCATCTCTTGATAACAATCTGTTTTGACATCTGAGATAACTCAAGCAATATATTGAAAATTCATCCCCTCCCAAATTGTTTTCTGAAAAGTAGCTTACCCTGATTGACTCTTTTGCAAACTTGCAAGAAAAATAGAAATTGGGCTCTCCCATTAGTGCTTAAAATGTAAGATTTCAGTCTCATATCTAAGTCATGTACTATTCTCTAGCTTTCCCCTAAAAGGACCCCTTAAAAGCTACCCTCGAAGAGCCTGGATATATGGGTGAAACAAAAATGCCCCTAGGAACCCTGGGAAGCCAGGTGAAAAGCGGAGCTCTGACCCAGACGATTAAAATGTGGGTGAAAGCTTTCTGTACTTCCCTGTACAAATACCATGGGAAGAGGAAACCCAATATACTTTGGGCAAGAGTTGTGTTTCTAGAAGATTTTATGTAAAGAAAACTTTGAAAGGTGCTTATACCACTGACATTATCACCGTCATAACTTATTTGGACCCTTGAAACCACGTTTATGGGTTCGACCACAACTTTCACATGATGATCTGTCTGTGTGCTGTCACGTCAATATGGAGTATGAGAATAGGCTTTACAACCATGTAACAGAAAATAATTTCTGCCTGTCGTTGAAATAGGGTAGCAGTAAGTTCTTGCCATACCCTGTTAGAAAAGCCTTCCAGAACAGATCTTATCACCAGCAGGGGACCAACAGAGAGACATACACACTAAAGGAATCTCTTACATGGGCAGCATAAAGGACTTCACAGAGCAAACATTTCTTGTCATGTGAAAAAGTCATAGAGGTTTGTAATATCTGAAATTCTTATATCTCAGTGTAAATTGTGATTTACGTGGTAATAACCATTACATAGATAAGTTCATAATTGAAACTAATTTGCTCAACAAAAAGGTATAGGCACCAATGACATCTATATTAATATACTGTTCATTGAAGCATTTCCTCTGACATTGTATCAAGCTTCTATACTTGGCTTAACTGTCAAATGCTTCTGTGAGCACCATATTAACAAAATGAAGAGTAAAGTCACGTCTAAATAATTCAGAACATGAAATGAACAAATAATTTAAGCAGAATTCGTGTTTCCCTCATACACTATGAGCATCATTATATGTATTTTTTCAAATTGTAAAGCAAATGTATATTTTGTATAAAGGACTCTGACAGCTTTTGAAAAGCATCCACTGACAAGGATCATTATTACCATTTTTGCATATGTTTGTCAGTACTTTCTTGTGTATGAGTTTCCCTTCCCTTCCCTTCCCTCCCCTCCCCTCCCCTCCCCTTCCCTCTCCTTCCCTTTTCTTCCCTTCCCTTTCTTTCCCCTTCCTCCTCCTTCCCTTCCATCTCCCTTTTCCTTCCCTTCCCTCCCTTCTCCTCCCTCCCTTCCCCTCCCTTCTTCCCTATCTTTCTTTCTTTTATTTTTTAATAAGCTCACTGTAAAATCACCTTCACAACATACTTGATTTTGCATGTATAAAGACAGGTTTACCTCTAGTTCAGGACCTCCCTTAAGGAGCATTGCTTAAAGGGAAAGATCAGTGTTGTAGATATTATAGGCTCTTAAATATCAGAAAATTGTCTTGTACATCTTTGTACATTTGGTACATACAATTGAGAATGACAATAATTGAAATCAGACAAGAGTGTTTTATTCTACACCAGGAAAAAAAAATGAATAGAATTATTTGATTTGACAATGATTAAAATGATCTTGATGAGATTCATGGATATCTAGTCACCCCTTCCCTCTCCCATGCTTTCTGCCTTTTTTTTTTGTAGTGACCTCTTTCCTTCCACTTTTTTCTCTATTACTCTCTTCTCTCCTCAGTTTTCTGCTTCTCTACTTAAAAAACAAACAACAACAAAACAAAACAAAACAAAACTGCTTCTTCATTCCTCTGGTATTCCCAAGACGTGGGTTTTGTGCCTGGAATATAGTGGATGCTCAGTCATTTTGTTTCCCTTAACTATCTTCTCTAGCTAAAGAAGTAGCATCAGAATATTTTATCTGGCACCTAGATTATAATAGGAATTTAGATGCACATATACAGTGCTAGATCTGGGTGAAAATCTAAGAATCACTAAGACTAGGAATGAAAAATAGGTTTCTTTCCTAGAAGACTCTATGATTGATTTTTGGGGGTCTTGTTTACTACTTTGTATTTTCTACTTACTCTATATTCTGTACCCCTGGAAATACATCAACCTCACTGTTTTAAAAGCCAGCAATTTCAACTATCTCTTCTATTTTGCTAGTTTCTTGGTATCTTAAAACTAATGTTTAAAGTGATGTGTTGATCCCAATCTCCATCACCAATTACCTACCTCCATATACATTGCCTCACATTCTTTATTTCAGAAAATACCATCACAGTTCACCTTGTTGCTGAAGGTAGAAATCTGGGAGGCACCCTTAACACCTTTCTCTCTCCTAATCCTTCACAACCAAGCTGTCAGAAAGTCCTTTGTTTTTATGAAAGACTATTTTTTAGAGCAGTTTTAGGTTCACAGCAAAATTAGGAAGAAACTATGAAAACTTCTTATATGCCTTCACAATTGTATAGGATTACCCATTATCAACATCCTCCATCAGAATGTACAATTGTTATAATGATGACCTACAGTGACCCACTATGATCATTCAAAGTATTGTACATTTTTTGGGTTTAGCAAATGTACAATGACATATATATCCAAATTACAGTATCACAGAGAGAGATTTCACTGCCTTAAAATCCTCTGTGTTCCACTCAGGGACTTGTCCCTCCCTACCTCCTAAGCCCTGGCAAAAATGGATCTTTTTACTCTTTCTATAGCTTTACCTCTTCTAAAATGTTGTATATTTGGAATCATGAATTAGTAATCTTTCAGACTGGTTACTTTCACTTAATAATATGCATTTAAGGTTTCTCCATGTCTTTCCATAGCTTGCTAACTTTTTTTTTTAAGTACTGAATAATATTCCATTGTCTGGATGTACCACAATTCCAGAATTTATTTATCTATTCTCCTACTGAAAGACATTTTGGTTGCTTCCAAGGTTTGGCAATTAGTGTAACTGGTACAGACATCCATGTGCTGTTTTTTTGTTGTTTTTCTTTTTGTTTTGTTTTGCTTTTTTTGGTGAACATAAATTTTCAACTCTTTTGGGTAAATTCCAAGGAGTATTGTTGTTGGATCATTTGGGAAGAGTGTGTTTACTTTTCTAAGAAACCACTGCCTGTCTTCCAAATGGCTGTACCATTTTGCTTTCCTACCAATAATGAATGAGGGTACCTGCTGCTTCACAGCCTCATCAGGATTTTGTATTGTCAGTGTTTTGGATTTTCCATTCTAATAGGTGTATAGGAGACATCTTGTTGTTTTAATTTGCATTTTTCTGATGACATATGGTGTGGAGCATCTTTTCATATGCTTATTTGCCATCTGTATATCTTCTTGGTGGGGTGTCGTTAATGTCTTTGGCCCATTTTTTAATCATTTGTTTTCTTATTGTTGAATTTTAAGAGTCCTTTGTATATTTTCGATAATAGTCTTTTATCAGATGTATCTTTTGCCCATACTTTTTTCTAGTCTATGGCTTGTCTTTTTATTTTCTTGTAAGTGTCTTCCACAGAGCAGAAATTCTTAATTTTAATGTAGTCCAACTTATTATCTTTTTTCACGGATCCTGGCTTTGGTGTTGTATCTAAAAAGTCATTACCATATTCGGTCCATTCATATTTTTCTTATCTTCAAGAAGTTTTATAGCTATGTGTTTATATTTACATCTATGATTCATTTGAGGCAATTTTTGTGAAGGGTGTAAAGATTATGTCCAGATTTAGTCCTTTGCATGTGGAATCTGTTTGTGTCAGTACCATTTGCTGAAAGGAAAATCTTTTCTCCACTGTAATATCTTCATTCCTTTCTCAAAGATCAGTTGATTGTATTTATGCGGGCCTATTTCTGGACTCTAACATCTGCTCCATTGATCGATGGGTTTCTTTTTTCACTAATATCACACTGTCTTGATTAATTTAGCTTTATAGTATATCCTGAAGTTGAGTAGTGTCAGTCCTCCAACTTCGTTCTTCTTTCAATATCACATTGGCTATTCTGGGTCTTTTGTCTCTCCATACACACTTAAGAATCATGCTTTTGATATTCATAAAATAACTTGCAGGTATTTTTATTGGAATTTCATTGAGTCTATAGATCAAGTTGGGAAGAAATGACAGCTTGATAATATTGAATCTCTTATTTATGAACATGGAATATCTATCCATTTATTTAGTTTTTTGATTTTGTTCATCAGGGTTTTATAGTTTTCTTTATATAGGTCTTATATATTTTTTTAGATTCATACTTAAATATTTCATTTCTTTGGGTGCTAATGTAAATTGTACAGTGTTTTCAATGTCAGATTCCACTTATTCATTGCTGGTATAGAGGAAAGTTTTTATTTTTGTATGTTAACCTTGTATCCTGCAACCTTGCTATAATTGCTTATTAATTCTGCAAGTTTTTTGTTGATTCTTTCAGATTTTTTACCTAGATGATTATGTCATCTCCTGCAACATAGTTATAATTGCATATTAGTCCTGGGAGTTTCTTTGTGGATTTGTTTAGATTTTCTACATTGGCAATCATGTTGTCTGTGGACAAAGATTCATTTTTCTTTCCAGTCTATATACCTTTAATTTCCTTTTCTTGTTTTTTAAGATCAGCTAAAATTTCTCATATGATGTTGAAAAGGAGTGGTGAGAGGAGATATCTCTGCTTTGTTTCTGATCTTAGTGGAATTCTTTGAGTTTCTTACTATTAAGTGTGGTGCTAGCTGCTGTTTTTTTTTTTTTTTTTTTTTTTTGTAGATGATTTTTACCAATTTGAGAAATTTCTTCTTTACTTCAAATTTACAAACAGTTCTCATCATGAATGGGTATTGGGTTTTGTCAAATACTTTTCTGCATCTACTGATATGATCATGTGATTTTTCCTTTTTTCAGTCTGTTCATTTGGTGGGTTATACTAATTGATTTTGAATTCAGAACCAGTCTTGCATATTGAGGATAAATCCCACTTGGTTGTGGGGAATAATTCTTTTTTATACATTGTTGGATTTAATTTGTTAATATTTTGTTGTAAACTTTTTCATCTATGTTCATGAGAGATGTTGGTCTGTAGTTTTATTTTTGATAATGTCTTCGTCTGGTTCATGTATAAGGGCAATGCCTTCTTCATAAAATGAGGTAGGTTGCTTTTGTCCTCTGAAAGTGATTATAGAGAATAATTATAATTTCATCCTTAAATGTGTGGTAGAATCCATCAGTGAACCCATCTAGGCCTGCTTATTAACTATGGATTCAATTTCTTTATTAGATATAGGAGCAGTCAGATGTGCATTTCTTCCTGTGTGAATTTTGGCATATTGTGTCTTTCAAGGATTTGGTTCTCTTTCATATAACTTATCAAATTTGTAGGCATAGAGCTGTTCATATCCCTTTATTGTCTTTTAATGTCTATGGTATATATAGAGGTGTTCTCTCTTTCCCTTGTGGTCTTAGTAATTTGTGTTCCCTCTCTTTTTTTCCTTAGATACTCTGACTAGAGCCATGTCAATTTTATTGATCTTTTCAAAGAGCAAACTTTTGGCTTTCATTGATTTTTCTCTATTGATTTCCTATTTTCAATTTCATTGATTTCTGTTCTACTTCTTATCATCTTTTCTCCATACTTTAGATTTAATTTCTTCTTCTCTTTCTGATTTCCTAAGGTGAAACTTAAAGGATTGACAATTGATTTTTCTTCTTTCCTAATGTATACAGTAAATGCTATACATTTCCCCCTAAGCACTGCTTTCACTGCATGCCAAAAATTTTGGTTAGTTGGTTTTTAAAATTCTCATTTAGTTTATAGTATTTTAAAATTTCTCTTGCGGTTTATTCTTTGACCTATGTTATTTAGAAGCATGTTTTCTACTCTCCATTTTGGGATTTTTTCCAGTTATCTATCTGTTATTTATTTCAAGTTTAATGTGATCTGTGGGCAGATTAAAATTCCTTAAGGTGCGTTTTATAGCCCATAATGTGGTCTGTCTTGGTGAATGTTCTATGTGGTTGAGAAGAATGAATATTCTGCTTTTGAATGAAGTAATCTATAGATTTCAACTTTATCCAGTTGATTGATGATGCTGTTAAGTTCAACTATTTCTTTACTGATTTTCTGCCTGCTGGATCTGCCCATGTCTGATAAAGGAGTGTTGTATTTATCTATTTTTCTTAGCAGTTCTATCAGTGTTTTCCTCATATTGCTTGATGCTCTGTTGTTAGGTGCATATATGTTAAAAAGTATTATGTTTTCTTGGAGAATTGACCACTTTATCATTATGTAATATCCTTCTTTGTCCATGATAATTTTCCTTGCTTTGAGGTCTTTTCTGTCTAAAATTAACTCTTGTTGTCTTTTGATAAGTGTTCCATCTATTTACTCTTAATTTCCAGACTTAAAATTTTGGAAAAAAATTTCACTATATATTTCTTGTAGACAACATATACTTGAGTGCTATGTTTTTTTTTTTTTTTTATCATCCTTGGCCATGCGTTTTAATTGATGCATTTAGATGATCGATGTTCAAAGTGCTTTTGGTATAGTTGGATTATTATCTACCATATTCATTACTGTTTTCTACTTATTGCCCTTGTCTTTGTTCTTCTCTTTGTCTTCCATTCTTTTTCTTCCTTTTATGGTTTTAATTGAACATTTTTATATGATTGTTTTTTCTCCTTTCTTAGAATATGTTATGCTTCTTAAAAAGTGGTTTTCCTAGAGTTTATAATATACATTCACCACTAATGAAAGTCTACTTTCAAATAACACTATACCACTTAATGGGTATTTTGAGTACACTATAATAACAGTTCCTTCCTCCCACCCCTGTGTATCATTGCTATCATTCATTTTACTTGTATATAACCATACCTAAACATTATATGTGTGTGTGTGTGTATATATACACACACACACACACACACACATATATATATATTCAAATATGTTGTTGCTATTATTATTTTGAATTCTTTCAGGATTTTTCTTTATCTTTGATTTTTAGTAGTTTTAAAATGATATACCTAGATGTAGTTTTTTGGGCATTTATCTTGACTGATATTCTCTGAATTTCCTGGATCTGTGGTATGGTGTCTGAAATGAATTTGGGGGATTTCTCAGTTGTTACTATGTCAAATATTTCTTCTGTCTCTTTTTCTCTTTCTTATTCTTCTGGCATTCCTACTATGCATATGTTACACTTTTTTGTAGTTTTCTCACAGTCCTCGGATATTCTATTCTGTTTTCTCTGTCTTTGTTCTCTTTACTTTTCAGTTTCCAGTGTTTCTATTTATATATCCTCAAGTGCAGAGATTCTTTCGTCACTCATGTCCAGTGTGCTAGTAAGCCCATCAAAGGCATTCCTCATTTCTGTTACAGTGTTTTTGATCTATAGCATTTCTTTTTAGTTCTTTATTAGGACTTACATTTCTCTCCTTGCATTGTCCATCTGTTCTTTCATGCTGTCTACTTTATTTATTAGAGCACTTAGCATATTAATCATAATCATTTTAAATTCTTAATCTGATAATTCCTGCCCCTTCTGATTCTGATGCTTACTCTTCTCTTCACACTGTATTTTTTTGCCTTTTGGTAGGCCTTGCAATTTTTTCACAAGCTAAACATAATGTACCAGGTAAAAGGAAATGCTTTATAGTCCTTTAATAATATGTTGGTAAGGTGTTGGAAGAGGGGACACATTTTATAGTTTTATGATTGATTCCCAGTCTTTTAGTGAGTGTATGCCTTTGAACTGTGAAATTAACAAATATTTCTCAGTTCCTCACCTCCCACCCCCTGGCCTGGGTGACATGAAATGGCTAGAGTGGGCTGGAGTTGGGTATTTCCCTTTTCTCAGGTCAGTTAGGCTCTAATAATACCCCAGAAAGTTAGGCTATGGTTAACTGGTTTCTCCTGAGTTCTGGCCTTGTAAGGAAAGAGTGCTCTGGTGTAAATCAAAATGGCTCCTTTCCCTTTCCTCTACAGGAAACATGGAGGGATGTTTGTCCAATATTTACTGTGTGAACTTAAAGTTTAGTTCCTAGAAGTACATCCCACAATAATGTAGAGACTCTGTCAATGGGCTCCCTGGAGATTTTAACTCTCAGAATTGTCCACTCTAAACCTCCAGCTGCTTATCAATTGTAGTTCAGGTTTTCCTGTCCCTGCACTAGTTTCTGCAGAGGTTTCCACTCATGAGTCTCTGCTTCCTCTGTTTTCCTGTCTCCATCTTGAATCTTAGGAGCAGAGGCTTTCACTATGTTCTCTTCTCCCTTACAGATACAGGAAGAGTTGATGATTTTTCAGTCTGTTCAGCTTTTTATTTACTGGTAGGAAGGAGTTGTGGCTTCCAATCTCCTAACATGTGGAAGTGAAAACAGGCCCTTGATAATCTGTTTAAAAGGTAATTACCAGTCTCATTGTTTTATATCCAAAATGCATCCAGAAGCAGTTCACTTATTTTTTCTTCTCTACTGTTGTGAATTTGGATGAAGCCACCAGCATCCACTTCCTGAACTAATACTGTGGCTTCTTAATTAGTACCTCCATTTCCATTGTCCTCACTTTAATCAGTTTTTCACACTGTAGCAAGAATAAATCTAACATGAGGAGATCATTTCACTACAACTACTTAACGCTCTTTGATGGCTCTCTTAGGCACATAGCACACAGAGTAACACTGTTTAACATGCACGGCCTAATATACCTGCTCAGACTGCTGCCCACTATTCTAAAGCCATTCAGAACTACGGCTGCTCTTGCTCTAGTCACAAATTAGACAAATAATTGAGTCCAGCTTTTTTCTATCTCTGAGCCTTCTTACACACTATTGCCTCACACTCTAAATCTTAATTCCTTTTTTAAAAGATTTTATTAATTTATTTGAGAGAGAGAGAGAGAATGAGAGAGAACATGAGTGGGTGGTAGAGAGGTGAGGTCTGAGGAGAGGGAGAAGCAGGCTTCCTGCTGAATAAGGAGCCTAATGTGGGGCTTGATCCCAGGACCCCGAGATCATGACCCAAGTGACACTTTACCAACTGAGTCACTAAGGTGCCCCAGTCTTATTAATTCTTCAGGTCTTAGTTTTTTAATTTCTGCCCCCCAAAGGCCTTCCCTGCATACCAATCTAAATTACCATTTGTTGTTCTTCTTCGTAGTACTCTATTCCTTACTTTTATAGCACTTGTCACCATTTTAAATTAACATTAATGTGTGCACATTTTAAGATCTATGTTCTTTTGTTAGGCTAATCATGGGTTTAGAGGTCATATTTGTTTATGTTTAACTGAATAATATCCATGGACTTCTAACTTCAGTTCCAACATGAAAAGAGTTTGGAAAGCATGGCTCCCATCCTTACCAGGAAAAAAAAAAAAAGGCTGAAAAAACTGAAAACCATTTATTTTCTTGGATTCACTAAAGAACTAAGTTTGCAGGTCAAAGTACCACCTAAAAATCTGAAGGGACAAGGGAATCTGGAAAGTCACAGCTAAGGTCTGTTTACCTGAAGGAGAAAATACTGGAGCTATAACTGTTAGAAACACTTAAATGGTATGAATAAATGACAAGTTGCTGGAAGATGAGTATGAATAAGCATGAGAGTGAGCAACACCTTGGCGCTACAGTCTTGGGGGCAGGGGAGCACAGTTTCATGAGTTATTACCTCTAAAAACTCCTGGTTCTAAGGATAAAGAGCTGAGCAATGTTCCTTTGAGTCTATGGTAGGGGGAAGGGGATTTTAATCATTGTGAAATGCAACCAAAACAAAGTCCCACTTTCATAGGAAAAAGACTTTATAAGAAGCTTACTCCAGCTAGGGAAGGGCATTTCTCCAGTTCCCTTTAGCCTTCCTGTCTCACCTATATGGAAAGGAAAAACAAAAACAAAAACAAAAACAAAAACAAAAACAAAACAGTATCTCTGGAGAACCACTTGTGAAGGTCACAGTAAGAGACAGTCCCATTAAAACACAGAAATTTAATCATAAGATTATAGAATGTTTCACTTCCCTATACCTTATCACCTCATCAACAAGTATAGTATAATAACAATGGATTATAGCTGAAAGAACTGAAAAGACTGGAAGAGTAATCATTGCAAAATATATCCTGAGGGTCCTCCATGCGAAAGACCAAATCTCCAAGGAAAGAAAATTTCACTGGATTATTAATACAGGTGGGGGAAAAACATTTCTCACACTTCACTCCATTCTTATCTTCCTTTTCTTGACTAAGGGAGAAAGCAAAACAAAATAAAAAACATAGCCAATGGATGCCAGGACTATAAGGAAATAGACTGGGAATGAATGATACAGTCAGGAAAATGAAGTCCTGGGGAAACACTTGTGAAGGTCACAGTCCCAAGGCATAGGTCCCTAAGAAACTGAGTTTTAACCAGAACGTTATGGTATACCCCTCCTTTCCTCATATCTTACCACAATGCTAACAAATTTCCCATGTAATAACAGTGTATTACAGTTCAAAGTGCTGTACAGAACAGATGTTCTCTGAAGAGTATTTAGGGAAGCCCAAAGTCAAGAAAAGAGACAGAAAGCAAAGATAATAGAGGAATTTAGAGTCACTGGCAGCTAGAACTACACCAACATTTTCATCAGACAAGATATTTAAAATAACAATTATTATCACATTAAGGTGTTTAATGGAAAAACAAACGTACAAGAACAGAGGAGTAATGAAAACAGAGATGAAAGTGAGATAGAATCTCTAAAAAAGATTAAAAAATGCTAAAAACAAAAACACTTAGAAATGAAGAATGCCTTTCTCTGATGGACTTATCAGTAGACTAGACACAATGAAGCAAAGAAAGGCTACTTAAAGGCAGGTCAATAGAAACTTTTCAGTTTGAAATGCAGAAGGAAAATAGAATGACAGAAGAAAAAGAACAGAACTTCCAAGAATTGTAGAATAATATTAAAAAGTATAACATTCGTTTAATTTAAATACACAAGAAAACAAGGGCAAAAAGAAATATTTAAAGGAATAATGACCAAGACTTTTCAAAAATTAATAATAAACACGAAATTATATTTCCTGGAAGCCCAGAGGACAGGTTAAAGGACAACAAACCAAAACAAAACAAATAAACAACTACAGCAACACATCTGGACATATTATTTTCAAACTGCAGAAAACCAAAACAAGAAAATATTGAAAGAAGCCAGAGCAAAACAAAGAAGTAGAAGAACAAATATAATAATTATAGAGGACTTCTCAACCACAAAAACAGTAAACTGAAATATTTAAAGTGTTGAAAGAAAAAGCCCACTAACCTAGAACTTCATATTCAATAAAATTAAACTTCAAAAGTAAAATAGATATGAGGCTTTTTGAGACGAACAAAAACAGATAGAATTCATTACCAGCAGACCAGCTCTGCAAGAAATGTTGTAAGAAATTCTTTACGCAGAAGGAAATTTATGTAAGTCAGAAATTCAGATTTATACAAAGAAAGGAATTTCTCAGAGAAGGAATAAAAAAAGTAGTAAAAACATTTAGTTTTCTTAGTCTTAGTTGGTCTAATATGTAATTACTTACTTAATAATATAATAGTTTTAATATATTGGGTTATATAGCATAGAGAAAAATGAAATAATTGACAGGAATGTTATAGTGAATCAGAGGGAGAATGAGAAATGCTGTGTTATAAGGGACCTGTATTACACATACTGTGTGACAAGGTACCCATACTACACATGAATTGTACAATTTTATCTGAAGATAGATTTAAATTATTTAAAAATGTGTATTGGAATTTGAGGGCAATCGCTGAAAGAATTAAGGAAGTATAATTAATATTTTGAGAAAATATCCAGTTTCAGGCATCCACTCGTGGTCTTGAACATATTCCCTGTGGGTAAGGGTGACATATTGTAGACACAATTTACCAATATCATAAATGACAGTGATGTAATCACTATGAATCCCATGAACATTAAAGAATAATAAAGGAATAATATGAATAATTCTATGCTCACCAAATTGATTAATTAGATGAAATGGAACAATGCTTAAGGAATAAACTACCAAATATCAAATAAGAAAAAAATAGATAATCTAAATATGACTATTTACATATGTCAAGGAAATTTAATCAATATTTAATTGATTTAAATATTGATTTAATTTAATTAATCCTTTCCAGGATCACTTTACTGGGATATCTAGCAAATATTTAAGCAAGAAATTATATCAATTTATTATAATTTTCCAGAAAAATAGAAGCAGAGGGAGCACATCCTAATTTATTCCAGTAGACTAACATACCAGAACTAGAGAAAGATATTACAAGAAAGTAAAAGTACAGAACAATATATATTATGACCACAGATACAAAAATTATCAGCAAGATAAGAGCAAATCAAATCCAATGTTGTATAATGAAGATACTCACTATAACCAAGCAGAATTTATTCCTGATATTCAAGGCTAGTTCAACATTTGACTCAATCAATCTGTGTAATTGATAATATCAATAAGCTAAGGGAAAAATTAATATTATCATATAAATTGATGAAGAAAAAGAAGTTGACAAAATTCATCACCCATTCACAATTAAAAAAAAGTCTCAGCAAATGAAGTGAAGGGAATTTCCTCAACTTGATAAATCCATCTATGAAAAACCCACTGCTAACATCATGCTTAATGGTGAAAACCAGTATAGTTTCCTCCTAAGAGCTGTAACAAGGAAAGGATGTCTTTTTTAATATTTCTATTTATTTATTTATTTATTTTCAAAGATTTTATTTATTTATTTGACAGACAGAGATCTACAAGTAGGCAGAGAGGCAGGGAGAGAGAGAGAGGAGGAAGCAGGCTCCCTGCTGAGCAGAGAGCTTGATGTGGGGCTCGATCCCAGGACCCTGGGATCATGACCCGAGCCGAAGGCAGAGGCTTTAACCCACTGAGCCACCCAGGTGCCCCTTTAATATTTCTATGTAAACATCATACTAGAAATCCTACTAGTGCAGTAAGACAAGAAAAGGAAATAAATTTTATATGAATCTCTAAGGAAGAAATCAAACTGTCTTAATTTGCAGACGATATTATTGTCTATATAGAACATCCCAAAAAACCTCCAGGAATGAATACGCCAGTATATTGGGGCCACAGGATTAACATATAGAAGTTAATATATAAAAGTCAATTACTTTAAAATATTCCATAAATGAAGTATTAAAATTTGAAATTTTAAAAAGAACATTAACAATAGCACCAATGCTTCCATGAATACTTAAAAATAAACCTAACAAAATATACACAAACCTATATGTCAAGCAACAGAACTTTAAAATAAAGAAATCAAAAGAACTAAGAAAAGGAAAGATAGTGTGTGATCATGGATCATAAGACTCAATATTGTTAAGATGTAATTCTTCCTACTGATCTACAGATCCACACAATTCCAATCAAAACCTCAGCAAGCTGTTTTCCGTATATTGAGAAAATGATCCTAAAATTTACATGGAAATGCAAATGATCTAGAATAGCCAGCACAATACCAAAGACAAAGGAAAACAAAGTTGGAGGATTCACAGGACCAAAATTCAAAACTTATTCTAAAGGTACAAGAATCAACACAGCATGGTATTAGCAAAAGAATAGACATGTGGATCCAAGGAACAGAATAGACCGCTCAGAAGAAGATCCAGACAATTCTACTCACCTGATATTTGAATAAGAACAAAGGCAATTCAATGGAAAAATCATAGTCTTTCTCAATAAATGATGCTAGAAGAGTTTGATGTCTACATATCGATAAATTAGGTGCATACTTTAGATGTTTCACATAAATCAACACAAAATGTGTAAGAAATTAAAAATAAAATACAAAACTATAAAAGTACTTGAAAAATATTAGATCTTCATAAATCTGAATTTTTTAAAAAAAGATTTTATTTATTTATGTGACAGAGAGAGAGAGATCATAAGTAGGCAGAGAGGCAGGCACGGGGGTGGGGGAAGCAGGGTCCCTATTGAGCAGAGAGCCCAATGCGGGGCTCGATCCCAGGACCTGAGATCATGACCTGAGCCGAAGGCAGAGGCTTAACCCACTGAGCCACCCAGGCGCCCCATGAATCTGAATTTTTAATACAACACTAAAAGCATGATACCTGAATAAAAAACAAACTTGATGAATTGTACTTTATTAAAAAGAAAATTTCTGGTTTTGAAAAGTAAAGTCTTAATCTGGGTAAAAGTATTTGCAAACACACATCTGATAGAGGACTATTATCCAAAATATACAAAGAATTCTTAACACTCAACAAAAAGAAAACAGTGCAATTAAAAAATGACCAAGAGATCTAAAAGAAATCTCACCAAAAAGTTAGGATTTGTATTCATCAATTGTGACAAATGTACCACTCTGGTGTCAATGTTGATAATGAGAGAATCTCGGCATGTGTGGGCACAGGGAGTATATAGGTTGTGTCTACCTTCTGTTCAACTTTGCTATGAACCTAAATTTGCTCTAAAAAATAAAGTTTATTTAAAAATAAAGTAAAATAAACAAATGTACCTGAATAATTTCCTTTCTTTAGTTACATAGACAGGGACTCAGAAAAAAAAATGTTGAAGTGGGGAAATAGAAAACAGAGAAAAAATAGAAGATACGCAGATAGAAAATAATCATATGAACGATGCTTACCATCATTTGTCAATAGGAATTTGAAGATCGCAATGAGATACCGTTATACCCCTATTAGAATAGTTGAAGTCTAAAAGCTTACAACCAAATTCTGAAGACCCATGGAGAAATAATAATTCTTGCTCACTGATGGTGAGAATGCAAATGAGTACAGCCACTTTGGAACACAGTTTGGCAGTTCTTTGCAAAGATAAATGTAGTTTTATCTGATAGTTCAGAAATTATGCTCCTAGGTGTTTGTTTGCCTAACTGATTTGAAAACGTATGTTTACCTGGAAACCTGAATAATATTTATAGTATTCATATTTATCCCAAACTGGAAGAACCAAGGTGCCTTTCAAGAGATGAATGGGTAATACTGTAGTGTATACATCCATATAATGATTTCTTCCTTGCTGATTTGGAGGTCTGTTTTGTTGTTGTTGTTCGTACATCTATACAACAAAAGTTATAAAAAAAATGAGTCATTAAGCCACATAATGACAGGGATGAATTGTAGATACATATTGTTGAGTGAAAGAAAACTGTCTTAAGAGACTATGTACTCTATGATACCAAGTATGTGATATTTGGCAAAGATCAAACTATAGAGATGATTAAAATACCAGTAGTTGTCAGGGTGCCGGGGGCACAGGGTTTGAACTTGTGAAGCACAGGGGATTTTTTGAAACTCTCATGGTGGCTACATGATGCTACACATTTGTCAAAACCCATAGAACTTTATACCATTTGAATGAATATTAATGTATGCAATTTTAAAAAAATCATTTAGGAGGCCAGGAGATCCCAGGATAGAATGCAGAAAGTGCCAAAAACTGTTCAAGAGTTTTTACAGATGAACAAATTGTTCTCACTGAAATATATGTGGAGAAAAGATAGTGAAAAAAGCAGCTTTGGAAATAAATGGAGTCTAAGACAAAAGGCAAAAGCAGGTATACATAAGTACTGTACTTTAGTTGACAAAGTTGTTTCATACAAGGGTAAGGTCAATAATCCCGAAACTGCTATAGTATATACTAGAATTGAATAATTAGATAAATGGATGGCACATGATGGCAGCTAGGTTTCTATTGTTTTAATGAGACATTACAGATAATCCATGAGAAAATTCTAGAATGATCCATGTGGTAATGATTTAGAGTTAGAGACATCATATGAATTCGTGTTTGCCTTACTATCAATATGGATAGTTAGAAGAGAAATATTTATAGATATTTGTAAATACATGGGTTACTATGCACAAATATTTATTCCCTTGCTCTGTTAACTCAGTGGAACTAGAGGCAGTAACACTTCAATATCAATATGCACCTAGCACCCACTTCTTGCTTTCTAATGCATATCTCCAATATAAGGACCTGGGGATTTTTGAGAAAGAGCTGAGTCTAGGACTAGGACAGAAAATATAAACATCGAGCCTTGATTATATTGTAGTAAAAGAAAGTAAGGAAATACTCTAAAACAATATCAGGAATAATAACAAAGTACCCATTTGATGGGTGTATGTCCAAGGGTATACCCTGTAGGAAACAGCTGGAAGAGTCTCCAAAGGCAAATTTGGTGCCATTTCAGCAACAAAGTTAAGTAGGAATGAATATAACCTGCGATATAAAATAAATATCCATGAGTCTATATGACACAAATGATTGAGTTAATAAATAAATGGAGGAGAATAGCCAAAATTACTCTGCAGAAGAATTTAAAATAATTTATGTACTTACTCTGCCCTCAAAGAAGTAGAACCTAATTGCCCACTTTTAAATGTGACCTGTGCAGAGTGACTTCATTTCAAAGTATAGAATATACGAAGGGAAAAGAGGAAGAATTTTACAGGGGAGAAACCTGACAAACACTACCTCAGCTAGGTAATCAAGATAAATATCAACAGCAATAAATCATGCTGATAGTATGTACTCTTGATATGACGTTAGGAAAATGGCACTCTACCTCTGTGTTCTTTCTCCCTCAAACGCAAAAGTCCTGTGTAATCATGAGGAAAAGATCAGACAAATCCTAACTTAGGGGTTGTTCTACAAAATAACTGGCCAGTAGTTTTCAAAATGTCAAGGTCATCATAAACAAGTAAGGTCTGAGGAAGCTAAGAAGACCTATCTTCTAAGTGTAATTTAGTATCCTAGAAGGGTTCCTGGAATGTTAGGTAAAATATAAGGAATTAAGTTTTGGTTAAGACTGTATCAATTTTGGTTCATTAATTGTAACAAATGTGTCATACTAATGTACTATGCTAATAATAGGGAAAAGAGGATGTGGGTTGTATGGGAACTCTGTGTACTGTCTTTGCAATTTTTCTGTAAATCTTAAAAAGTTCTAAAATAAAACATTTATATATCATAAAAAAATCCCAGAGATTTTCACTTAGTAAATCTTTATTGAGATAGTGATTAGAGGCAGCCTCGTGGACTGAGCTGACAAGTATTGTGAGATCCAGCTCAAGATCAGCAAAGTGTCTCTAGAGACTAAAACTGTTAATATTTTTGGTGGGATGTGAGATGTCAAGAGAAAGAATTAGGTGGGGAATGCCATGCATTTACATCTGATAATAAATTCCCTACAATTCATACATGAAGTAATTGAGACCCATAGAAGCCATAGGCACCAAAATGAAGAGAATTCCTAATATTGGTCAGATGTATCACAGTTGCAGGCTTTGTCCTAGATTGTACCCTCACTCCAGTTTACTGGTTGAGTGACCTTGCACAAGGTCTCTACAAGTGTTGGCCCTTGCTATACAGTAATAATGTAGTAGGCACTGATTCCGGGCCCTGTTCTAAATACTGTATCGACTCATTTTATGCATACACACAGATGTACCTGCACACACACACAAACAAACACACACACACACACACACACACACGGAAAATTTATGAGGCCAGTTCTACTATTTCCCCTATTTTACAAAGAGGATAAGTAACTTGCCCTAGATCACTGAGTGAGCAAATGTCAGAGCCAGTGATCAAGTCTTAGTTGTTTGGGGCCAGTGTCTATGTCCTTAATATATTTTTTGTCTTTACTCTATGTGAAGACAAAACAGCATAATCATGAGTCTCTGGCTGTTTAAATAGAACTGAAACCCTTCTTTCGTTCTTCCAGTTCTATTGAGATATAATCAACATAATATTGTTTAAGTGTAAGGTGTGCAATGCAACACATTTGATTTGATACACATTTATTGCACTGTGATTACCACTGTAGTGTTAGCTAACATCTCCATCATGTCACATGATTATCACTTTATTTTTGAGGGTGAGAAAAATTTAATATTTACTCTCTTAGCAACTTTCAAGTAAATAGTACAGTATTATCTGTAATCAGAATGCTGTGCACTAGACGCTCAGGACTTATCCATCTTCTAACTAGAAGTTTGTATTCTTTGACCAACATCTTTCCATTTCTTGCACCCCTCCGCCCCTGGTAACCACCATTGTACTCTCTATGAGTTTAAGTATTTTAGATTTCACATATAGGTGAGTTCATACCGTAGATGTCTTTCTCTGTTTGACTTATTTCACTTAGCATAATGTTCTCGAGGTCCACTGCCTCACACCCGTCAGAATGGTTATTACCAAAAATACAATAAAAAGTGTTGGCAAGGACGTGGAGAAAAGGGAATTCCTATGTACTGTTGATGGAAATGTAAATTGGTTCAGCCACTATGGAAAAAAGTAGGGAAGTTCTTAAAAAAATTAAAAAAATAGAACTACCATATGACCCAGCAATCTCACTTCTGGGTGTTTATCCAAAGGAAATGAAAACAAAACACCAAAATGATATCTGTACTCTTATGTTTACTACAGCATTATTCACAGTAGCCAAGGTACGAAAACAACCCAAGTGTCCATCAGTGTATTACTGGAAAATGAAGATGTGAGATATATATACATTTACTGGCATTGGACCCCTCTACTCTGTATTTATCCCTAAGTCTTAATGAAGGTGTCAGCCTGAAACCTTTTACTCTGTAGTAAAAGAATGGGCCCAAATTCACACTGCTAATATATCAGACAGCAACAGCTTAAACCAATATCTGCTTAATCATATGGGCCAGGATCTTAACTACTATTCTATAGGAAGGTGACATTTCCCCAGTATTCAACCCTTATAAATGACACATGTGGTTTCGTTTATTAAAGACATGATAGAGATGCAATTTTTTGCATAAAACACAATTTCTGGACTTGAGTCTTTTAGGTTCTCTGCAGTTACTTCAAAGAAAAGTTGTTACTCTGCCTTCATTTTCTTTTGGTTATTTGGGAATTCGTTTCTCTGGATAGTGTTAAAAATTGCTACGGTAATAATAGTTTGGATTTGCTATTCATAGTGTGTTCAAGTATTAACTTATCTACACAAATATCTACTGTTTACAAAACATATGGATGCCAACATTTTTTATATTATCACAGAAAACAAACAAAGGTACTTGAGCAGTCTTTATGTTGGGGTTAGCCATTCAGTGCTCAACAATACTGTTTGTTTCTTTTAAAATGATTTACTTATCAATATATTATGAAACAGAAGCCTTTACCATTGTCTCTAGTTGCAATATTATTGAATACTGATGTTTACTTTCTGAAGCATTTTTCTTAGAATAGAAATACAAAACATTAGTGCAGGCTTTGTTAAATTTGCCACTTCTCTGATACATGAAAAGTATTTGAGTTGAGCACAGCATTTCAATGGTACTGAAAAACCTCAGAGGCTCTTCAAGCAAATAAAGACTTTTTGTCACTCTCATCTGTATTAGACTAGCAAATTGAATCAAAACTCTTTGACAGTGCTAAATTTTCAGGTTTCTCCCCAAGACTACCTTTGCCTTCCCAGCTAAGGCAACTTGAATGTAAGGGTCAAATTTATGTATTTTTTTATATAAAAGGCATGTATTTGCATTTATATACATGTAAGTGTAGGCACATACACCTTTACTTTTGTAGTATACATACTATGTGCAGCTTTATATTATGATGAGGACAAATATGCCAGCAAACAGAGGTGAAGGAGACAACAAAATCATTATGCCCCAGTAACCAAATCAATTAGCCATACGTGTCTGAACAAAAAAGAAAATCCTGTTTGAGAGGGGGCTCTCTGATACTTGCTTGAGAAATGTTTAACTTTTTTTTACATTTTATAAATTTGTGTTTGATTTTGAATTTTTTTTCTTCACATATAAAAACCTCCTTCATTGTGCCCCTTCAGTTAAAACATGCCATAATAATAGTCCAGGCTTATCATTTTTCCTCTTCTGCTTTCCATTATTGCTAGCAGCACGACAGCTCTCCTATCACCCAGGGTTACAACCTTGAGTCCATCTTTGATTATCTCTCTTTCTACCTTGTGTCTAGGACCTTTCTGTGTCCTGCCATTTCTTTCTTTTATAATGTTTGAAAAGCTAGTTTCTTCTTTTTTGGTTTCCACCACCAAGACCCCAATCTACTTTCTTTTATTTTCTTTTATTTCTGCTTCAACTATTGCAATCTTCCACATTCTTGCCTCCATATCTTTCTTCTTCCATCTCAACTACTAGGTTGCTGTAAAGTCCATGTATCTATTGGCACGTCTAAACCAGAGGAAAGAAAATGGCTTAACTTCAAAATGAATGTATTGAAAAGAAGAAGCCACTGTTTGTTAAAGGTACAAACGATTATCAACATTTCAAAAAGTGCATCCCATGGAACTTTTAGACTTTCAAGATCTTACACACACACATACGCATGTGTGCACCCACACACCTGTGCTCAAATAATCTTGGGAAATGCTGCATATGGGGTCTTCTCTTAAGGACTCAAATTCACACCACCTTACTCAAAGTTATGGGAAGTCCTGTGGGAACATGAATCTTTTTTTAACATTTTTAAGACAGTATTTCTTAAACTTTTTTTGACCAATCACTCCTACCTTTTTTAATTTTTTAAATTTCTTTTATAACATGAAGGGCACATTTCGGGAAGTGACTCTATGCTATCACCTTCCTCTATTTACATTTTCTCTTAAAAAGAAGAGCGAAGTCTGGGACGGGATTGCCTTAATTCAAAAAAGGTAGAGGTTCCAGCAGACCATAACCACTATGGCAGAAACCCAAAGAAAGCCTCACCTCCTGAGAACAGCTTTGTCAGTGACTTATTTCTCCTGATGGAAAGTTTACACAGATGATTCATACCAGAAGTGGCTAATTTGGAAACATTTCCACTGCTGTCTTCATCGAAATCTTTCTCAGTTGTGCTGAATCAAGAAGGAATATCTCCCATCTTCAGGCTTCACTGTCAAGCTTTCTTACATTGTCCTGCAGACTATATGAAGAAATGAGGCAACAGACAACAAAAAGGGTTTTATATACCAAAAGCTTAATGTCTTGTCATCTTTTAATGTAAATTCATGTCAGTCTGGGACGGTGTTTACTACGCACCCTACAGCTCGCTGTTTGCTGTATAAGCTTAATGAATTGCCACTGATCAATCAGTGTATCACAGACTCTTTACGGGGCTTACTGTGTGGGAAGTGTAGCTCTCAGCCACATTATCTGACAAAAGTGTCTGTATAAGCAGTCATCCTGTAGTGCTGATTCTGTTATTTGATTTGGGATTAAACAGTCTGTTGCAAGCCATCTGCTTTCCTAGGCACGCGTCCTTGAGAGGTTAGATTGCTACTGATACTGCCCCATCATTTTAACTGGTATTTGAAAGATCAGAATTCGTTTAGACATATGTCACTGAAACTGCTGGCCTTGTCCTACAGGACTGCCCAGATTTTGACGTGGGGGCCCAAGTCAGGAAAAAGTGTACTTTTCTCACATTGCTGCTGAGTCAGAATCCTGCCGCATTTGGCCATGTGCCGGGAGACTGGAGAGTACCTGCCTGACAAAGTTTTACAACCGTTCATGCTCCTGAGCGTATGAAAGTACGTGCTGGCTGTTCTAACCATGTCTCCTGATGACTCTCAGAGAATGCACTCTTCTGGCCTATGCCTGATTACTCTGCAGAAACTCCGTGGTTTCTGCTATCTCAGCAACATCTGGAAATACCCCACTGAAAACGTGCATATGTAGTGAGTACAAGTCTCTGCCTTCGTATTTGAGATAAAATGGTTGTTGTCCAATTCTAGGCCACCCAATCAAATAAAAACCTACTTCATTAATAATCTAGCTATTCTTGAAGTGAATTTTGTGCGGACCTCTATGCATAGAAATAACTTTATTTTTCTTTGGGTGTGTAGGCCTGAATGTATGCTGCAGTGGATACTTCTGTAAGTTCCCAGATGTGTACCCTGTTAATACTGCTTTGGTTTGGGATGTGAACCACACCTCATTTCTTTTTTTTAAGATTTATTTTTTTTTAAAGATTTCATTTATTTGTCAGAGATCACAAGTAGGCAGAGCTGAGGCTCCCAGCTGAGCAGAGAGCCCGATGTGGGGCTCGATCCCAAGATGCTGGGACCATGACCTGAGCCGAAGGCAGAGGCTTTAACCCACGGAGCCACCCGGGTGCCCCCTGGACCACACCTCTTATCAACTCCAATCAAATGTAAGAAATGGCCAGAAGGCATTTCTTAGGGAATGAAGGAAGAGACAACGTGGGCCACAAAATAACTTGGTTGTTTAGTAACTTACTTATTTGTTCATTTATTTTACTGTTTTTATTTCTCTATATTACCACTGTACTGATTTCCCTCCAGAACCAGTAGAAACTGAAAAAAAAAAAAAAAAAGAAATAGAGAATATCGTCTAATGAGAATATATGAATGGATGAAACTACGAACCAATGAATATTTGAGCACAAATTTAGTGACTGGTGCTGTATGAGGTACTGACATAAAAGATGACAATCTGAGTATGATCTGAGATTGGGGCAAATGCCCACAAATACATTGGGAATTACAGTGTGGAAAACGCTATGATTAGGAAGGTATAACTTTCTATGGAAATTCACAGGAGAGATCCTTAACTCATTCCAGGAAAATTCTGTAATATGTAGATGGTTTTTAAGTAAGGGAATGGGAAAAACCTTGTAAGGGGAAGATGAAATATTTGTAATCACAGTGACCTTAGTTACAGGGTTAAGTCTACAAAAGAAGCATTTTGCAAAACAGTCTTTCTGTAGCTTTCAAAAAACTGCAGTTGTAAGTATTGTTAGGTTGCTTGATGATTTAGGTAAGAATAACCATGAGATAAAGTCCACTTGAATTTAATTTTAGAAAAAAGTTTGTTTCTGTAGATTTTCAGTCTTCCTGTGTTCCTAAAATAGAATCTATCCAACAGTGTCTATTTTCTAAGTTGTATCAATGGCTAAAAATCTTTAAGGCAAATTTGTTGCTTAATGAAGGAACTATTTTTTTTTAAAGATTTTATTTATTTATTTGACAGAGATCACAAGTAGGCAGAGATGCAGGCAGAGAGAGAGAGAGGGAAGCAGACTCCCCGCTGAGCAGAGAGTCCAATGTGGGACTCGATCCCAGGACCCTGAGGTCATGACCTGAGCCGAAGGCAGAGGCTTAACCCACTGAGCCACCCAGGTGCCCTGAAGGAACTATTTTTAATTTTAGTACCTGAATGCCTTACTTCTTCTAAATTGAGTCAGTTTTTGTGTTGTCTGTTTGTATTATTCGTTTAAATATCTAATTGCACATTTGCTTGCACCATGAGAACATATACATTCATGGGAACTATCTCTGAAATAGCAGTAGGATGGATATTAAATTTAGAAATAGGGTTCACTTATTTTTACTGGAAGATTTGAAATTTATTTTTATATCTATTGTTGTCTCTGCTACATAAGCTGAAAAACTGATCTATTTTATACGTGTATTTTATTGTGAAGACCCAGGATGCTAAGGAACATTTAATTTATTTATTTATTTTGGAACATTTTATTTTCAAAGAACTATTTAAACATTTCAAACATTTGAAAAAGTAAACAAAATAATAATCCTCATGTCCCTGAGCACCTCATTAAAATTCTAAAGTTGTTCTCGATTGGCTAAATTTGCTCGAGGTGACTTCTCATTCCAAAAAATAAAAAATGAAGATTTGTAGACACAGCTGAAGCCCAACCTTATTCTGGGCTTATTCATTCCCACATTCAGTCAGTTGTCTTCAGTTGGTGTGTACTCAATTCTATACTTTTACAACACATATAGTGTATTTTTAGTCAATATGAAGAACTGTTTTGGCTGTTTGAAAACCATACATAAATAATGCTTTTGGAACTTATTTTTCTTTCATTTATGGTGTTGTATTTTGAGATTTCATCCAATTTGATGCAATGATGTGCTTTGGTGCCGTTTTGAAATTTTCAACTATTATATTCTATTTATTTATCCATTGTTTATCTACTTCTTTATTGATAGGCACTTAGATTATTCCAAATTTCAAAGTATTCCATGCTTCCTTAAGATTTCTCTAGGATGGATAACAGGATGGAATTATTTTCCTAGGGGATGTGCACCTATGGATTACTTCTGTGTTTTCACGTCGCTTTCCCAAGTAATTGTACCAATTATTCTCCATCAGCACTATATATGTTTTCCTGTTTCTCTACATCTGCACCAGCCCCTTGGTGTTACCAGAGTTTTAAAAATAAATGCCAATCTGACAGTTGTGCAATGGTATTTCAAAGCAGGTTTAATCTACATTTCTCTGATAATTACAGAAGCTTCTCAACTTTTGCTTGTTGGCATTTGAGTTATATCTTCAACACATCACCTGTTCATGTACTTTGCTCATTTTCCCATGAGAGTATTTGTCTGTTCCTTTTTTGATTTGTGGGACTTCTATATATTGCCTATTATATGTTGTAATAATATCTCCCAGCCTGTGGCTTAGTTTTTAATGTGGTAATGGTGTCCTTTTACACACACAAGTATTTGGTAATATTCTAATTGCAAAAATACATTAAAAATACAATCAAGTACATGTTGCTTAAAAGACACAAAATTAAAATCTAAGGTTAAAGAAAGGTGGGAAATAAAGTATAAGAAAAGAGGTATTAAATACACACTAACCTAAAATGCTGCTGTAGTTATATTAAACAATGCGATCTTTAAGACAGGAAATATTACTAAAAATAAAAAGAAACATTTGATAATGATGACAGGATCAATCAACATCATGATATAATTTTTTAAATGCATGGGCCTAACAAAAAAGCCTTAAAACATATGCAACATAAACTATATAGAAATAAAAGGAGAAAAATGCAAATCCATATTTAGAGGGGGAGAATTTAACACATGGCTGAGCTGGATCTTTTCAGGGACACATCTACCTCCTGCTCTAGAGCATGGGTGGAAACATGATTTTTCTTATTCAGTTAATAGTATTTTCCCTCTAGTTCTTTTGTAAATGGAACATCCTTTCAGGGATTCTGGATTAGTGCAGAAATCTCAATTCCTTTTGCCCTCCTCCTTACGTTTTGCCTCCTCCTTTTGCTCTCCTCCTCCCTCTCTTACCTCCCTGTGAAGATATTAAATCTCAGCTCCTCAGTTTTTATTGGAGCTCACAAACTATTCCCGGATCCCTTCTCTCATCTTTGAAGTAGTAGCAGCAATAGCTCACATTTTTGTGTTCTGAATTTCATTCCTGGCATGTGAGAGTTTCACTTTCATTTTGGAAGCTCAGCTATCAATGATATTTTATTCTATTTATCTAGCATTTGCATATGTAATGAATGGATGATGGTTACTAATTTTGGTCACCAAATTATCCATTTTAAGGCACAAAGTAGGATTATCTTGGCTGAATGCCCTGAGATTGGGAGAAGTCAAGAGACAAGTTCTGAACAGTGAGTTCTGAGCAGATGTGACGTATGTTGCTTTTTGGACCAAACACTGAATTGCTAGTGGGTGTTCCACTACAGTTCTTTATTCTGTCTGGCACATCAATTAGCTGTGTTCAAGATGGCAGCTGCTCTGTCAGCCTGGGTCTCTTATTAAATACAGTGAGCAGAGACTCCCTGCTGACTTGAGAGGGACATGCAGCACAACTAGAAAATACATCTTTGTTATTTTAAGTCACTAAAATTTTGGCATTTCATTCATTTGTTATTACAGCATGATTTAGCTCACCCTGTTGGTGGTAGGCAGAATAATGGCTCCACCAATATTTCCACACCCTAAATACTGGAAACTGAATTTATTGGGTTAAATGGCAAGTGAGAATTAAGTTGCAGTGGAATTAAAGTACTAATCAGCTGACCTTAAGATAGGGAGATTTTCCTGATTTATGAGGTTACAATGTCATGGGACTCCTTAAAAATGAAGGAGAGAAGCAGTGAAGATCAGAGAAAAATGTAAAGTCAGAGGCAGGGTTAGAGAAATGCTGTGCTGCTGATTGTGGAGATGCAGGAGGGGGCCAAGGGCCGAAAGTCTCTAGAAAGTAGAAAAAGCAAGGGAAAGGTTTTCCGCCTAGGAACTCCTGGAGGAAAGCTTCTTTGGCAATACCTTGATTTTAGCCCAGTGATATCAGTAAGTGGGAGACTTCATAACTATACAACTGTGATTTGTACTGCCTTTAGCTATCGTGTTTATGATAATTTGTTACAGCAGCTATTGAAGACTAATACAATGATCCATAAACGTAATTATGTAATTTTGCCCTTAGACACAGGCAAGAAGGTTATTCTTTAGTGGGATCAATAGAACATGGAGACACACAGAAACTTTATTCATGAATATACCAGCAGCTCTGTCATTTGAAATTTGGAGTCAACCCTTGTGCAATGCACGTGTAACAGTAAGTACTTCACTTTGACCACTAAAAAGGTATTGGGTGCTAGAATTTCAAAAAATTTTATTTAAAAATATTTAATAAATTTTTAGTATATTTTCAAAATGTGACTTAAAGTTTCAGTTTTACTTAGACAATTTAGGAATAAAATTATAAGGTAAGTAACAGTTTTATTTTAAATAAATTAGTTTTATTTTAAATAAATAGTTTTATTTTAAATACTTTATACTTTGTAGAAGAAAAATAGTGATTTTTGAAAACAAATGAAAATAATACATACTTTATAGTTTTTGACAAGAATGAATTCAAATTCTGTACATTTTAATATTATTGCATTTTATTTTTAATTCTTTAAACCATTATTGTAACTAGAACATGAATGATGTATCTTATTCATAACCATGTAATTAGTAATTTTGCAGAAATGAAGGCAAGTACATTTTATGGTGTCAACATATAAAAATTTGTAAGATATATATGTAGTCATTTTATTATTCATGAAAACATCATTGCTCCATGAGAAAATCCAGAGAAATTTAATAAAATTTTAATTATGTCATCTTTCATATTTTAATCACTTTCAGTATGCAAAATATTTGTTTTATATATTTAAAATATGCTTGTCATTTTGTTGGTACGTTTTTCAAGGTAGGAGGAAAGGGTATATTGTAGCCAACAGTTTTGTTCACTCAATGTGTAACTTTTAAACATTTGGATATATGGTTTATGGAACTACATTTTTACTCCTGACCCAAGTTTACAAATATTAGAGATGATCTTGACATCATGCCACTTTTTTTTTTTTAAGATTTTATTTATTTATTTGACAGACAGAGATCTCAAGTTGGGGGAGAGGCAGGCAGAGAGAGAGAGAGAGAGAGAGAGGAGGAGGAAGCAGGCTCCCCGCCGAGCAGAGAGCCCAATGTGGGGCTGGATCCCAGGACCCTGGGATCATGACCTGAGCTGAAGGCAAAGGCTTTAACCCACTACGCCACCCAGGCGCCCCCATAGCATGTCACTTTTAAAGGTAATTTGTAAACAGGTGAAAAATTAAGATTTATTTGTGCATTATTTTTAACTTTTAAATTATTTTCAACTGCTTTATTGAGATTCAATGCACGTACTATACAAATCTACAACTTAAAGTGTACAATTTAATTTTTAGTATATTCTCAGGATTGTGTATCACCCCCACAATCCAATTTTAGAACGTTTTTGTCTCCTAAAAAGATACCAGTACATATTAGCAGTCACTCTTCATTCCCTTCTCCTACCAAAACTAGGCAGACACTAATAATTCTTCTGACTATGTGAACATTTCATATAAATGGAATCAAACCTTATGTGATATTTTGTGATTAATAGGCCTTTTTCTCTCTGTATAATATTTTGAAGGTTTATCTATGTTGTAGCATATATTCAAATTTTATTCCTTTTTATCATGAAATGATACTTCTTTTTATGGATATGCCATGTCTTATTTACTCATTAGTTGGAGATATTTGGGTCATGCCCGATTTTGGTTATTGTAAACATTATGAACACTTATGCATATGGTCTTGTGTGGACATCTGTTTTTATTTTGGGGGCAATTATATACCTAGGAGTGTGATTGCTGGGTCCTATGGTAACTCTAATGTTTAACATTTTGAGGAACTGCCAAACTGTTTTCCAAAATGACTTTATCATTTTGTATTTTCTATCAGCAGTGTATGAGGTTTCCAATTTCTCCTTACCTTTGCCAACTCTCGCTATGGTTCATCTTTTTGATTATAGTGATCCTAGTAGGTGTGAAATGGTATCTCATTTTGGTTTTGATTTGCATTTCCCTGTTGGCTAGAGATATTGAATATCTCTTATATCATCTTTGGCTAAATGTCTGTCCAAAGCTTTTGACGATTTAAAAAATTGGGTTGTCCTTTTACTTTTTAATTAGTTAAGAATTCTCAATTTATTTTTTATACAAGTCCCTTATCAGACATATGATCTTCAAGTGTCTTCTGCCATTTTGTGGTTTGTCTATCTTCCTGATGGTTCTTTCCAATGCAAAAATATGTTTAGCTTTGATGAAATCAAGTTATCTATTTTTTTCTTTATTGCTTATATTTTTGGTTCATATTTAAGAAATCATTCCTTGCCCCATGGTCATCAGTATTAAATCCTATGTCTTCTAAAAGTTATATAGCTCTGGCTCTTACATGTGTGGCTATGATATCTTTGGAGTTAACTTCCACATATAGTGTGAGATACATGTCAAAATCTATTCTTTTTTGGGTCCAACTCTATTCTTTTAAAAGTTGGTATCTTAAAAAAAAAAATGAAGATCTAGTTGTTTCAGCACCATTTATTGAAAAGGCTGTTTTTTCCCCTTTGAGTTGTCTTACCATCTTTGTTGCAAATCAATTGACCATAAATTACAGTGTTTATTTCTGGATTCTTGTGTCTATCTATGTGTCTATCCTTATGCCAGCACTGCAGTCTCAAGTGCTCTAGCTTCCCAGCAAGTTTTAAAATCAAGAAGTGTAAGTGCTCCAACTTTGTTATTCTTGTCAACTTTGTTTTGGCTGTTCTTTGTTCTTTGCATTTCCATATGAATTTTAAGATTAACTTTCAATTTCTGTAAAAAAAAAAAATTCACCCATGAGTTTGTTAGGATTGTGTTAAATCTATTGATGAGTTTGAAGAACATTACTACTTTAACAATATTAAGTCTTCCGATCCGTTATAAGAGAGTGACTCTCTACTTACATAGACTTTTAATTTCTTTCAGCAATGTTTTATAATTTTTGGTATATAAATCTTGCAATTCTATTGTTCAATATATTACGAAATTGTTATAGTTTTTGACTGTTGTGAATTGCATATTTAATTTCATATTTGTATTGCTCATTGTTAATATTTAGAAGTTGAGTTGATTTTTCTTTGATATTACATCCTGAAACTTTGCTTCATGACTTTATTAGCTTTAATTGTTTTATGGTGGGTATCTTAGAATTGTCTAAATATGAGATTATGTCATCTGATGCTACTTTCTTTAAGAGTCTCTTATAATTTGTTTCTCTCTCTCTCTATCTTTTTTCCCCCTTCCTAAATGTTCATTTGTTTCTTCTTAAATTCCATGAAATCATATGGTATCAGTCTGTCTCTGACTTACCTTTATTTTTAAAAGATAGCTTTGCTGAATAGAAGAATGTTGTTTGACAATTAACTCTACCTACTTCGGCTATATCATTATCTTATGGCTTCATTGTTTCTGATTAGAAATTCTCTCTTTATTGAGGTTTCCTTCTATTTAACGATTCCTTTCTCTCTTGCTACTTTCAAGGTCTTCCCATCTTTTTCCTCTAACAGTTTGGCAATAGAGTGTCTGGGTGTGTATCTCTAAATGTTTATTTTGCATGGATTTGTTGAGCTTACTGAATGTGTTGATAGATATTTCATTACATTTGGTACATTTTCAGCCATCATTTCTTTAAATGCTTTTTCTGATCATTTTTCTCCTTTCTTTCTGGTTTCCTTTTCCCGTTACATGTTTGTTTATATAATCACAGTGTCCTGCATTTTCCAAGATCCTGTTTATTTTTATTCATCCTTCTTCTCTCTCTTCTTCACATTGTACAATTTCTATTAATCTATCCTTGAGTTTTCAAATTCTTTCTCTGGCCAGCTCATGTCTTCTGGTGAGTCCTGTAGTAAATTTTAAATTTTGCTTATTACACTTTCAACTTTAGAAATTCCAATCAGATCTTTATGTTTTTTAATCTCTACCTCTTTATTAATATGTTCCATTTGCTGAGACACTGTATTTCTCTTCTTGTAGGTTGGTTTTCCTCAGTCCTTTGAATTATTTACAATGGCTGCTTTGAAGTTTTTGTCTAACATGTTTGTTATCTGTGTCTCCTGCTACTTGTATGTATCACACTTTCCTGTTTGTATCCAAGCCTCACAATTTTCTGTTGTCCTGTATAAAACAGTGTCCGATGATACACTGTAGAAACTCTGGATATTGATCTCCTACGCAGAAGTTGTTATTACTATTTGCTCGGCCATTCATTTGTTTGTTTACTAGCTTGGCTGATCTAATTTTACAGTGTATTTTCTCTGCCATGTACAGTCTCTGAAGGCTCTACTCGTATTTTTCTCCTTGTTTTTATTCTTCTGTGGAATGCAATGTCTGATGTTCCTGCTCATATTTCATATCCCCCCTTACTTCTCTTTTATCCTGGCTACTTAGAGGGGTCTTCCCTGGGTTGCAGTAGTCACTTATTGATCAAAGATGGTGCTTAATTCCAGTTTGCCAGTTAGATTTTTACTGCTTACTCTTAATGTGTATGTGCTGTCATCACAGTTCAAGAAGTTCAGGTTCTTATGTCCTATGTTCATCTTGCAGTTAGTAGCATGGAGTTTCCCTCTCTGTTTTCTTCTGAGAGTGTATAGCCTTGGACATGTAGGCAGTCTTCCAGAATGCTAGGGATGAGTGTGATTTTATTCTTAATACCAATTTTCCAAGAATCATTCTGGGTCATAGCTTATTGTTCAGTAAGTGTTGGTCAGAGGTTGTGCTTAAGCCCCTGTGCCAGTGAGGCTTCTGATGTCTGTGTGTGTGCATGCACACCCACACAGCTTGGGAAGGGCTTTCAGATCTATCTGTCCCACGTCATTCTCAGATTGCTTATGAGTGTGTGCGCCCTAGTGCATGGGCACAGCCTTCCCAACCTCTCAGAACTGATTGCGGTCTCAGGAAAGTTCTTCTGGCTTTCTCTTTTTCTAGTTCTCACTATTAAACATCAGGCTGCTCTGTCTTTTAGCTTGTATCATGGAGCTCCAGTCTACTGTTAATTGCTCTCCAGAAAGATCTCCATTGTTTTCAACAATGCTTTTAGCCATAGACCTCTCTATGGCATTTTGTATAAAGTTAGTGTCTTTGGGCAGAACTGCAGAACCCTTTCTTCTTAAGGCCTGCTTGAACCTTAAGCAAAAACCTTGTACCGCTGCATCAGACAGAACTAGATATAAGGATGTATTTTTTTTTTTCTTCCTTGAGTGACATTCCAGCTCTGAGTTGGCCCTGAGGGAACATTGCAGCTGTTGGTCCCCCTCCAGCTTGGAACCTCTGCTGAAACCTCTGAGGGAACTGAGGAGAGGTGATACAGGTCCTCCTATTTTCAGATTACTGTCTATGGGGTAAAGCTTCTGCCCCACAAATGAGGGCTGAAAAATAAAAGAAACATAGAGAGCTGTTCCCTCTGGGGTAAAACTATAACCTTAGCCTAGGAGCTTAGGGGAAAGCAAGTTCCTACCTTCCTGGTCAAACCTGCCTTGACTAGAGTGCCAGGGAAGAGTTTCCATACATGGTGCTGTGGGTGGGGGTAAGGTAATGAGTCACGAGTCAGATGTTACAGACTCTGCATGTTCTTACTGAGATTTAATAGATTTTCCTAAATGAATGTTTCTCCATCACTATATGTCCTGAGCACTTTTCAGAGACTAAATGTTTGTATGTTTTCCACCAGTTAAATTATTGTTTTGCTGGGGAAAGTATGTGCCAAGCTCCTTACTTTGCCCTTCTGGAATACTCCTGTGCATTGATTTTTTTTTTTTTTTTTTTTTACATAGAACAATGCAACTTTTAAAATATGCCTTTGTTTTATTCAATGATTATTTAATCAGTAACCTTTTTTTTAAAGATTTTTTTTTTTTTATTTGACAAAGAGAGATAACGAAAGAGGGGACAGCAGCAGGGGGAGTGGGAGAGGGAAAAGCAGGCTTCCCACTGAGCAGGGAGCCCAATGGAGGGCTCGTTCAATCCCAGAACTCTGGGATCATGACCTGAGCAGAACGCAGAAGCTTAACGACTGAGCCACCCAGGCGCCTCAAAGGGTAAACTCCTTTGCCCATTTAGAATATTTAGTTTAATTTGTATATAATTTTATATACAAATTTTTATATACAAATTTTATAAATAATTTGCATTGTTTATATCCAGTGAGTTGTTTCTCCCCACATTTTTATATCATTTGAATTGGTTTTGGTTTTAAATTAAATGATATTTATCTATCTAACAAGATAAACTATTAAAATTAGAGTTGTGTTTTGACTAAATTATGCATAAACAAAATCAAGATATGTAACATTTCCACCACTCCAAAATGCTCCCCCATGTTTTTTTCCAGTCTAAACCACCTCCCACTAGGTCTCCACTGACCACCTATCTGTTTGCTATCAATATACATTAGATTTGTTTCTTCAAGAATTTTATATAAATGAAACAATGTACTTTTTTACTTTTTTTCCTTTTAGGACTTGAAAATGTCATTTTATTATCTTCTAGTTTTCATTGTTTCAGGAAATACTTCAATTATAATTATTTAATGTCTTGTATGGAATGTGTCCTTTTCCCCTAGATGCTTTTATGATTTTCTCTTTATACCTGGTTATTAGCAATTTATTATGATGTGTTTTGTTGTTGTTGGAGTTTTCTTTGTGTTTATCTTTCTTTGGATTAATTAAACCTCTGCAATCTGTAGATTTATTGTTCTAATCAAATTTGAAACATTTTGTCATATAATTTCAAGCCATTTTTCTACCACCCTCTTCCTGGAATTCTAATTGGGCATATGATAGTATGTTTGGCTTTATTTCACAACTTGCTATGATTCTATTTATATTTTTTGATCTTTTGCTTTTTCTTCCTGTGTCTCATTCACTTGATTTCTATAATTATGACTTCTAGTTCCTGGGTCTGTTATTTTATGGGGTTTAATCTGTTTATTCCATGCAGCATTTTTTTTCATTTCCTATATGTAAAGTTCTAGAAATTCCATTTGCTTTTATATAAATCTTCCAGATCTCCACTTATGTTCATCATTTCCTTTAAAACTGCAAAACATCATTATGAATCTGTTTTTTAATTACTTCCTTCCCCATTTAGGTGAATATTTTACTGCTTCTTTGCATATCTAGTAATTTTTCATTGGATGTTGGGCCTTGGGATTTACCTTGTTGAGATGCTTTAATGTGTGCTTACTTTTGTTTTGGCAGTTAGTTATATCATCACTTTAGATTAGCTTGATTCTGTTGAGTCTTTTTTTTTTTTTTAAGTTTCTTTAGAAGTCTGGAATAGTCTTTACTGTAGGACCATTCTAGACTTAACTCTCCTGAGGTCTACAGTGAATGTTTGGAGTATTTAACAATGTCTCTCCACTTTTGCTAGTTGAAAGTCTTCCAATCTTGTGTGATCTCCGGGAATTATGTAATTTGTAACTCCAAGTTTCCCTAGATCTTCTTTGTGAGCCTCTTGGATTAGCATTAATTAATCACTATTAATTAATTAACTGGTTAATTAATAGCAATTAATTAACCAGTCAATTTATTACTAGTAATTAATCAATTAATTAATTGGTATTAGGTAAGTATTAGCTTAGTATTCAGCCAAAGTCTTATGAGGAACCCCATATAGATTTCTGGAGCTGTTCCTCTGAATAACTCCCTCTTCTCCAGTACTCTTGCCCTGAAAATTGCAGGTTCTTCTTGTTTCCTAAGTACAATCTGTCTTTACATTTTAATGAAATTGTTCTATTCTTCTTGGGTTTTCCCTCCGTGCACCATGTCTTAAGCTTAATGTTTGAACAATTATAGAGATGCTCTCATTTGTTTCCCTTTTTTTCTGGGATCACGGTCTTTAATTTCCTCTTATACAATATTTAAAAATAGCTGGTTCATATATTTTCATCAGTGGGAGGACAGATTTTGGTTTTGGAACTAGATACCTTATAATCTAGAAAGGCAGTATGTCTTCAGCAAGACTAATGAGTAATTATAGGATGTGACTATAAAGTAGTGTTAAAGATGCTATCTCTGACATTTCATTGGTATCACAAGATTTTATATGAGTAAGACATATGGAAAACCATGAATCAAAAAGTCTCATAAAATTTAGAAAATTTATTAAAAATAATTGTTTTGTAACCACATGATAAACACATACTATGTTCAAAACATTATACATTTTATAAATTTTATTTCATTTAATAGTTTTAGCACTCTTTCAAAAAAGAGGTTATTAAAAATTTTAGAAGTAAAGAGCTTTAGGCCCAGAAATAAACTAATATAGCTAAAAGCATACAAAACTATTTAGAATGAGGATTAATTATGAATCCATGCAGGTTCATGGTCTTTCTGATCCATAATATTTTAAGCCCTTCTCATCCCACACTTAAAGTACATCTATTCTTGATTACACCATGTTTGATTGATGGGTAATACCACATACATATGCCAGTTATAAATGGAACTTAGAGTAATAAGGAGAAATAAATAGTCACAATGCTCTGGCTAAACAACTAGAAGAGGCTAATCCTGTGATGATGAGAGAGGAATAGTGGATATATTAATGAAGCTGCTTCTGACACCTTTTGGTAAACTTTGAGCTAATGAATTATACATGCTATTCACCAATTAAGCAGTTAGTTACCTTAAGACAATCTTGAAATAAAAACCCTGGGCTAAAAATGACAAGATATAGTCAGTATTATAATGACAGGCCCAAAGTAGAAGACAGATTTATTTAAAGGTCTGATTAAACTATCAGTCTTAACTCATACAATAAAAATAATAAAAACAACCTTTTTGGTCTTAGGGATATTGGAAATATATTCTGCTCCCCTAATTTTACAGGGGAGACCTCTGATTCCCAGCAGTTAATGGCTTATATAAGGCTGAACAGCTAGTTCTTGGCTTAGCTGGGACTAGAATCAGGAGGTAGAACTCACATCAATGATAAATGACCTATGGACTGAGACAGATTCAACGACAAAAACACAGAAGATAGATACTTAATTGATTATATCTCAGAGAAAACCACCAGGAAAACAAAACAGAACTGCTGCTTCATGATAAGAGTTCTCTTTTTGCTTTTAGTATAGATGAAATTCATGTATATTAACTAATGAGTGACTGTTTAATATCATGTATCATTCAATTTCTGAGGAAAATAATGTCCAAGAATATTATATCGATTTCATTTAAGATTCATTCATTGATGGTGAAATTCCTTTGGGAAGTGAGATTGCATTTAGCTTTGAAAGCTGAAACTGACTTAAAGCTGGCATCTCTAAGAAGAAGAAGAAAACAAGAGGATGCATTTCTGATGATGGCTCTTCTGAGAAGGGCCTAATACCAAGGCCTGATACTAAGATTCAACACAAGAGTGGGAGGGTTAGGCAGGGGAGTTTTGGGATAACAGATACCTACATGAAGTGTGGTGACGCTAAATGTGGGTGTATTTCTTAGAAGATTGCTTCCTTTCTTTCTCACACTTGCTACAAGAAACTAGAGGCTCGTTTTGTATTTTCATTTCATTGCCACAGCCTCATAATCAAACATTTCTTTAAGGAATATTTGTTACATTTTATTGGAGAACAGGATGCAGAAACCAAGATCGGGGTTCTCGTGACTACTGGGCTGTCATTGCTTTTAGGCCAGTCAGTATATAGAGTTAGAAACAATATGCTAACTTATGTGTACATAAATATCTGCATGCATTTTTTGTGTCTAACTATCTCTATATATTTAAAAATGAATATATGTTTGTGTTGATATCACTGACTATTCTAGAACTTCAGGTTTCAAGCTAACATTACCTCTGGTTTATTTATAATGTCTTTATCTGACAGTGAGAAACCTGGCTCACATTATACACAGTCTATTTACATATTTACTCAACACTACTGCATATGTAAATTAATTTTAGAATTGCTAACCATACTTCCGTGAAGTTCAAATTTACTAATTAGAGTGCAGTGTTCACATAAAGTTCTTTTTGTCTCCATACTTAACAGTTTGTGTTCAAACACCACTTTCTGGAAGTTACTTAAGTCATGTCCCTTTTTCTCCACCTTCTTCACTGGGGGTTATTTCATAAATTGTAATACAGTTAGTTTCATTTGGTATAGGGATCCACTCAAAATCCTTGTTTATTTTATTTTAAACTTGTATATAGTAAAGATCACACTCCTGTTGGTTTTGGCAAATGCATAATCATGCGTTCTCCTACTCAGGACCATACAAAAAAAGAACCCATTACACTAAAAATTACAAAGTAAGATCCCTTTGTATTCAACACCTCCTTGATCCTCACCTCTGGCAATTGCTAATCTTTTTCCATCTTTATAATTTTATCTTTTTTTAATAATTTTGTATAAATGGAATTATTTAGCCTGCAACCTTCTGGGCTTGGCTTCATTTAGAATAATGCATGGAAGATTCATCTATGTTGTTGCAGGATTTAGTAGAGCTTGTTCCTTTTTTCTTTTTTTTTTCAATTATTGCTGAATATCAATATACCACAATTTATTTACCTAGTCACATATTGAAACATATTTTTCTTATGTCCAATGACTTAGTACATTCAGGCTGCTGTAACAAGTACCACAGATTAGGTAATTAATGAACAGTAGAATTTGTTTTTTATGGTTCAGGGCTGGAAGTCTGTAATCAGGAAGCCAGCATGGCGAGGTAAGGCCCCCTTCCAGGTCACAGCTTCTTGTTGTACACTCACATGGTGGAAAGGATGGGGGTCTTTCTAGGGTCTCTTTTATAAGGGCACTAATTTTATTCATGAAGGCTCCACTCTCATTACCTGATCACTTGTAAATGTCCCACTTCCTAATAGCATCACGATGGGCATTAGGATTTCAAAATATGAGTTTTGGGGGAGACAAAAACATTCATACATACCATAGAATTAAGTTTTTGTTGATTATAAATAAAGTTACCATAAACATGCACATACGGATTTTTGTTTGAACCTAGGCTTCCATTCCCTTGGGCAATTATCTAGAAGTGTGGGCTGTATAGACCTGGGCCATGTGGTAAATGGTGGATATCATGTTTAACTTTATAAAAAGTTGCCATACTCTCATCTAATGTGGCCATACCATGTTACATTCCCATCAATAATGAAAGAAAATTCCTGTTTTTCTGCATCCTTGCAAAGATTTGGTATAGTTCGTTTCAATTTGTTTGCCATTCTAGTGGGTATTTCATTGGAGTTTTAGTTTGCATTTTTCAAATGACAAATGATACTGAACATTTTTTCTTTTGCCATGTATCTTTGGCAACATATCTGTTCAAATCTTTTTTGAAAGAGGGTAAAAGCTTTATGGAAATGTAATTCACATACCATAGTATCCACCCATTTAAGATGTACAATTCAATATTTTTTTGGCTATGTCTCCAGAATTATGAAACTACACAATCAATTTTAGAACATTATCACCATGCCAGAAATTCCATACCCTCTAACGGTCACCCTTCCCCACCATTTCTACTGAACTTCGTAGCCCTAGACAACCTCTAACTTACTTTTTGTCTCCGTATTTTTGCCTACTCTGGACATTTCATATAAATCATATGATATATGGTCTTTTGTGACTGGTTTCTTTCACTTATAATTCTTTTAAGGTTCATCTATGCTGTAGCACATTATCAGTAATGCTTTCTTTTTATTATCAAATAACATTCCATTATACTGATTTACATTTTCCAGATGGCAAATGATGTTGAGCATCCTTTCATGTGCCCTATTAGCCAATGACATATCCTCTATGGATGGATGTCTATCTAGGTCCCTTATGCATTTTTAACTTTGGGCTATCTTTCTTTTTGTTATTGAGTTGTAAACATTTTTTATTTATTTTATATGGAAGTCCCTTATTATATATATGATTTGCAAATATTTTCTCCTATTCAATGGGCAGCCTTTTCACTTTCTTCATGGTGTCTATTGAAGCAAAAAAGTTTTACATTTTGATGAACTCCAATTTATCTTTTTTACTTTGGTTGTTTGTCCTCATGGTATCATGTTGAGAAACTATTGCCTCCTCCAATTTCATGATAATTTAAGCCTATGCTTGGTACTACATATTTTATAATTTTGTATTTATGTCTATGATCCATTTGAAGTTATTTTTTTATTTCAAGTTTTTATTTAAATTCTAGTTAGCTAGCATATATGGTAAAATTGGTTTCAGATAGAAAATTTAGTGACATATATATGTTTATATGTATACTTACATTTATATATAAATATATATAAGTATTATATATTATATATTATAAATGTATTTATAATTATATATAAATATATATATATATTTACATATTTAACAGCCAGTGCTCATCCCAACAAGTGCCCTTCTTAATTCTCATCACCCACTTAGCCCATCCCCTGCTCTCGTGCCTCCATCAACCCTCAGTTTGTTCTCTATAGGTAAGAGTCTTTCTTATGGTTTGCTTACCTCCCTCTTTTTAACCCCTTCTCCTACGTTCATCTGTTTTGTTTCTTAAATTCCATATATGAGTGAAATCATATGGTATTATTTCTTTCTCTGACTGACTTATGCTGCTTAGCATGATATACTCTAGATCCATCCACATCATTGTAAATGGCAAGATTTCATTCTTGTTGATGGCTGAGTAATATTTCATTATATTTCTATATATACCACTTCTTCTTCATTCATCTGTCGATGATGGACATTTGGGTTCTTTCCATAATTTGGTTATTGCTAATAATACTGCTATAAATATTGGGATGTATGTGCCCCTTTGAATCAGTGTTTTTGTATCCTTTGGGTAAATACCTGGTAGTGCAATTGCTGGGTGAAGTTATTTTTCTATATAATGTGAAGTAGGGGTTTGTAGTCATTCTTTTGCCTTGGGTCCTAGTAGTTTAGTGATATTTCCCTCACATTATGAAGCTCCCAATGTCAGTCCTTAGGCATGTGGATAGTCCCTTGGGATGACAGTGGCTTTAGCAGGACTCTCTCAGTTGTTCCTTATCCTAATCACTCAGTTGAACTGTTGTCTTTGTTAGTATTTTACCCAGCTATTAGGCTTCATTAATTGCAGCTGATTTCTCTATTGTTTTCAGCTACATCCTAGGATACCCATTACTCCGTAATTTGATCCAAATATTTTCAGGATTAGTCTTTAAAGCCAGTCTGAGGTCTGTTCTGACTTCAAGAGCACTCTTTATTCACTTCTTTGGGCCTTTGGTTATGAAGCTACAGCTGCTTCTTCTTCTTTTAATGTTTTATTTATTTGACACAGAGAGAGAGAGAGAGATCCCAGTGAGGCAGAGAGGTAGGCAGAGAGAGAGGGGGAAGCAGGCTCCCTGCTGAGCAGAGAGCCTGATGTGGGGCTTGATCCCAGGACCCTGAGATCATGACCTGAGCTGAAGTCAGAGGCTTAACCTACTGAGCCACCCAGGCACCCTACTATAGCTTCCTCTTAATTGCTTACCACCAAAATATTCATTGTTTTTTAAAGGTTTGAATTTTCTGACACTTTGTTTTAAATAAGGTCAATTCCTTAGAGGAGAGCTTTGGAGCTTTCATTTTTGGCCGCTTTTCCCCCAGGGCAAAATCTCAGAACCACCACTCTGTGTTAGAGGGCAAGGACAGAGGGAAGCTTCTCTTGGTGTGACATCCCCGTTTTAAGACCAACCGTCTGGGTGGAGATAGTAGCCTCTGGTTCTCTTGGTTGTCCTCTCCCTTTGTGGATTCTTAATCCTAATGAGTGAGCTGGGATGGTGTTCAGGTCCTCAGTATTTTTGGCCTCTCATGCCTGAGGTAAGCTATCACTCTACAAGTGTAGCCTGGATGGAAGAAGGGAACTCCTGACCTCTTGGCTGCACCCATCCTGAGCTTAGCCTCCGCCATATGTAACGAGGGTGGGTAAAAAATGCCTGTGGGCTGTACCTCCTCAGGTGACGTTTTGGTTCTTGACTGGGACCTGTGGGAGGGGACCCCTGCATTCATAGATGAACATTCCTGAAGTGGAGGAAGTGGGTCATGGTTCAAATACCACAGACTCGTTCTTACCAAGTTTGAGTAGAGTTGCTTGTGTAAACATTTATTCATTTGCTTTATGCCCCTAGAACAATTTCCAGAGACATTAAATGATTGTTTCTTTAAATAATTTTCACAAGGTATGCTTGTTTGACTGGGGAGTGAATCCACAGAGCTTCTCACACTATTTAAGTGTGTATTTCTGTTCAAATTTTTTGCCTAGTATTTTAATTGGGTGTTTGTTTGATTATTATTGAGCTTTAATAGTTCTTTGTATATTCTGGATATAAATCTTTTATTATATATGTTATTTGAAAATATTTTTTCCCATCTATGACTTGTCTTTTCATTCCTTTAATAGAGTATGGGTTTCTAATAAGATAATGTCTAATATATCAAATATTTTCATGAATCCTGATTATTTCTTAATCTGAAAATTCATAAAACAATCCAAGATCATGCAGATTCTCTCCAATGTGTTCTTTTAAGAAATTTCATAGTTTTATACTGAGTGGAATTTTGAATGAGTTGTGAGGACCTATCAGTTTATTGTATTTTATTTTTGGAGACCTAATAGTTTCAGCACCATCTGTTGAAAAGACAAAACTTTTGCCCTCCGTTGTATTACCTTTGTACTTTTTCAAATATCAGTTAAATGTCAGCGTGGATCTATTTATATCTGAGCTTTCTATTCCATTGATGTATTTTTCTATCCTTTTTAAATATTATGCCGTTTTTAATAAATCTTGAAAGTGGGTACAGACCCTGCACATACTTGGCTAGTGCTTAATTTTTTGGTGTTGTTATATGTGGTATTGTTTTATTTCAAACTCTCAATGTTCATTGTTGGTATACAGGAATATGATTAAGTTTTGTGTACTTGTATCCTGAGACCTTTGCCGAGACCTAACCATTTTACAACACACACTTATAATTCTAGGAGACTTTTTCTGATAGATTTTACTTGAATTTCCTGTGAAATTTCTAGATTGTGTGATTGGTGACATTGGTAGATAGGAAATAAAGGAAAAAAAGTTTTGCTTTTAAATCACAAGAGTAAAAATTTATTTTTACTGAGTTTATTGAGTGCAAGGTGCTCTTTGAGATGCTTATGTAGACATTTTTCAGTGCACATTGGAGATCCTGGCCTAGAAGTTGTTAAAGACCTCTGATTTGAAGATACCAATTTGGGGATTTATCAGCATGGAGTTGTTAACTAAAGACATGAACATGAAAGAGATCAATATAGAGTGTGTTAAAGAATAAAAAAGAATGATTTCTGAAAAGAGGTAATAATTTGCTCTCATTTTGTCCTTTATAACATCTGTCAATAATCATTTGCATAACTACTTTAAGTTTGAAGACAAACAGTGGAACAGAATTATTCTCCATTGTCTTCTAGTATCTGTTCCTGTTCATAAGGAGTACAGAAAAGAGCATAGCCAGTCTGAGACTCTTATGCCTAGAAAGGTCTACTTGCAAGATTAATGTGCCTGGTGTCTGGAAACTCGGTATGGGAGGGTTTCCAGCATCTCTTGATAAGAATGGCTCAGTGTACCTAAACTGTTTGTTCAAGCAATGTACTTTATGCTGAATACTTGCTTTCATTCTGGGAATCTGAGATTTTGGTTCATGTCAGGCAGAGGTTGCCTCCCTAACTGCCACGCTGATCTTGAGCACTGAGTCTCTAATGAGCTTACCTGGTAGATGACATTTCCTGTATGTTATCACAACTTTCATTAAGGAGGAATTAAGAGTCTCCTCTGCGACTCTAGTGGGACAGGACTTTTGGAAGCTTGTTCCTGATTTCCTGTGGACTTTTTCTCATATGCCCTTCCCATTGCCTTTCTTATTTTACTTCTCATCGTTTGACGTAATAAATCATTACCAGGAGTATGACTGTATGGGAAGTGATGTGAATTTTCCTGGTGAGTTACAGACCTTGTGGGGAAGAGGTTTGAGGATCCCTGATAAAGAAAGCTTGTATCAACTAATTACTATGATTTTTTACATGCTATATATATTTAGTAGCTTTTAGAATTTTTTCCTTATGTTTGAGTTCTATAGTTTTGTTATAATGTTCCTGCATATGATTTTTTCTTAATTGATGTTACCACTTGATGTACCTTCTCAATTGGAGAGTCTGTGGCTTTCTTCATTGCTTGTTATTTTTCTGCCAATATTTCTTTAAAGATTGCTTCTCTGCTATGCCATTAGTGGATTCTGGAACTTCTATGCTATTTCCATGTTTCCTATCTCCTGTCTCATATTCTTGTATCTTTTTACCTTGTGAGCTGAGTTCTTTTTTTTTTTTTTTTAAAGATTTTATTTATCTATTTGACAGACAGAGATCACAAGCAGGCAGAGAGGCAGGCAGAGAGAGAGGGGGAAACAGGTTCCACTCTGAGCAGAGAGCCCAATGCGGGGCTCGATCCCAGGACCCTGAGATCATGACCTGAGCTGAAGGCAGAGGCTTTAACCCACTGAGCCACCCAGGCACCCCTGTGAGCTGAATTCTGAAAGATAGTCTTGTTCTTTTCCCTGATTTGCTAATTCTTCATTTGACTGTGTCTCAATCACTAAAAGATCATATTTATTGATTTTTTAAAATATCAGTGGCTATGTTTTTATTTAGTAGATCTCTTGCCTTTTTTTCCCTTTTTTTCCCTATATCCTTAATTTTTTTGTACAACTTTTTGTTCCTTGTACAAGAGGGTTATTTCTCACTCTATTTGGGGATTACCATGATTATTTTAAAGTTCAGATGCATTTATTAAATCATCTCTTCAGGTAAAGATTCTCCTCTTTGGAAATGGCATTCCTTATGTTCTGTAATTGCTTTCTGTGAGTTTATCTTCTTTGTAAATCTCTAAAAATGGAAGGTTTTTCATACTGAGAAGTAGAGGCCTTTCTGAATAGTGTTTTGCTTGTTGCTTCTCCTTGGGCTCTATAGACTTATTCTGCTAAGTGGGTTTGTATTAGATGGGTACCATGAATTCAAGCTCAACACCCTTAAAATGAAGACTAGGGTTTCAGGTTTGTGGGATTTCCCTCTACATCGTCAAAGTTAATGGCTTATTCTGGGAGTGATTTCTTGCCCAAGTTTTCAAGCATCCTTATGTACCACAGTCCTGCTGCCCTGATGTGCAAGGGGCCTGTGGTTTTGGCTTCTTCTTTGCAATTCTTCTCTGTAATTTTGGCTTCTTCATAATTCTTCTTTGTAATTTTGGCTTTTTCTCAGGAAACCTGAAATGCTGTAGTCTCTATCTAGTCCTTTCACTCCATAGCTAATCAGATTACCTTGTTACTTTTGTGAATTCTCTCTCAGATTCTGGCATCTGAAAATGCATTTCCCTTACTTAATTTATTTAGGTTATCAAATATTACAATTAGTTTTGGGTCATAAGGGGAATTACAGTGTGTCCTCCACACTCAGTCAACAATCTGGACTCCGAAGTTCAGACTGTATGTACTTATGACGTAGATCACATAGAGAGCTATTTGTTGTCTTAAAACATAGTATTTGGTACAAACTTATCAAAACTCAGCATTAATCTTTTAAGCATTAACTGAGATATTCCAGATAAAGTTCGTTCTAACTTCTTGTCCAACTCCTCCATCCATCCTGCCCTAAATAATACTGTAATATTGACAATGTTGGGTTGTCACTGGAAATTGTTTTTTGTATGTGGTTATTTACTTTGGTTGCAGCAGTCTGAGACATTGCTTTTGGAGATGTTTATAGCTTTAAACTACTTCTACACCTTTTGTTCATCTTCCCTCTAGATGGCTGTACACGAAGGGCATTTGCTGGAACATTTTTCTCCTAGGACCATCATTTTTCATGGCCTTGTGCCACCTGGCACATAACAAAGGAACTAGTGAATGACCCAATGTTTTAACTGTCAGTCACCATGAACTACTTTACGAAACAGGCTTAACAGCTCATAAACTGAAAGCAATCCTGTTTACTGCCATCTCTAGATACATAGATTGTTTGCAGCCTCTTACTGTTCTAGCAACACTCAGGGGCCAAACACCTAAAGTACGTTATGTATTTCTTGATGTCTCTTAAGAAGGGCTGGTCTTGTGAGCATCCTTGTATTTTTTTCATCTAATATAATAGGATTAGACTTTGAGGTGACTATATCAGAACTACTGACAGCTTTCTACAACATGCTATGCATGAATATGTCTACCACATCTAGAAACTTAGAAGAGGAGAAATAGTACCACAGAAACAGTTTTGAAGATGAGTAAATTGATTAGCTTTTTTTTTTTAAGTGTCTATCAAAGTAGGTTAATTGACGCTTTCTTTTCTTTGTCTTATTGGCCCGTCAGCACTTTTTCTTCCCCTCTTACTCTTGAATTGCTTTGCTCTCCGCTGAAGGTAGATGTATATTCTGAAAGTAAAGTTGAATCTATTAAAGTGGCTAACATATAGTGATGTCCCTGTTTTGTAAATTGAGTTCAGATATAGGCTATCTATCTGTTTGGCAGCAAGAGAAGTAGCTTTTGGTCTGAATTTTACTGTTTGAGATGTTAGAGTTGCCTTCAAAGGTGAATAGGGGTCACGGTAGTATCAGATTCACACATTACTGTCTTTACTGAATTTATATGAATGACCTCCTTTGAAGATTGAAGAATCCAACACAAGTATGCACAAGCTCCTTTCAACAGAGAATACTATTTTCACCCCTTTTTATTGTTAGAGAATTTTTTTGACATCTACTGATTTTTTAAAAGTTTGAAGAAAAGCTATAAAACTGTGGGAGAGTATTGATAATCACAATGCGTAAGAAGAGAGTGTAGTTTAAAATTTGCAAGATGAAAAATCTGTGATTTTCTCCTTGATGTGTCAGATCATTTGGTCAGGTCCTCATAAAATTCTGCCTGTGGAAACCACCAGCATTAGTATTTAATGTTATAGCACCCCTGTGAGGAAGGTAAGTATTATTGTCCCTTTCTTATGGAAACAAAGAAGGAAATGACTCCCGTGGCAACACTAACAGTGGTAGACATGAGTGTTAACATTGAGAAATGTCCAACTTCTATTCCTAAACTGTAATTATTACCATATAGGTAAAACAGAAACTAGCTAAGCAACTAAATGCCTCAAGGGACGCACGCATATAAAATGTGTCAAAAACCAGACTTTGCATACTGAATAAAACAACGCAGAAATTAAGTTTATTGCAGGACTTTCAACCTGCAAGTAGGAAGACTCAAGGTTATAGATGCAATGAGCTCCTAGCTGCTCACAGACTAAGGGATTGCAATGGGAGAAAAGATTGGCTGGTGGCCTCTACTAATTTCTGAGAAGAGCAGTAAATTCCTGTAAGATTAGGTTACATTTACTTTATGAGCTTACATTGACCTTCTCCATTTTTGTCTTTGATATGATGACTCCATTTTGGTTTGATTCTACAAATATAAATGTTAAATATATATATTTTTCATTTTTATTTAATTTCAAGGTCAGCCAAGAATTTCAGTCTTTTGAAATTCAAAAACTATTTAGAGTTAATGTATTTTTCATATACTTACATCAACGAAGATAATTTTCTTCTTATAAACAGTGCTGTTATGATAAAAGTCAACTTCTTACTCATATAAGGTGGTAACAACTCCATGAGTTTATCCCATAGCAGCTGGACATTTTAAAGGATTAATGGGACTTAAAACTCAGTATTCAATTGATTTCAATTTCCTGTAATTATCCTGTCGACTTTATCTCTAATGAATTCCGTGCCTCAAACATCTTAAGTAAAGTGGTTAACATATGGTGTAGTCAGTAAGCCGATCATTGAGGGCACAGATCCAACTCGGCATAAGCATGTTTCCACCTTCCTTCCTTCCTTCCTTCCTTCCTTCCTTCCTTCCTTCCTACCTTCCTTCCCTCCTTGCTTCCTTCCTTCCCTCCTTGTTTCCTTCCTTCCCTCCTTCCTTCCTTCCTTCTTTCCTTCCTTCCTTCCTCCCTCCCACCCCTCTGTTCCTTCCCTTTTCCTTCTTCTTTTCTTCAAATTTTTAAAAATTAAATTTGTATGTTAGCTGGAAAATTCCCATCACGCTTTATTTATTTATTTATTTTTATTTTTATTTTTTTCAGTGTTCCAAGATTCACTGTTTATGCACCACACCCAGTGCCCATTACACTTTATCAGAGAGGTTGACTCTTACCATTGATACATGATGATATGTGTGAGTAAAATGTGTGAACTTTGTAATACTATTGTGTGAGTGCACACACATACAAACATATATTTACTTAAAACTGCCTTGATAAATCTGTGCATAAAGAGCCCTAATACTATATTGAGAAGTTTTAAAACAATAAGATATTGGGTTCTCTAAAGCATTTATCTCATTATCTACAAAAGCAGCTCTTAAATGTTTATCAGTTTCTACTTCACCAGTCACAAACAATTACTTCTTCCTGAGATTAAAATCCAGACATATAGTAACATGATAGAAGAGAAAGAACAAATGGCTTTTCCCCCTAAGCTGGACCAATTAGGCTAATCTTCCTCATGGATGCCATTTTGCATGACATATCACTATATTTTAGATTTCCCTGATTAAAGGCAGCCCCTTAATCACCTTTTGTTTGTCTTTGCATTTGTGCTGATGTGTAGTGTTTGTATGTATGCAATTCTACAGGTATTTTTTCCATATATGTGTTTCTGTTGTTGAATGGCAAGATTCTGGTGTTAAGCAGTGGTAGGATTTTGGCCCTTTTGTCATAATTTGCATCCAGGAATCTTCAACTCAGTTGGTGCTCAGGTGATTTTTTCCCAATTAAATTCAACCTTGTTCTTGAGTACTGCTCTCATTTCCAATGTCAGCATCATTATGTAGCTAACACTCATGTGCTGCTGTGCTGTGAAGGTTTCTCAGGAGTTGTGCATGCATTATCTCATTTAATTTTCAAAGCAACCTGGTGAACTAAGCATTTCAAGGATTAATACATTTGGCTGTGTTCCACTGGCTAATCTGGAATGCTGTGTTCATGTACCATCTGTGAATGGAGTAGAAACCATTCTGCTAAATCAACCAGATCACTGATGTTTTTACTTTTTAATTTTATAATGTACTGTAATGTGGAAAGTGAAATACACAATTGCTGATGAAACCAGGGAGAATAAAGAATATTATGTAATATAGAGAATTTTCATTTTGGATATTTGACCACAAATCCTGAAAAAGAAAAATATTTTAAATTTAATGCTAATATTTATAATAAGTCTATAAAATAATCTCATAGACTTAAATGTTCTAAATTTCATAACTGGACCTTTAAATACTAAGTAAAACCTGTTTTGTTTAACCATAGCAAACCATAATTTACACATAATAATCATAGCTTTTAGCTTTTAGGCCAAACTATATATAGGTACATATATATAATTAATTTGTTTCCCCAAATTTCTGAATAATATGACTGTTTAAATAGAAGGCTATATATTACCCATTCTTTGCTTTGTTAATGATTTGGATTCATCCCTGTTGTTAGCTTGTATACATCCTCCAAACAAATGAAAAATATCTGGAAAAAGAATACATTAAATTTGAATAATAAAAATTATTTTACTGCTAATTTTTTCATAAAAGGATTATTTGCTGGCTTCATTAGGCATTCAGTTATTTTAACCATTTTCTTTCTATTATTAACTATATATTAACTGTACAAACATATATGTGTTCATAGTACATAACATTTTACTTTCTAGGAGTCCCCGCCGCTCTTTTTACTGTTTTCATAGTATTTTGTGTTAATATTTTTTTACAAAAACACTTTTATGAACATATTCCATGTCATTAAATTTTTCAAGTACATAGTTTCATAAAATTATGTAATATTGTATTTAAGTGTCTTTTCTCTTTTTTTGTCCTATAGTATTTAGTCTGATATTGTTGGATATTTAAGTAGTCAATTTCTTCTTTTATTGCTATTACAAATAGTTCCTTTATGAAAGTGTTTATCAATTAATTTTTAAAAATTAGGGTTTTCTTACCACAGAGTACAGACGTTGAAGTCCATATTTTCCAATTGCTCAGGCTGAAAAATAAATTTATCTATGATTCCTCTATTTCTTGCCTATCTTACTTATATTCTGTCATCAAATTCTGTCAACTCTAACTATAATCTACCTGCAAATCCAACCATTTTTTACCACTATCATATAAACTATTCTACTCCAAGTCACCACCTTTTGTTTGTGTAGATGCCATAGCAATATTAACATAGTCTGTTGGTGTGGCAGTTATAAACCATTGTCTCCCTTAAATTATGTCTCAACATAATGACTAGAATGATCCTATTTAAAAACTAAGTTAGATCATATCATTTTATACTCTTTTAATTGGAAGAGCAAGAGAGCTAAAATAGCTAAACTGAATAAGGATTAGGAAGGAGAAATCAATGCCTGATTTTAAAAATTACAATCGGGTTACAGTAATCATTTGTATTTTATGTGCTACTAGAAAGCAACTGGGAAATGAAACAACAAAAATTCAGCTACAATCATGCCATTATAAAATATTGTGGAATAAATTTAGCAATATGAAAGACTTCTACCTTGACAGTTTGGTATTTGTGAAGAAATAGACACATAAGTCAGTGGAACAAAACAGAGAGTTCAGAAATATATCCACACAAATATGATCACTTGTATGGCACCACAAAACACCCTGAAGAGCCAAAGCAACCTTGAAAAAGCAAGGGGAAGCTGAAGGCATCACAGTTCCTGACTACAAGTTATATTGCTAAGCTGTAGTGATCAAAATAGTATGGTATGGGCACAAAAATAGACAAGTAGATCAATAGAGCATAATAGAACCAACAACAATATGGTCAATTAATCTTCCATAAAACAGGAAAGAATATGCAGCAGGAAAAAGTCTCTTCACCAAATGGTGTTGGGAAACCTGGACAGCAACATGCAAAAGAATGGAACTGGGATTGCTTTCTTACACCATACAGAAAAATAAATTCAAAATAGATGAAAGAGACTTGAAACCATAAAAATCAGATAGATTTTTAGAGAAGACAGGCAGTAACCTCTCTGACATTGGCTGTAGCAACTTCTTTCTAGATAGGTCTCCTGAGGCAAGGCAAACAAAAGCAGAAGTAAACTACTGGGACTTCATCAAAATTATCATTTGATTTTTGACAAAGTTACAAAATAAAAGCAATAGGGAAAAGATACTCTTTTCAACAACTACTGTTGAAACAATTGGTAATTCATATGCAACAATATGAATCTCAATCTAAACCTCAACTTAAACAAAAATTAACTCAAGATTGATCATAGACCTAAATGCAAAATGTAAAATTAAAAAAAAAAAACAACAAACTTAGAAGAAAACAGAAGAAAGTCTTCTTAACCTGGATTTAGGTGATGAGTTCTTAGACACTGGAAGCATGATTCATCAATGAAAAAATTATAAATTAGATTTCATCAAAATTAAAAACTGTTTTAACAATTACATAATTTATTCTATCATTTTGCTAAATTCATTTAGTATTTCCCATAGTTGTTTTAGGAATTCATTAGGATTTTCTTTTCTTTTTTTTTTTTTTAAGATTTTATTTATTTATTAGACACAAGAGATCACAAGCCGGCAGAGAGGCAGGCAGAGAGAGAGGTGGAAGCAGGCCCCCCGCTGAGCAGAGCCCTATGTGGGACTCGATCCCAGGACCCTGAGATCATGACCTGAGCTAAAGGCAGAGGCTTAATTCACTGAACCACCCAGGCACCCCTCATTAGGATTTTCTATGTGATCAATCCTGCCCTTTATAAATGGAGATATTCACCCTTAAAAAAAGTTTCATTTTTGTCATTATTATGGGGTAGGATCTCCTGAACAATGCTGAACAGAAGTGTTAAGAGTGATCATCCTTGCCTATTTTTTTCACTGTTCGTGATAAAGTATTTAATAGTACATCATTAAGCAGTAATAGCAGTTGTAGGGTCTTTTTGTTTATTTTTTGTTTGTTTTTGGTAGACAACCTTCTTCAAGTTGAAATAGTGTCCTTTCATTAAGAGTTTCTGAGAATTTGTGAATTTTTATTATGAAGTATTCAATTTTGTCAAATGATTTGTTTGCATATATTGAAATGTTCATTTTTTTTATTCCATTATATGGTGAATTAAATTGATGGACCTTGCATTCTTTGAATAGGTGGTATTTGAGCATGATATATTATAGTTTCTACATGTTTCTGGATTTGATTTGGTAATATTTCCAAATAATTTTTGTATTTACTTTATTGAGAGATATTGGTCAGTAATTTTCTTTCTTTCTTTCTTCCTTCCTTCCTTTCTTTCTTCCTGTCTTTGTTTTTTGGTAAGTTTTGTCAAGTTTTGTCTTAACTTACAATAACCTCATAAGTTGAGCTGAGAAATGTCCTCCTCCTCAATTTTTTTTTCCTCCTCCTCAATTTACTGAAAGAGTGCAAAAATTGGTGATATGTCTTTTTAAAAATTTGTGATGTGGTTTTAATTTGAATCTCCCTGATGGCTAGTGATGATGAACATTTTTTCATGTGTCTGATAGCCATTTGTATGTCTTCATTGGAGAATTGTCTGTTCATATCTTCTGCCCATTTTTTGATATGATTATCTGCTTTGTGTGTGTTGAGTTCGAGGAGTTCTTTATAGATCCTGGATATCAACCTTTTGTCTGTACTGTCATTTGCAAATATCTTCTCCCATTCCGTGGGTTGCCTCTTTGTTTTCTTGACTGTTTCCTTTGCTGTGCAGAAGCTTCTGATTTTGATGAAGTCCCAAAAGTTCATTGAGATATCACCTTACACCAGTTAGAATGGCCAAAATTAGCAAGACAGGAAACAACATGTGTTGGAGAGGATGTGGAGAAAGGGGAAGCCTCTTACACTGTTGGTGGGAATGCAAGTTGGTACAGCCACTTTGGAGAACAGTGTGGAGATTCCTCAAGAAATTAAAAATAGAGCTTCCCTATGACCCTGCAATTGCACTACTGGGTATTTACCCCAAAGATACAGATGTAGTGAAAAGAAGGGCCATCTGTACCCCAATGTTTATAGCAGCAATGGCCACGGTTGCCAAACTGTGGAAAGAACCAAGATGCCCTTCAACGGACGAATGGATAAGGAAGATGTGGTCCATATACACTATGGAGTATTATGCCTCCATCAGAGAGGATGAATACCCAACTTTTGTACCAAGATGGATGGGACTGGAAGAGATTATGCTGAGTGAAATAAATCAAGCAGAGAGAGTCAATTATCATATGGTTTCACCTAGTTGTGGAGCATAACAAATAGCATGGAGGACAAGGGGAGTTAGAGAGGAGAAGGGAGTTGGGGGAAATTGGAAGGGGAGGTGAACCATGAGAGACTATGGACTCTGAAAAACAATTTGAGGGGTTTGAAGTGTCGGGGGGTGGGAGGTTAGGGGAACCAGGTGGTGGGTATTAGAGAGGGCACGGATTGCATGGAGCACTGGGTGTGGTGCAAAAACAATGAATACTGTTATGCTGAAAATAAATAAGAAAAAAAAAGAAAAAATTTGTGATGAACTCACTAATGAAACTATTTTCACTTGGAATTTTTTTGTTATCAGGATTTTGATAAGAAATTTTAATTTTTTGTAGCTACATGGCCATTCAGATTTTATATTTCTGCATGTGTGTCAGCTTTGTTAAATTGCATTTTTCAAGATATTTATATATTTTAATCTAAGTTTTAAAATTTGTTGCATGAACTAATTCAGGATAGTTTCTTTTAATGTTCCTTAGGATAACTTAATCTTAACATAAAAAATGTGGCAAGCACATAACAAAAGATAAATTACAGGCCAGCATCTGTCATTCTCAGAGATTCAAAAATCATATAATGATAATTAGCAAATCAAATTCAACAATCTATTGAAAGAGAAATATATAAGACCTAGTTGAGTAAACTCTAGGAGAGAAATATGGTTAGCATCAGGAAATCAATCAATGCAATCCACATATTAACAGATTAAAGAAGAAAAAAATGTCATCATATTCATAGGAGAAGCAGGAACTAGAAAATAAAACATATCATTCAGTTATAATACAAACATGTAGAAATTAAAAAAAAATAGAAAATTGCTTCAACCTGAGAAGGAAGCATACTGCATAAACATACAGAAACTCAAATTTGATTGTGAAACATTGAATATTTCTTGAGATGTTTAAAAAGATGCCCATTAACTCCACTTCTATTCATCATTAGAGAGGACCTAACTAGTAATTTAAGGCAAGAGAACAAATACATTAACATTAGAAAGATAGAATCAATTTTTTTCTTTAGAGCAATTATGCAATTTTTAATATGAACAAAACAAAATTATTAATTTATATATAGATTATTAAAATTTATGAGATAACAGAAAGTTTTTTTGAGTAAATCAATATATAAAAATTGGTCTTGTAAATGAAGGATTACATATATATGACTTTAGGGTGAGGAAGACCTTCTTAAAAAAGTCCCCCAAAGCAAACTCTATGGAGCACGAGAGATATATTAAAACATACCTATGTTTTACAGATTTTGTTGGTTGGTAAAAAATAGCATAAAAATGCTAAGAAATTGGGGGTGCCTGGGTGGCTCAGTGGGTTAAAATCTCTGCCTTCAGCTCAGGTCATAATCCCAGGGTCCTGGGATGGAGCCCCGCATCGCATCGGGCTCTCTGCTCAGCAGGGAGCCTACTTCTCCCTCTCTATCTGCTTCTCTGCCTGCTTGTGATCTCTGTCAAATAAATAAATAAAATCTTTTAAAAAATGCTAAGAAATTATTTAAAATTAGGAGAAAATATTTTCAATGTCTAACTGATATGGATTAATATTAGAGGATACAATGATTGCTAGTGAGTCAATATGAAAAGTATAAGAAACCAATACAAAAATGAGCAAAAGATATGAAAATCAAGTTCACAAATATTAGAAGATACAATGATTGCTAGTGAGTCAATATGAAAAGTATAAGAAACCAATACAAAAATGAGCAAAAGATATGAAAATCAAGTTCACAAAATGTTAAGCACAAATATTTATCACATGTGTGAAGAACTGGTTATACCTGCCATTAATAATTTTAAAAAAGTAAATTAAAACCCTGATGAACTTGCATATTATCTCCGCTTTTCAAAAATTAGAAAGTTGAGTAATATCTATTCCTGGTGATTATGCAAGGAAATACACGGCTTCTAGTAATATAAATGAATGAAGATATTTTGAAGCATGGTCTACAGTATATGGGGAAATGAAATACTTGTATAATCTTTAATACAGAATTCAGTTTCTGAGCATATACTCCAAAGAAATTCTTCCAATCCTTCATAAAGTTGTGCAGGTAAATTCATCCCCTACTTCTGTATAAACTAAGTAAGTGGAGTGCCTTACTTGTACATAAATCAAGGAAAAGAATGATAAAATGCTGTATATAAGATTAATGGAAAGATATAAAGTGGAGACATACGAAATAAAAATACAAACAGTATTTTACAAATACAAAGTGAAAATAAAATGATTTTATAGCACAATATCCATATCTATCTATCCATCTATCATCTATGACTTATCTTGCCCGCTTTGCTATCTATTATCTATCTTTACATACAACTACTTGGTTAACTTAATTAATATTACACAGAGTATTAGAAAATGAATTTCTCTTTATTAGGCCATAAAATTAATATATGTACCACTGTAGTTTAATAAATGTCTAATACAATATTTATTTTTCTGTTTATTTGATATACAAAAGAACTGTATTAAACAATCCTAAGACTTTGGTCTGGCCAATTTTTTCCTGTATTTCTATGTTTCCATGTTACATTAGTCAGCTCATATGTTCTCACAAATGTTATACATTCATTTTGGAAATAAATCTTTATCCACAAAAAGTTATTATCATTCTCATTCCTATTTAATGACCTTCTGGAATTTGGGGGGCAATAGTGTTTGACCTTTTATTCTTGATTTCTTTCTTTTTTTTTCTTTTCCCTTTTCTTCTTTACCAACTTTTACTTACCACTCCCTCCTTCCCTCATTCCCTTTTCTATCCTCCATCTTTCCTCCTTCCTTATCTCCTACATATTTTGCATTAAATTTGACCTTCAGTTACTGTCTAAAAGATAAATACTCTCTTAAAAATGTACTCCATGAACACATTCATTAAGAATTTTGTCACATTTCTTCAATGATTGACTTTCATTACCAATAAATTTCAGAAAAAGTAGTTTAATTTCAAACAAAATTGGAATCATATAACAGATGTGTCTGTGTGGCACCTTAGAAAAGCTTTATGTTCTATCTGTGTTTGTATTAATACTTGCATATTAATGGTGATTATAATCTGCTTTTCAGGGAAGAAAAAAGGTAGTACAGTAAAATTCAAGTCCTCCAAACTCTTATAATTTTTAAAAACTGTTTGGGCAAATGAAGATACACAGAATAAAAGTCACAGTTAATAGTTAAAAATGATCGTTATTACTGCAATTGTACAGAGAATATATAACACACTCTTTCCTCCTCCAATTATTTTTTCTTGGAGTTATACAGCAGGGTTGGAGGAGACTGAACACTAATTGTTTTAAACATTTATTCTTCTTGTCATGTGCCCCTCCAAAAAAAGGGCCGTAAGTCAAATTAAAAAAAAAAATAAGGTAATTTTCTTCAAATAAATTATATCCTTTGCTTGAGGTACCATGAACATAGCCTATTTTGGCTGTAAAACCTTTGGTATATAAGAATTTTAACAGTTCTGAAACAAACAAAAAGTTTCACTTATTCCAGAAACCCTGATGGGTTTTAAACTGTGTAGCTCAGTTCTTTGTTCTATGTAACAAAAGGAACTTCTTTGGCTTTCTGACTGCACCATTCTGGTTTGTGCCAGGTTACTACTGCCTTTTACAAGACAGAAAAACATTCAGCACTTCTGACTCCGAGGGCTTATTCAAAGACCAGAAACTTGAAAAGCATTGAGATGGCCTTAGAGGTAAATTTACATTATTTTTATGGTTGTGAGATTCTAATTTTTGGTACTTCAGTGTTTACAACATTTGATAAAGGGTAGTATTAGTGATAGAGGGAGGAAGCTTTAGAGTATCTTCTATACTGTGTAAATTGGTTAGCTAGTCATCAATGCCTTCCATATTCTTGGCCACTTACAGCATGAAGAGATTTCCACTCAGCCAATAAAATTTTCAAGTGCTTTGAGAGTACATAAAGGACACAGTCAAAATTCTGACTTTCTGTTTTAATGGCAGAGAATGTAAGGAGAGCTGGAAAAGATAAATTCTTCCCTTTCTTCCTCTTTTTCTCTGCTCCCCCTCCAGTCTCTCCCTCCTTCCTTTCTTCTTTCCTTTCCTTCCCTTTTTTCTCCCTTCCTTTGTTCCTTTCTATTTACATTATAAAGAGTTGAGTATGAGCCATGAAAAATGAAGTTGAGTGATGTCTGTTGTTTAAAATAGCAATGGGGGGGGGGCCTGGTGGTTCAGTGGGTTAAGCCTCTGCCTTCAGCTTAGGTCATGGTCCCAGGATCCTGGGATTGAGCCCCGCATCGGGCTCTCTGCTCAGCAGGTAGCCTGCTTCCTCCTCTCTCTCTGCCTGCCCCTCTGCCTACTTGTGATCTCTGTCTGTCAAATAAATAAATAAAATCTTAAAAAAAAAAAATCAATGGGTGCCATATATGTCTCATAAAATATGCAATCTAACACATCTTAAATAATATATTCTAATATATATAATAAAGTTAATCCTATTTTGAGGCATTTAAGTATTTTCTAGTTTTTTGTATCATTAAAAATATGAAATAACTTATACAGAGATCTTTGCCAAATTTGTTTCCTTCAATTAAATTTTTTAAAATACATTTACTAAGATAAAAAATATGAATAACAAAAAAAGTATGAGCAGATTTTAAAAGATATGTTTATTGCTATTACAGAAAAATCTATTGATTTATAATACTTATTTTGAACTGCCTTCTTTATGATACTGCAGTCATTCCAAGTAGGTTTTTTTTTCAATTGTTTCTCTTATTGAAATGCCTAGTTTCTTCCCCAGCTTGGATCCCTGATACTGACAGGCAGGTTTATAACTCTCCATCCATGAGATAGACTGATTCTATTCTGGGAAATCTGAGTAGCCAAAGAGAAAATCCTAGTCATCTACATCCAAGTTTCCATAATGAAATAGCCCTGCCTGCTGATCTACAGTCGTACTCCCAGTTGACAGTGACCATTCACCAGTGTAGAGCTTTGAGTCAGCTTTTAGGTGTTCTGTCTTTAAATATCACTGGCCCAAAATCATTAGACACAAAATCAGAGACCAAACAGACATATAGGAAAAATTACTTTCAGTATCAGACTAGAAAGTCTGAAAACCAGATAGCAGGTGTATCAGAAAAGGAGATCAGAGAAAGTTAAGTGAATAAAATCATCAAAGAAGTGATACAGAATTTCATGGAATTGAAGGACATGAGTTTCTATACTCAAAAGTAAGCATATTCAATGAAAGCAACTGATCCACATTAAAGCCTGCCATCATGTATATCAAAACACTGACGTAAATTGAATAAGTGCAAAAGGTTATTAAAAAAAAAACAAGTAAACAATTTAAAGGTCACATACAAAAAATCAGTAGTCCAAATATTCATGGATTTTTCTATTATGATATCAGAAACTAAAAGACAATGGAGCAAGACATTCAAATATTGAAAGAAAATACACCTGGCCTAGAATTTTATATACAATTAATTATGTGTAGAGTAGACAGGAATATTTTTGGATAGAGGAATTTGTGAAAAAAATAACCATTTATATATCCTTTCTCAGGAACTGAAGGAGTGGGTAAACCAAGAAAGAAGAAATAATAGGAAATAATGGCTCTAACTCCAGAAAAAGATACAGCCTTAGGATCATGGTGAAAGGGGATGTCAGGGTGAGGGCTTTACTCCAGACATAGAAAGAAGGTCAAAAATCTCCAGCGGATCTGTCTTCAAGATGAGGGAATTGATAGGACCTTTGAGGTATTTGAATATATTGAGGAAATGTAGACACCTAGGGTGAGGGTTGGGGCTGAATTAGTAGGAAACAAAACACAAAGGTATAAGCAAGGTAAATATTACCTTCAATATAAACAATTGTCCCCCTCTGAAAAAGCAATCTCTACCTGATACATAGTTCACCTAAGAATACTGTTCACATAATAATAATAATTTAAGCATTGAATATTGATCTAACTATAAGTATGATATAAAAATGGAGAGGATGAGTAAACTTAAATATATTTCAGGGGAGAAATAATTTTGGAGATACATAATTTGTTTATGTTTGAGAGGCAAGTGATGTTTGACAGATGACTATATTCTCATCTTCCATACTGGAAAATCAATTAATAACTTCTATGACTGAAGAAATTTAAGAATTAGATTACTGACTTTATCCAGGTCAAAGAGTTAAAAGCTGTTGCTTCCGGGAAATGGAACCAGAGATAGAGGTTGAAAGGCCATTATTTCAAAATAAGTCTTAGGGAACTATTTAATATTTTAATCAACGTGAGAGAATCTCTTTGCTGAAATCAGTAAGTTTAAAAAACAATCTACATGAAAAAATATTTGATCACCAAAATTCTAAATTTTATGTAGAGTAAAACTGTGGTAAGATATTTACTGCCCAGATAACACATGCAAAAACAAAACAAAAGAAAACAAACAAAAAAAACCCCCCATGAAATTAAGTGATAAAATTAACAGTTTGTTCTACAAAATTACTGTGCTTTATGCTAGCTGCTAAGTTGTATCGACCCCATTATACTGGATGTCTTACCAAGCAGTCATATGTTTTTGAATAATTAACTATTGCTTACTGTGGTGATACATCATTAGCATAAGATAATGGCACTTTCAGATAGCCAAAGTCTCCTTAGGTCTTTGGCTGTATGCATACAGACTCCAGTACAAAATAGAATTAAGAATATTTTTAGGAAAACTTACAGATCTTAAGAATTAGATAGCAGGTGCTTTTGTTTCAACCTGAAGGAACAGTTTGTTAATGACACATCCCATAATCAGATTTTCTATCCATGGATTTATTGGCTGAAATAGTTATTAATATGACAAATGTATTAGCCTGCGATGAAGAATGCCAACATTGAAGCCCAGATGGTCTCCTCCAACAAGTGACAATTTGAAGCATCAGATTTATCATGAAACACATGAAACTGTTTGGAATCATGGTATTCTGGCTGTTGAAGGAAAGAACAATAGGAATAGTAACAATTAATTAGCAATAGTAGCTTTATACTTTAATCTGCATTTTAGAACATCTTATATAATGAAACAAAAAATAATTTTTAAAGTTTTTTAAGTGCCATATCAAGAATTCTATTTCTTTATTGAACTGCAAACTGAAGCAGTTGTCGTGGTTTGTACATTTGAATTGTCTTCTTATTTTTTGCAGAAATTTAGCAGCGTGCACGTGTGTGTGTGTGTGTGTGTGTGTGTGTTAAAACAAAGCTCATTTCTGAACACCCATCTAAGAAAATCCCAACAGGAAAGTCTGACAACACCTGCAGGAAATAGCAAAAAGAGCATTGTGGGTGATATGTCTTGTGGGGGTTGGTGGTTGGTGGTAAAATCAATTACATTTTTTATAAATAAACCTGAAGGGTGGGTGGATGCAAGATGGCAAGTACAAACACTGTGTTAGTGTCTCTAAATATAAATCATTCATAGAGTAAGTAGCACCAGCCATGACCCATTGTGGACCACAATTGAAAGCTAAAAGAAAAGGTTGAACACACATTTAATAACCCTGGTGCAAGTGATCACAATTCGCTTAGATGAAATTGTGCCAAAACTGAGCCCCTTCATAAACCATTGCTTATTCTTTTCTGATGCCCATAATAATTGCCAGAAATCTGTTCCAGGGCAGACTTTGACCTCAATAAGACTTGCAAAACTGGTTTAAGAGATGTCAGGTTTTATTTTTATTTTACTTTTTTAAGATTTTATTTATTTAGAGAGAGCTAGAGAGCACAAGCAGGGAGACTGGTAGAGGGAGAGGGAATAGGGGCTCCATCTCAAGACTCTGAGATCATAACCTGAGCCAAAGGCAGACGCTTAACTGACTGAGCCACCCAGGTGTCCCAAGAGATGTCAGGTTTTATTGTCAGTAGGAGAGTAACTACAATTCTAGCAGAAGGGGTTTACTTTTGTGTGTAACACTTGACTTCCAATCTTATTCAAATGTTATCTACCCTGCCAAAGGAATTCAAAAGAAAATTCAAAAGAGAAAATAGTTTTGTATATTAACCACAAAAAGCAGTCCCAGTTAAGTAGGAAGGCAAAAATCTACTTTGATCTTGTGTGTATGAATGTGCTGATGGCCTGCCTGAAAAGAAGTGGCCTGACTCCTGTGTGATGAAAACACTGTTCACATATTCTAAGTTGAATAATTGCTATAATTTAATGAATATCTGTCTGTCTGTGTATCTATGTATTTGTCATCTATCTATAAATGCACCTCTGTATTTATCATCTATAAATATATGAACATCCAAAAAAACCCTAGGACACTCTTATATTGTGTTCATTTTGAAGATAGGGTAAAGAAATGAAGAATTTGTGCTTTGAAAATATCCTTGTGACTCCTCTCAAATTGGAAAAAGAAAAGAGGAGAGAGAGAGCCAGAAAGAAGTCTCTGACTATAGCTAGACAAAGCATGCCAGATCTTGGGGAAGTGACAGGCAGACTGGAAGGAGAGTGGGCAGATAGTATATATTTTATAGGTAGAAATACATTGGGATTTTTATAATATGAATGACCATATGTTACATAACATGCATACATATATACATATATCTGTATGTCTATGTGTATATATATACACACACACACACATATATATATATATGTATTTTTTTTTTTTAAGTTGAAATGTTTCTCTTTTACTGCCATGGCTCAAAATTCCTGCTACTTTCTTTTCCTGAGCATTGCAGGTACTAGGGTTTTTTGTAATATTGGAGTGATGGAAATATCCAAGTGGTTGTTGGTAGTAGTGTTCTGTTGCTTCTATGACATCTGCTTCTTATGAGTTGCCTTGCTTAAGAAACAAGTGTTGGTGAGGATGTGGAGAAACAGAAGGCTTTTTCACTGTTGGTGGAAATGCAAACTGGTGCAGCCACTATAGAAAACAGTATGGAAGTTCCTCAAAAAGTTTAAAAAAAAGAACTGCCCTATGATCCAGCAATTTTACTATTGGGTATTTACCCAAAGAATGTAAAAACACTAATTCAGAAGGATTCATGCATCCTTGTGTTGAAGCAGCATTATTTCTAATAGCCAAATTTTGGAAGCAGCCCAAGTGGTATCCATCAATGGATAAATGGAGAAAGAAGATGTGATACACACACACACACACACACACACACACACACACACGTATAGATATGTTATGAATGGACTATTATTCAGCCATAAAAAGAATGAAATCTTGCCATTTGTAACTACATGGATGGAGCTAGAGAGTATAATGCTAAGTGAAATAAGTCAGTCAGAGAAAGACAAATACCATATGATTTCACTTATATGTGGAATTTTAAAAGCAAAACAAATGAACGAGGGAAAAAAGAGAAGGAAAGACATTGTTAAGAAACTGACAGAGAACTACAGAGAAGCTACAGAGAACAAACTGGTGGATACCAGAGAGGAGGCAGGTGGGAAGGGGAAGCAGTGAAATAGGTGCTGGGGATTAAGGAGTGCATTGGTGATGAGCACTGGGTGATGTATGGAATTATGAAATCACTATAGTGTACACTGAAAGTAATATAACCCTGTATATTAACTACACTGGAATGAAAATAAAAAATAAATAAACAATAAGCTGCTTTGCTTAGTAAAATACCAGTTTTTCTGTATATGCTAACAGAGTTTTATAAAAGATATTTTTCTTTATAAGTCCTCACTTACCATACTTGTCCATTTTATGCTGACACTATAATAACTTTCAATTATATTTGGCAACTTAATAGAAGTTTAAATTGGAGATATATTTTTTAATTTTGAATTGCAGTTTAAGTCAAATAAACTGAAAATATGTAGTGTTTAATTAAATTATATTTTTTTAAGTTTCTCATTTTAATTGCAGTATAGTTAACATAAAATTTTCTAATAGCTTCAGATATACAATACAGTGATTTAACAATTCTTCACATTACTCAGTGCTCATGGTGAGTGGTTTCACTGTATTTATGCATCTGTGAGATGATTACAAATATCAAGATAATAAACATTTTCATCATCCCCCAAAGTCTCCTTGTGTTCCTCTATAATCTATTCCTCCCACCACCCTTATCCTCAAGCAACTAGTAAACTTATCTGTTATGGCTTAGTTTGCATTTTTTAGAACTTTATGTTAATGTACATACCATTTTATTTATTTTTTTGCCTGGCTTCTTTCCCTCAACATGATTATTTTGCGATTCATCTATGTTATTATATGTGCCATCAGTTTACTTTACTGACTAAAGTTCCATTGAGCAAATACACCTCAATTTGTTTATTCACTTCTTTGTTGATGAGCATAAGAGTTGTTTTCAGTTTGAAACTATAACAAATAAGGCATCAGTGAATATTCATATGCAAGTTTCTGTGCAGACATATATTTTCAATTCATTGTCGTTAATAAAGTTTCAATGAATATTCATATGCACATTTTTGCACAGACATGTTTTCAATTTGTAGTCAATGCTGAGAAATAATATGACTGAGTCCTATCATAGGTCGATGTTTAACTTTGTTAGGAATGATCAAACTCTTTTCCAAAGTGGTTATACCATTTTACATTCTGATCAGCACCATATGAGAGTTCCAGTTGCTCTAAATCCTCACTGAGATTGTTTATTTTGATCAATTCTTGTGCTTATGTAATGGTATCTCATTTCAATTTCACTTTGCATTTCTTTGGTGAATGATAACATAAAATGTCTTTTCATGTACTTATTGGGCATTCATACATATTATTTTTCATTAATTCTTATTGGATTGTTTCCTTACTATTAGGTTATAAGAATTTGTAGTATTCTTTATATAAAAAATTTGCCTTAAAAAAAAAATTTGCCTTATCTGTGTTTTGAATGCTTTCCCCCAGTCTGTGGTTTGTTGTTTCATTTTTTTTTAAAGATTTTATTTATTTATTTGACAGATAGAGATCACAAGTAGGCAGAGAGGCAGACAGAGAGAGAGAGAAGGGGAAGCAGGCTCCCTGCTGCGCAGAGAACCCGATGCGGGGCTTGATCCCAGTTGGGATCATGACCTGAGCCGAAGGCAGAGGCTTTAACCCACTGAGCCACCCAGGCGCCCCTGTTGTTTCATTTTTTAACTGACGTTTTTCAAAGAACAATGTTTGTTATATTGATGAGGTCCAGGTATTAATTTTCTCAACTTTGGCTCAAGCTCTTTATGTTCAATGTAAGAAAACTTTCACTTTGCCAAAGTCACAAAGATTTTCTCCTATGCTTCTTTTCTAGATATTTTATTATTTAAGGTCTTATATTAGGTCCATAATCCATTTTTAGGCAATTTTTATTTGCTGTGAGGTCGATGTTCACTCTTACGTATAGATATCCAGTTATTACAGAACTTGTAGACAAAAAACTTTCTTCTCTCCATTGAATTGCCTTGTTACTGTCATGGAAAATCAACTGACCTTATTATGTATGCTCATATCTAGAGTATTCTGTTCCACTGATCTGTATTTCCATGTTTTTTTTGTTGTTGTTGTTGTTGTTGTTGTTGTTTGGTTTTGGAAATACTAAGTTGTCTTGATTACTTTAGTTTTATAATAAGACTTAAAATCAAATAGAGTTCTTATATTGTGGTTTTTTTTAAAGATTTTATTTATTTACTTGACAGATAGAGATCACAAGTAGGCAGAGAGGCAGGCAGAGAGAGAGAGAGAGGAGGAAGCCCGATGTAGGGCTCAATCCCAGGACTCTAAGATCATGACCTGAGCCGAAGGCAGAAGCTTTAACCCAGGTGCCCCATTGTGTTGTTTTTTAATTGCTTTTATTAATTTAGGTCCTTTGCATTACCAAGCAAATTTCATTTATTTATTTATTTATTTTAAAGATTTATTTATTTCAGTGTGAGAGAGAGTACATAGAGGAGATGCAGAGAAGAGGGAGAGAGAAACTCAAGCAGACTCCCCGATGAGCCTGGAGCCTGACATGGGGCTCAATCTTACAACCCTGAAATCAGACATGAGTGGAAACCAAGAGCCCAACACTTAACCTACTATGCCTCCCAGGCACTCCCGAACCAATTTTAGAGTTGATTTGTCAAATTATTAATAGAAGAGATGTGGAATTTTTACTGGAATGTTCTTGAATCCATAGACCAATTGTCATTTTAATAATACTGAGTATTTAAATTCAGGATCATAGTAAAAGTCTTCTTTAATTTCCCTCAGCATTTTTTTTTTGTAGTACTGAGTGTAGATATCTTAAACATCTTTTCGTAGATATTTCATAATATTTTGTGCTGCTGTAAAAGTGATTTTAAAATTTTATTTCCACTAATTTTCTACTAGAGTATAAGAAATTATTTTAAGATGGATTTTGTGTTACGTATCTCTGCTAAATTCATGTTAGTTTTAGTAGTTACTTTGTACGTTTCCTGATATTTTCCATATAGAATATTATATTTAGTAATATGGATAGCTTCACTTGTTCATTTTAGATATTCATGCCTTTTGTTTTTTCCTCCTGGTTGTTGTATTGCAATTGCTAGGGCATTTTGTGAAATAATGAATTGAAGTTGTTAAAGTAAGCATCCTCACTTTGTTTCCAATTTCATGAGAAATCAATTTAGTTTTTCACCATTAAGTATATTTTTAAAAGAACCATTGTTCAATTTCATTTGTTTTTATTTTGCTGTGGATTTTTATTGTGAAAGGATGTTGAATTTTATAAAATCACATAATTTTTCCCCTTTATTGAGTTAATAAGATAAATAACATTGATTTCAGGATGTTAAACCAACTTTCTATTCTAGGAATAAAAGACATTTATGTGGTCATGATGTACTGTTACCTTTTCTATGTTGTTTTATTCAATTTCCTAATATTTTAAGGGACTTGTAGTTTATATTCATGAAAAGTGGTCTATAATATTTTCCATACATTTTCTCAGGTTTGGGATTTGATTTATGCTGGAATCATAAAATGAATTGAGCAATGAAACATTCTCCTCTATTTTCTGGTAATTTCCCCTCTTTACTATATTATTTGCATTATCAGACAAATGAGCTGTTATTTATTTAATTGATCTTTACAAGAGAACAATCTGAAAAAAATTATTATAGTCACTCTCTCCAATATTTTCTCTCCCATTCTCTGTTGAATCTATTCAAATCTTGCTTTGTCCTCTCCTTTGTACCAAATCTGTTCTTACCGAAGTCATCATAGATTTCCACATTGCTAAATCTGTTAGTCTTTTCTCAGTCTTTATTTTTATTGAACTAAAGCAACATTTTAAATAATTGATCCTTCTCTCTAAAGTCTTTCTTCACCTGGCTTCCAAGGCAACACACTAATATGATTAATCTCCAGCCTATTTTGTGATTTCTTATTAGTATAATTTGTAGTTTCTTCCTTAGCTTTCTCTCCCTTCTAAAAATGGAATAGCCTAGAACTTTTCCTTGGTCTTCTTATCTTTAGCATTCATACTGTAATTCCAAGTGATTACATCTAGTCTCAAGGCTTTAAATACTGAGAATATGCAGATGACTCTGGAATTATTATCTCTGTCTTAGACTACTCTTCTGAACCACACACTCAACTCTACTGAAAGTCTCCAGTTAGATATTTAGAAGCATCACCTTGGGGTGCCTGGGTGGCTCAGTGGGGTAAGCCTCTGCCTTTGGCTCAGGTCATGATCCTAGGGTCCTAGGATCAAGCCCCACATTGGGCTCTCTGCTCAGCAGGGAGCTTGTTTCCCCCCCTCTCTCTGCCTGCCTCTCTGCCTACTTGTGATCTCTCTCTGTCAAATAAATAAATAAAATCTTTAAAAAAAAAAAAAAAAGAAGCATCACCTCATCTCCTTACTTCTTTCATCATGGTCCTCTCTCAAGTGATAAATTCAGTCTTGAGAAGGCAGTAAAAAGAAGAAAAAAGAGGCAAAGAATATGACAAATGGAAAACAAAAAACAAGATGTTTGATTTAAGTCTAACTATATTAATAAATTGAATTAAGTGTCAATGGTTTAAATATACCAATTAAAAGTCAAATATTGTTAGATTGGACAAAAATATAAGAACTATTTGCTGAGTACAAGAAATGTACTGTTAATATAAACATGCAAATAGGTTAAAGTAAAAAAAGGAAAATCAATATACAATGATAATATCAAAATAAATCTTAGAAACTATATTAATATTGGACAAGCTAGATTTCAGAGCCAAAAATATTATAAGAGATAAAGAAGGTTATTTCATAATGATAAAAGGATCAGTTTATTAAGATGGCAGAACCCCAAAACACGTGAAACAAAAACAGAGAATTGCTTGGAGAAATTGATAAACTTATAGTCATAGCTGAGGACTTCAACATCTCTCTCTCTCTCAATAACCCATGGAAATAGAAAATTGGTAAGAGTATAGAAAACCTGAACACTACAACCAATTCATTTAAGGTAACTGGTATTTATAAAACATTAAGGGCAAAATAGCAAAATATACATTTAAGAGCATATTAATATTTAAAAAGATAGACTGTAATCTGAGTCATAAATAAGACAAGTCTCAACCAATATGCAAGGTGCTAAGTCATGGAATATGTATTCTCTGACTACTGTGCAAGTAACTCAGAAATCAATAAAAGAATGGTATCTGGAAAGTAGCCAATATTTGGAAATGAAAGAACACATGTTTAAATAACCCATGGGTCAAGGAAGAAATAGAAAAGGAAATTAGAGAGAATTTTGAGATGAATGGAAATGAGAACATATCAGAATTTATGGGATGGTGCTAAAGTAGTACTTACAAGGAAATTTATAACACTGAATGCCTATATTAGAAAACAGGAAAAGTCTCAAATTAATTATCTTAGTTTCAACTTTAAGTAACTATTAGTACTAAGTAGCTAGAAAATGAAGAGAAAATTAATTACTAAGTGGTGAGAAAAAAAGAGAAAATTAAATACTAAGTAAGGAGAAGAAAGATAAAAAAGGAATATCAGAGTGGAAGTCAATAAAATAGAAAACAGAACAATACAGAAAATCAATGAAAATATCTGGTATTTTGAGAAGATCAATAAAATTGATAAACCTTTGCATTAACAGAATGAACAAGAAAAAAGAAAGATAATATAGGTTACCAACACCAGGAAATAGAGACACAGTATCACTACAAATATTAAAGATAAATAGGAAAAATACGAATGGAGGGAGGAGTCAAGATGGCAGAGAAGTAGCAGGCTGAGACTACTTCAGGTAGCAGGAGATCAGCTAGATAGCTTATCTAAAGATTGCAAACACCTACAAATCCAACTGGAGATCGAAGAGAAGAAGAACAGCAATTCTAGAAACAGAAAATCAACCACTTTCTGAAAGGTAGGACTGGCGGAGAAGTGAATCCAAAGCGACGGGAAGATAGACCACGGGGGGAGGGGCCGGCTCCCTGCAAGCAGCGGAGCAACGGAGCACAAAATCAGGACTGTTAAAAGTCTGTTCTGCTGAGGGACATCGCTCCAGAGGCTTAACTAAGGCGAAGCCCATGCATGGTCAGCATGGCTTCAGGTCCTGCAGGGTCACAGAAGGATCGGGGGTGTCTGAGGGTCGCAGAGCTTACAGGTATTAGAACAGGGAAGCTGGCTACAGAGACAGAGCCGAGGAGTGAGCTCTCAGCTCGGGGTTACCTTGAACCAGTCGCAGGCTTCGTGAGCTCGGAGCGCGGCTGGAGGCCAGGGTGATGGGAGTAATTGGGCGCTGTTCTCTGAGGGTGCACTGAGGAGTGGGGCCCTGGGCTCTTGGCTCCTCTGGCCCGGAGACTGGGAGGCCGCCATCTTTATTCCCGTCCTCTGGAACACTAAGGAAAGTACTCAGGGAACAAAAGCTCCCAAAAGCAAACCCGAGCAGATTACTCAGCCAGGCCCCTGGTAAGGGCGGTGCGACTCCGCCTGGGGCAAAGACACTTGAGAATCACTACAACAGGCCCCTCCCCCAGAAGATCAACAAGAAATCCAGCCAGGACCAAGTTCACCTACCAAGGAGTGCAGTTTCAATACCAAGGAGAGCAGCGGAATTCCAGAGGAGGAGAAAGCAAACCACGGAACTCATGGCTTTCTTCTCATGATTCTTTAGCATTGCAGTTAATTTAAATTTTTTTTCTTTTTCAATTTTTTTTCTCTTCTTCTGCTAATTTTTTTTTAACTTTTACCCTTTTCTTTTTTAACGTTTTTAAGCTAGTTTATCTAATATATGTATATTTTTTCCTTTTTATATTTTTTCTTTGTTTGTTTTCTTTTTTTAATTTTTTTTTTTTTCTTTCTGAACCTCTTTTTATCCCCTTTCTCCCCGCTCACAATTTGGGATCTCTTCTGATTTGGTTAAAGCATATCTTCCTGGGGTCGTTGCCACCCTTTTAGTATTTTACTTGCTCCTCATATACTCTTATCTGGACAAAATGACAAGGAGGAAAAATTCACCACAAAAAAAAGAACAAGAGGCAGTACCGAAGGCTAGGGACCTAATCAATACAGACATTGGTAATATGTCAGATCTAGAGTTCAGAATGACGATTCTCAAGGTTCTAGCCAGGCTCAAAAAAGGCATGGAAGATATTAGAGAAACCCTCTCAGGAGATATAAAAGCCCTTTCTGGAGAAATAAAAGAACTAAAATCTAACCAAGTTGAAATCAAAAAAGCTATTAATGAGGTGCAATAAAAAATGGAGGCTCTCACTGCTAGGATAAATGAGGCAGAAGAAAGAATTAGCAATATAGAAGACCAAATGACAGAGAATAAAGAAACTGAGCAAAAGAGGGACAAACAGTTACTGGACCACGAGGGGAGAATTCGAGATATAAGTGACACCATAAGATGAAACAACATTAGAAATAATTGGGATTCCAGAAGAAGAAGAAAGGGAGAAGGGAGCAGAAGGTATATTGGAGAGAATTATTGGAGAGAATTTCCCCAATATGGCAAAGGGAACAAGCAACAAAATCCAGGAGGTTCAGAGAACCCCCCTCAACATCAATAAGAATAGGTCCACACCCTGTCACCTAGTAAAATTTACAAGTCTTAGCGACAAAGAGAAAATCCTGAAAGCAGCCTGGGAAAAGAAGTCTGTAACATACAAAGGTAAAAATATTAGATTGGCAGCAGACTTATCCACAGAGACCTGGCAGGCCAGAAAGAGCTGGCATGATATATTCAGAGCACTAAACAAGAAAAACATGCAGCCAAGAATACTATATCCAGCTAGGCTATCATTGAAAATAGAAGGAGAGATTAAAAGCTTCCAGGACAAACAAAAACTGAAAGAATTTGCTAACACTAAACCAGCTTTATAGGAAATATTGAAAAGTGTCCTCTAAGCAAAGAGAGACCCTAAAAGTAGTAGATCAGAAAGGAACAAAGACAATATACAGTAACAGTCACCTTACAGGCAATACAATGGCACTAAATTCATATCTCTCAATAGTTACCCTGAATGTTAATGGGCTAAATGCCCCAATCAAAAGACACAGGGTATCCGAATGGATAAAAAAACAAAACCCATCTATATGTTGCCTACAAGAAACTCATTTTAAACCCAAAGACACCTCCAGATTTAAAGTGAGGTGGTGGAAAAGAATTTACCATGCTAATGGACATCAGAAGAAAGCAGGAGTGGTAATCCTTATATCAGATCAATTAGATTTTAAGCCAAAGACTATAATAAGAGATGAGGAAGGACACTATATCATACTCAAAGGATCTGTCCAACAAGAAGATCTAACAATTTTAAATATCTATGCTCCTAATGTGGGAGCAGCCAACTATATAAACCAATTAATAACAAAATCAAAGAAACACATCGACAATAATACACTAATAGTAGGGGACTTTAACACTCTCCTCACTGAAATGGACAGATCATCCAAGCAAAAGATCAACAAGGAAATAAAGGCTTTAAATGACACACTGGACCAGAAGGACATCACAGATATATTCAGAACATTTCATCCCAAAGCAACAGAATACACATTCTTCTCTAATGCACATGGAACATTCTCCAGAATAGATCACATCCTCGGTTCTAAATCAGGTCTCAACCAGTATCAAAAGATTGGGATCATTCCCTGCATATTTTCAGACCACAATGCTCTGAAGCTAGAACTCAATCACAAGAGGAAATTTGGAAAGAACCAAAATACATGGAGACTAAACAGCATCCTTTTAAAGAATGAACAGGTCAACCAGGAAATTAAAGAAGAATTGAAAAAAATCATGGAAACAAATGATAATGAAAACACAACGGTTCAAAATCTGTGGGACACAACAAAGGCAGTCCTGAGAGGAAAATATATAGCGGTACAAGCCTTTCTCAAGAAACAAGAAAGGTCTCAGGTACACAACCTAACCCTACACCTAAAGGAGCTGGAGAAAGAGCAGAAAGAAACCCTAAACCTAGCAGGAGAAGAAGAATCATAAGGATCAGAGCAGAAATCAATGAAATAGAAACCAATAAAACAATAGAACAAATCAACGAAACTAAGAGCTGGTCGTTTGAAAGAATTAATAAGATTGATAAACCCCTGTTCAGACTTACCAAAAAGAAAAGAGAAAGGACCCAAATAAATAAAATCATGAATGAAAGAGGAGAGATCACAACTAACACCAAAGAAATACAGACAATTATAAGAACATACTATGAGCAACTCTATACCAACAAATTTGACAATCTGGAAGAAATGGATCCATTCCTAGAGACTTATAAACTACCACAACTGAACTGGGAAGAAATAGAAAGCCTGAACAGACCCATAACCAGTAAGGAGATTGAAACAGTCATCAAAAATCTCCAAACAGAAGCCCAGGGCCAGACGGCTTCCCGGGGGAATTCTACCAAACATTTAAAGAAGAACTAATTCCTATTCTCCTGAAACTGTTCCAAAAAATAGAAATGGAAGGAAAACTTCCAAACTCATTTTATGAGGCCAGCATCACCTTGATCCCAAAACCAGACAAGGATCCCATCAAAAAAGAGAACTACAGACCAATATCCTTGATGAACACAGATGCGAAAATTCTCACCAAAATACTAGCCAATAGGATTTAACAGTACATTTAAAGGATTATTCACCACGACCAAGTGGGATTTATTCCAGGGCTGCAAAGTTGGTTCAACATCCGCAAATCAATCAATGTGATACAACACATTAATAAAAGAAAGAACAAGAACCATATGATACTCTCAATAGGCGCTGAAAAAGCATTTGACAAAGTACAGCATCCCTTCCTGATCAAAACTCTTCAAAGTGTAGGGATAGAGGGCACATACCTCAATATTATCAAAGCCATCTATGAAAAACCCACCGCAAATATCATTCTCAATGGAGAAAAACTGAAAGCTTTTCCGCTAAGGTCAGGAACATGTCAGGGATGTCCATTATCACCACTGTTATTCAACATAGTACTTGAAGTCCTAGCCTCAGCAATCAGACAACAAAAGGAAATTAAAGGCATCCAAATTGACAAAGAAGAAGTCAAACTATCACTCTTCACGGATGATATGATACTATATGTGGAAAACCCAAAAGACTCCACTCTCAAACTGCTAGAACTTGTACAGGAATTCAGTAAAGTGTCAGGATATAAAATCAATGCACAGAAATCAGTTTTATTTCTCTACACCAACAACAAGACAGAAGAAAGAGAAATTAAGGAGTCCATCCCATTTACAATTGCACCCCAAACTATAAGATACCTAGGAATAAACCTAACCAAAGAGGCTAAGAATCTATACACAGAAAACTATAAAGTACTCATGAAAGAAATTGAGAAAGACACAAAGAAATGGAAAAATGTTCCATGCTCCTGGATTGGAAGAATAAATATTGTGAAAATGTCTATGCTACCTAAAGCAATCTACACATTTAATGCAATTCCTATCAAAGTACCATCCATTTTTTTCAAAGAAATGGAACTAATAATCCTAAAATTTATATGGAACCAGAAAAGACCTCGAATAGCCAAAGGAATATTGAAAAAGAAAGCCAAAGTTGGTAGCATCACAATTCCGGACTTCAAGCTCTATTACAAAGCTGTCATCATCAAGACAGCATGGTACTGGCACAAAAACAGACACATAGATCAATGGAACAGATTAGAGAGCCCAAAAATAAACCCTCAACTCTATGGTCAACTAATCTTCGACAAAGCAGGAAAGAATGTCCAATGGAAAAAAGACAGCCTCTTCAATAAATGGTGTTGGGAAAACTGGACAGCCACATGCAGAAAAATGAAATTGGATCAATTCCTTACACCACACACGAAAATAGACTCAAAATGGATGAAGGACCTCAATGTGAGAAAGGAATCCATCAAAATCCTTGAGGAGAACACAGGCAGCAACCTCTTCGACCTCAGCCGCAGCAACATCTTCCTAGGAACATTGCCAAAGGCAAGGGAGGCAAGGGCAAAAATGTACTACTGGGACTTCATCAAGATCAAAAGCTTTTGCACAGCAAAGGAAACAGTTAACAAAACCAAAAGACAACTGACAGAATGGGAGACGATATTTGCAAACGACATATCAGATAAAGGGTTAGTGTCCAAAATCTATGAAGAACTTAGCAAACTCAACACCCAAAGAACAAATAATCCAATCAAGAAATGGGCAGAAGACATGAACAGACATTTCTGCAAAGAAGACATCCAGATGGCCAACAGACACATGAAAAAGTGCTCCATATCACTCGGCATCAGGGAAATACAAATCAAAACCACAATGAGATATCACCTCACACCAGTCAGAATGGCTAAAATTAACAAGTCCAGAAATGACAGATGCTGGCGAGGATGCGGAGAAAGGGGAACCCTCCTACACTGTTGGTGGGAATGCAAGCTGGTGCAACCACTCTGGAAAACAGCATGGAGGTTCCTCAAAATGTTGAAAATAGAACTACCCTATGACCCAGCAATTGCACTACTGGGTATTTACCCTAAAGATACAAACGTAGTGATCCGAAGGGGTATGTGCCCCCGAATGTTTATAGCAGCAATGTGTACAATAGCCAAACTATGGAAAGAACCTAGATGTCCATCAACAGACGAATGGATAAAGAAGATGTGGTATATATACACAACGGAATATTATGCAGCCATCCAAAGAAATGAAATCTTGCCATTTGCGACAACATGGATGGAACTAGAGGGTATCATACTTAGCAAAATAAGTCAATCAGAGAAAGACAACTATCATATGATCTCCCTGATATGAGGGAGAGGAGATGCAACATGGGGGGTTAAGGGGGTAGGAGAAGAGTAAATAAAACAAGATGGGATTGGGAGGGAGACAAACCATAAGTGACTCTTAATCTCACAAAACAGACTGAGGGTTGATGGAGGGATGGGGGTTGGGGGGGTGGGGTTATGGACATTGGGGAGGGTATGTGCTATGGTGAGTGCTGTGAAGTGTGTAAACCTGGCGATTCACAGACCTGTACCCTTGGGGATAAAAATATATGTTTATTAAAAATAAAATTTAAAAAAAGATAAATAGGAAATTTATGAACAACTTTTTGCCAATAAATTTGACAACTTATATGAATGGAAAAAGTTCTTGAAAGAAATAAACTATTAAAGCTAGTTTAATAAGAAATAAATAACACAACTAGTTCTGTATCTATGAAAGATGTTGAATTGTAGTTAAATATGTTCTTGTGAAGAAAATTATATGCCAAATGATTTCTCCAGTGAATTTTAACAAATATGGAAAAAATAATAGCACTTCTCTAGAAACTCTTCAGAAAATAGAAAAAAAGAGAAAACTTTTCCTTTTATTCTATGAATCCAGCACTAACCTGATACCAAAACTACACATAGATACTATAATAAAACAACAGACTAATATTGCTCATGAACATAGGTATAAAAACCATAAACAAAATTCTAGCAAACTGAATCTAGCCATACATAAAAAGACTAATATGTCATCAATAAGTATTGTTTATCCCAGGAAAGCAAGACTGGTATAACATTCAAAAAAACCATTCTTTGACTATATAGGAGTCTAAAATGTTCCCATATATGCCGGGATCTGTCTTTGAGTCTTCTTTTTTATTGTTTTATTTGTTATTATTGCATCAATATCACCCTTTCTTACGCATTTAGATTTATTATATGAATTATAATTGGGAAGACAGGTAATATCTTATCCCTTATTTTTAAGGTTGGATTAGTTTCCCCAGACTTTTATATATCCATGAACTTTAGACTAAGTTTTTTAGGTTACTCAAAAGTAACCAACTGGAATTTTAATTGATCTTTTTAGTAATATAGAAGCATCCCTCCCATGGTATTAAATGTCCCTACGTTTACTCAGATAAACCTCTATGTTCTTGCTATGGACTGAATGTTTGTGGCACCCTCCAAATTTAATGTTGAAGGTCTGACCTCTAATGTGATGGTATTTGGAGGTGAGGTTTTTAGAACATAATTAGATTCATGAGGTAATGAGGTTGATTCTCCATGATATGATTAGTGTCTTTATAAGAAAATGAAGAGAGACCAAGCTTCCTTTCTCTCTGCCATGTAAGTGTACAAAAAGGCAGTCGTCTGCAACCCAGGAAGAGGTCCGTCACTAGGAACTGAATTTGCCAGCACCTTAATGTTGGATGTCCCAGTCTCCAGAATTCTGAGAAACAAATACCTGTTGTTTAAGCCACTAGTTAATGGTATTTTGTTATAATACTTGGAACTGACTTACATAGTCATTTATTTATTATTTCCTCTAAAGGAGGAATTTATATTCTTGCTTTCATTACTTCTTAGATATCTTACGATTTATGCTGCTATGATGAATAATATATTGACTTTTAAGTCCTATTTTACTCGGTTGTTACTGATTTAAATAAATTCTTTTAATTTTGTAGGTTAATGTTTTTAGTTGGTAAACTTGCTAGACTTTTTATAGGTACTGATTTTTTAAAAAGTAGATGTTCATGGCTTGATAGTTTGTGTCTTCTCTCCCAGTTCATATACCTCATTACTTTTTATTTCTTTATCATGTTGGCCAAGAATACAAGAGTATATTAATCATTAAAAGTATTGTGCATAAAGACAATAGGCATCTTTGTCTTATTCTCCATCTCAAATTGAATGCATTCATATTCTAGCTTTCCCATTAAATTGCCTACATTGGTGTAGGTTTTGGTATATCACCTATTGGTAGACAGTCCCTAAGATGGCCTCAAAAATGCCTGCCTTGGTATTTATACTCTTGTGTACTTGTCTTTCTTTGAGGGTGGAGTGAGCTTATTTATTAACTTATAATGAATAGAATATAGCAGATGTCACTTCCAAGATTAGGTTATAACAAAGGCTATTGTTTTTGTGTTGGGTGCACTCTGTCGTTTGCTCTCGGGGAAGGAAATCGGTTGCCCTCTCATGAGGCAGCCCTGAGGGAAGGCCCACATAAATGAACTAGAAGTAAATTTTCTTTGGTCAGTTAAGTCATGTGGATGAGCCTGAAAGCAGTTCTACTGTGGCTTGTGAGTGGGTTTGGAAGTGGATCCTTCTTCAGTGAAATTTCATGATGATTATGACACTGGTCCACACCGTGATAGTAGCCTGAACTACCCAGCTCATCTGTATCCACTTAACTGATTCACGGAAAATAGGAGATAATAAATGTTAGTTATTTTAAGTTGCCAAGTTTTGGGTAATATGGTATATAGTAATAGATAACTAACACATATATTGACCAACTCTTTAAGGGATTTCTCTGCTTTTTCTAGTTTGCCAAAAGTTTTTTAAATCATTATTTGAAAAACTCATATTTTTTTCTTTTTCTTAATAATAATGTGGTAGAAGGTATATTTTGGATGTTTAAACATCCTTGCATTTATGTAATGCACTCTGCATAATCATGATATATTTTCTTGGACTTTAGTTAGCTAATATTTTCTTTAGGAATTTTGTTTGCATGTTTATAAGTGAAATGGCCTCATGATTTTGTGAATTTACATTGTCTTAGCATTATAGTAGCCCTATAAATTATGTGGGTCCTTTTTTGCCTCTTTTTTAAATTAAAAAAAATATGTATATATAAGACAGAAATTAGCTACTCTCTGGAAGTGTGGTAGAACAGACCTATAAAGCCCAGCTAGACCCGAAACTTTGTAGAAAGAGAACTATTGGCTACCATTTAAATTTCTGTAAGATTTAGTGGTCTTTTGTCATCTTTGGCATTTTACAATTTTGTAGGGATAGATCCATTTTACAAAGGCTTTCAAGTTTATTGATATAATTATAGTACTTTAATGTTTTAAGCCTCTTTTGTGTTTTATTTCCCTTTTCTGTTCTGCAATGCACTTATTTACATCATTCCTCTTTTTTGTCAGTGTTTCTAAATTCTTTCTTAAAAGAATAAATATGTTTTTTTACTTGTTTCCATTTTTTACTCTCAATGTTATTGATTTCTTCCTTTATCTTTATTATTTATTTCCTTTGATTCTTTAGGGGTTGCTATTCTACAATCTCTTTCTTGAAACATTGAGTTTGTTTGTATTTAATCTTTCTTGTTTCCGGATACACATATTTATTTACTAAAGATTTATTTATTTCAGAGGGAGAGAGAGCACAAGCAGGGGGAGAGATAGAGGGAGGGGTGGAGGGAGAAGCAGATTCCCCACTGAGCAGGGACCCCAACGTGGGGCTTGATCTCAGGACACTGAGATCATGACCTGAGCTAAAGGCACATGCTTAACTGTTGAAGCCACCCAGGTGCCCCCTGATATATACATTTAAGAGATGCTTTCACTTCCCCTCTGTCCCCTACAGTTCAATATGCTCTCTCTTCATTGTCATTAGGTTCCAAAATGTTTCTTAATTTATTTTATTTTGATCCAGGAATTAATTAATAGTATATTATTTAATTTCCAATATATGTAGGAAATTAAATTTATCTCTGTTATTAATTTTGAATTTTGTTGCTTTGAGGACAGAGACAAACATATCATATCATATTGTCCTTTGGGATTTATTACCACTGCCTCATGACTGAATATGTGAATTCTTTTTGTTAATGTTCTGTATGTGCTCAAAAACAATATATTTTCTCTGTGGGTGTAGAGTTTTATATATAATCTCAAGCTTATGAGTTGTTTTTTTCCAGACATTTGCTATCTCTGCACATATCTGGTTGCTTCCTTTGTATCTGCATGTGGTGTAAAATCAACAGCTAGAATGGTTTCTTCTAGAGTTCTTTTAAGTTCCTTGATATATTACGAGGCCATGTAGTTAACTCTGTATATGTTAGTATGTATATGTTATATGTATATGTTAGTATGTTCATGCTCTATGTTTTTTGTTGTTCTTTTTATCAGAATACAACGTTTTTTTTAAAAATATAGTTTTGTCTTAAATTTGAATTCATTAGATATTAAAATTGCTGCCTAGGTATTTTTTGCTCATATTTGTCTGGTACATTTTTTTCCATCTATGTTTTATGTAAACTTCTTCATTAAGTGTATCTTTGGATTTGGAGTGTTTTTTTTTTTTTAAACTTTATTCAGACCTTTTATATTACTTTAACCTTTCTAGTATGTTCATATCTTTTCTAGTGAACATAATATAAACATTCTGCAAAAAAAAAAAAAATATATATATATATATATAACCAGCTCAGTACATAAGTAAGGAAAAGTAGACTGTTTAGATCTGGAAGGACCAGAATATAACAGAGTTAGTAAATGGTCTAGGTTTATAGATTCATATCATGACTTATTTAAAGATGTCCCAAATTTCACTTGATTTCACATTATGGAGACTAAACTTGAATGTGGTGTATATTGCTGACTTGGGAGAAAAGATGTGAAAATATGAGTAAGAACCTGGACTTTCTTGCACCGCCTGCTTAGCCATGCTTGTGTAACTGGTTAAAATAGGGCTCGATGAAAAACTCCCTTATGAGACATATGGCAGAGTCCTCCTGCTGGTAGTCTTCCTGATGTCTTACCAGTTCAGCGCTAAGGGCATGAAAATCAAGACAGAATGAGGTAAAATCAAAGACAGCCTTTGTGTTAGACTAAGTGATTGAGCCGTTTAAATGAGAAGGTTATAACCTGGAATGAAGCACAAAAGAACTTTGAATATAATGTCAAAAGTAAATATTGGGTAGATAATTGTTTTCCTCTTAGAAGTGACTTTAACTGGACTTTTAACAAATGTATATTAAAAGAAATTATTCTTACTTTAGGCTGCCACATGGATCTGTTTGCATGTGAATAATGAGAGTTTTATTCTCATTTTTCTTTCTTTCTTTAAACACTGTTTCAATGTATTTTGATGTTTTTAGTGTATGATGTGTTAGTTTGAAAATACATATTTGAATGCAACTTCTCCCTTGTGAATCAATAGTAATAAGTTAAATCAGAAAATACTGTTTCTCCTTAAAGCTTGGCCTTTCTGGGGCAAGTTATGGGCACTTATCTTGATGTTTTACTTTCAAGTTGTCTAAGCAAATTGGAAATAGTGCACTGAAGGCACTTTCACATGTGATATCTGTTAAATGACATTTACAATTTATGTATTCTTACACATAATTTTCCTTTCTACTTTTAGAGAGAAATAAAATTTCTCCTCTGTTACTTTTTTTTTTTTTCCTATTTGGCAAAGAGAATATTGAAATATATTTTTTGGTACTGTAGATAGGCAAGGCTATTATTTTATCCATCAGTTCCATTGTATGTCTACATTTGCTAGGAGTTTCCTTTTTTACTCTCACATTTGGTTTGGTAGTGAGAAGACCTGTCTATCTTTAATCCAAGTAATTTCTTTTAAAAATAAAATGTCTCTTAACTTCCATCCCTGAAGGTAAGTGGTAAATTGTACAATCATACTTTTCATCTGTACGTGAGAGATTTACATTAAATATGCATGTCATATATAATGTATGCATAGCTGAAAGCAAAACCTGCCACAGTGTTAGAGAGGAATCATTTAAAGACTTTATTTCACCAAACATCTAAAATACCATAAAGAATTAATTAATCTTAATGCAAAGCAACACAAGTATGCAATCCACAAAGCTTAGTTTTAAAGGCATAGTTTACAAAAATATATACTTAAAATTTTCCTTTATGACTCATAGTAAGCATAAGAGGAAGAAGAGACTAAACGGATGCATGTATACACGTGATTTTTATGCTACTGCCATTGAAGGCCAATGCACTTCATCGTTAATTTCCATACATCCTTGTTAATTCTTTTAAACTTTTATTTGGTATGGGTCAGGTAACATGATCAGATAGGGAGAAAACAATTCTTAAAAGATGGAGGAATTGCTTTGTTCTGAAGATCAGCTAACAAACCAGGGGAAATCAGAGACAGGAAGAGCATTGGAAATCGGAGGACATTTGGTAAGAATGATCTCTCGTATTTGTAAAGCACTTAACAGATTTCATCCTCATTAGTAACTGCTGATATTATGATCTCAGATGGAGCATTTTCAGTGGTAGGACCCTGGTTAATAGGAATTAAGAGATAAGTGAATGGGTAAAAAAAAAAATCAAGGCAATGAAAAAGACTTTTAAGAAGTTTTCCATGAAAGGAACTATACGGAACAAAGATAGCTTGAGGACAACAGAGGTATGTTATTAAATTATCTTTTGATTCAGTGGAACATATGTATTAGTGGAGGGGAAAATGCAAAAATAAGAAACAGAAGGTATGAGAGATATCATGGATAACTAATAAAATATAGATAGACCTAAAAGAGAAGAAGATTGCGTGCTCTAAGACAGAAAGAGCAAAAGAAGAAAAAGAATAAGTAAATATACTAAATATGTAAATAAGATAAAGTAAAATAAAAAAATAAAAAGTAAATATAGTAAATATACTAAATATAGTAAATAAGTAAATAAGAAATATTTAGAGGCTGGAATAGAAACATGGAAGATATTTATTTTTCAAAGACTGTAATTATAGCAGCAAAGTTTCTCCTGAGAATGAGAGTCTGCAAAGAGAGGGAAAGTTTATAATTGACATTGTAGGAAACAGCACAGAAATTAAATAAGGATTGCTGCAAAGAGCAGGTAAGCATCCAACTGATGACAGAATAACTGGACACAGTTTAGTGACTTTCCCAGCAATGCCTGGCAGAGAGGGAGCAGGAGCTGAGACCATGGGTGTTAACATTTATTCAGGGTTGGAGAAAATGTGATCTTTAGAGAAACTAAAAATTGGTCTGTGAAGATAAACTATTAGAACTTTTATTTCATTTTGATTTTTTAACCCCTGAGAGATAAAGGTTCAAGTTTTTAAGGCTTAACTTATGCAACCTGACCACCCAGGGAAGGCACTAGCTTTCTACAAAGTTCTGTGTAAACCGGGAACTGATCCCAGTCAATGACAAGACTTGGATCCCAGTCCCCTGTCATGCCTAGGAAGAGGCTGGTGTTTTCTCCGTGGTGAAGGCTGATACACTGTGCTTGCTATGTGGTAAAGGTTCCTTTATAAGACTTGGACTCCCAGCTTCATTACCAAATCAGTGAAGAGCCTGGTGTTTCCTTACTCATGAAAGGTTTTACACTGTCCTTGATGCATCTTCAATTGCTTGCCTCTTCTCTGGCCCCTTGACTGGCTCAGGGGAGGAGCGCATACTGCCAGGTTAAAGTTGGAGTCAATATCCGGCACAGTATAGTTTTGTTGAACCCTGACTTCTGATCATGCCAGTGAAGGGGCAGTGCTTCATTGACCTTGGACAGTTCCACAGTCCAAGGGTCTCTGATCCTCACTGGGAGCCGTGACAGATTTTAGTGCTCTACACAGTATTGGATGGGGTAACTGTGCCTAAGCACCTGCCATCGTGCCTGCTCCTTGAATTTGCCCCTGTGAATACTATCTATCATTCTGGGATATGTCTGGGTGTTGCTGGACCATTTTCTAACAATCGGAAAGTCCAGAGACATTATCTTTATATGAAGAAAGGCAGATCTTTGTTATGGCTAACCAGAGATAGGGAGATAAATGAGGGCAAAGGGAGCTGAAGCTGATTGGCTTTTTACAATAGGCAGGTATCAATGGACCTGGGACAATGTGAAATCAGTGTAAGGGGGTGAGAGAGGCCTAGAGACAGAAGATGATAGTCACGGAAAATAATTTCCTGATTTGAGTTCATGCATGTAAGCATTAGTGCCTTATGTCAAGGTTACAACCGAAGAGCTGACAGAAGTAATGAGAAGACAGCATATATTGCAAATATGTTTATTTGCAGTATAATCATTAATGATATCTACCGTCATAAAAGATCACTCAAAGAGAAGACTACTGTATCTAGGAATTCTATGGTTAACACATGGTAAATAAAAGCCAAATCAAATATTGCATCTCCTCATTTTAGAACATAACATGTTTGAAATTAGGTGCTTTTGAATTTGAAGGTATCTTAGTTTTAATAAAATACCTTACTAATATTCTCATTAACTCTTATTGTAAATCTAAATGTTTTTGGTGCAGAATAGGTTGTAGGGAAAATACCTTTTAAAACGTGTGGTACTTCATTTATTATTTTTTATTTACTTTGTCACTTAGGTCTTAGATTGTCTAATTGTCTATAGGAATTAGCAAGTGGAAAATGATAGGGTCAGATCATGCAAGTACAAATATAAGTTAATACCACACTTTAAAATTTTATCCTCTTTCTAAGACCCCAGTCAGCAAGCAGATATTGTCAAACTGCCGATTTTTCTCTGCAATTGTTTAAGTGATAACATGCCGATAACATAACCAATCATCCAAATCACAAAATCAGCAAAACAGAAAGGGGAATGTGAGTCTTTACTTCTCTCTCTAGCTATGCAAATTCCACGTGGATTTTTCTGGGCTGTCTGGATTGCAGGTTATGCTGCTAGCATGGAAAGGCTTCATTCCAGATGGCCTGAAATCAGAACTAAATATCCAGTTCAGCCACGATGAGCTATTCTACAGTCTGCAGTCTTAGACAAATGTCAGAAAATGTAGCTGCATTTTAGTTTCACTCACTTCTTACGGGTGCCTAAATTGTGATAACTTGTAGTTGATAATTGCCCAAAGTTCAAAATCGCAATATTTTTCCTCTTGGTGAGAAGGAGGGAAAAAAAAAAATGAAGGATTTTTCGTGTCTCTCAGATATATTGGCCTATTCTCCAAATGACAGGTTCCTGACTGATCAACGGTACCACCTGCTACTGAAGCTTAGTAATATTAGTCTGTGGAATGGTTTCATTCTCATCTCACACCTCAGAGATCTTGCGCTCAACCCCAGGCATCCCTTGTGTGTTTAAATCAGCTTAACGGCTCATACAGCGCACTGATTTCCTTGTAGGCCTCTGTTTTCTCAAAAAGTGATCACCTTTTGCCAATGCCCTCAGGATTAAACAGGGCAGTCTGGTTTTCCTTTTCTGCATTGGCTATACCTTTGTAGTCAATAAAAGACTAACTAGAAAAGAATCAGCTGATGAGAGAATCAATCTTCTGGAAGCCTCCCCACAGTTTTCTCATCATTTTTGTGCCGTCTGTCATCTCAGATTGTAAAATGGAAACCAAAACTCAGTATGTGGGAAGACTTTTACTGCTCCTTGTTAACAAAAACAGTAAGACCAGGGGTTTTGATCTTATGAGTGTATAGGTAAACAGTAAGCTGTAAGTGCACACTCTTGAAGTGGCTTTTCTCTGTTTCTAATGGAGGTTTGCAAAGAATTATCAAAGTGGTATCAAAAAGGTCTCCTAACATACTGTAGTGTGGATATCCATTCTGAGGAGGTCAGGTTAGATCTGAAGGTCTTATACATGACAATACTGGGGTATCTTATGGTACAGCAAGCAGTACTATGTGCTTCTTCCTAATAGACAAATAGAGAAATATAAAAAGAATCCTTTCTGCATTTTTATCACTAGTTACATTGCATTAATTTACTGCTATAACATTACATTTTAAATGAAGTCACATTTTGTCTCATTTAACTTTGATTTTAACAACTTTATCTCACATAATTTGCTTTCTCGTAGAGTACTCAAAAATGCGTATAAAATATATTCAGATTACTTTGGCAGATAAAGGTCATTTCTTCATCTAACCCATTGTATATATTTTCTCCAGCGTCAGAGAATCTGCAGATCATTTCCTTCTTGCTTTTACTTCATGGTTTTAGATCTCATTTGTAACTTGAAAGCACAATGAGCGGAGGGAATTTAAACTTGCTAACTGATCCTATTAAAATACAAAATAGAGTTTGAAATTTCCTTTTTTCCTCCTTTTTTGCTTGAGTTCAGGCTTTCAGTCAGCTACAATGCTATCAGAGCTGTTTAGCTACTCCCTCTGGTAATCTGTAAAATACATTTAATAAAAATAAAAATGTATTTTTAACTGTGTGAAATCCATTTTAAATTCTCTAGTATGAATTATGTTATTAAATTATGAAGTAGAATGATTTCATTACTTTTTTTTTTCAATGTCATTGTAGTGGCCAAATGATTAAATTGTTACTGCTTTCTGGAGCTGGGAGTATGGTTTGGTGAGACCATGATTGGCATTTTTCTACACTTACTGGTTCACTTGTTACTGGAAATGTGTGTCAATGCTGTATTTTGTACTGTGAAGATATTTAAATTTTTTTATCTGTCTATGGATCTGTAGGGAAATAGAATACTATTAGAAGGGGAAACACATCTGTAGCATTTTTCTAATTATCTGGAATTTATTTCAGCTGAAGTTATACATGAGGTTAGCTCATAAAATGGAGAAGGTGGGAATAGAATATTCTTCATCTAATCAATTTATTTTTTTTCATCATTGATACCTATTGACTATTCATGACATTCTCATCATTACCCTTGATTGTTCATACAGTATAGACTTTTCCTGGCAATATGTAATTGTGTAGTATTTTTTTAAGATTTATTATTTATTTTTAGAGAGAGTGTGTGTGTGCACATCCACACATGAGCCAGAGTGAGGGGTAGAGGAAGAGACTCTCAAGCAGACTCTGTGCCGAGTGCAGAGTGAAAATGGGGCTAGATCCCATAACCCATGAGATCATGACCTGAGCCAAAATCAGGTCTGAGCTACCCAGGCACCCCAGTTATGTAGTATTTTTGATAATGCCGAAGATCCAAGATTAATTAAGGAACCTGAATGATATTGCACAGGATATCCTTATGTTTTCCATATTTCCAAGCTTTTCTCCCAATATTTGATATTGCCTCATTTTCTCATTATAAATTGTCCCTTAGACATTGAGTTTCATACTGATTTCTGGTTGATTGTGGAAACACTTTCTATAAGTAAAACTTCTTGAGAAAATAAAGATCCCTTTTCTTCCTCATAGCCCCAACTTAACATTATTTTTAGTGCTGTGTTATCACAAAAGCACGTAAATCTCACGGTGGCAGCATCCTCACCTGCAATGTCATAAAGATATCTTCTATATCTGACATAGAGAAAGTGCTTCATTAGCAGTTGTCGATTCAACAAAAGGGGGAATTTCTAGAGGATGATTTTATCTCCGAGTCTAGAAATTCTTAAAAATCTTAATGCCTAGGATGCACAAACCACTGTGGTATAGGCTGCTAGGCCCTTTAATATGATGTAATTCAGTATTACTTCCTTCAAGGGGTTTACCAAAAATGGTTTCTCATATTACTTAAGAACAGTGGTTGGGGTGGAGGGGTAGTGCAAGGGTTGTTTTTTTTTTTTTTTTTAATTTATGTCACTTTTTGTTTATATCATAATATCATATATCTTTTATCTGCTCCAGAAAGGATACTGCCATGGGAGAATAACTTGGTTGTATTTCCCATGAAATCATTGCTTGGAGAAACCAGTTGCATGAAAACAATAAAAGAGAAAGTGAAAAATTCAGTCACTAACTTTATACTAGAGTCTGTATGTCCAATCTACTTAATTTATTTTGGTCAGTATTATTTTTGATATTACATGAACAAACTGATGGTGAGTTTGTCCAAATAAATATTGATTAACTGAGCTCTAGGTAGGATGTGCAATGTTATTCTCATTTTTGTCTTGTAAATGTTAGGCTGCTTTTATGCTTTCAGGATTGCTGTCAATATGGATGGAATAGGGTATAGAATTAAGCAATCAGGAACAGGGAAAATTGCAGGCCATCTGGAAAATTACTTAATGTATAATAGGGAATATGTAAGTGCTATGCAAGAAACAATGTCTTTTTTTCAGTTGTGTCAGATGTATCTCACTTAGAGAAATAAAAAATAAATAACAAAATTGGGGGAAACTTGTATATTTAATAATTTAGATGCCAATTTCAGAAAAGTTTATTATAATATTCCACATCATTCTTCTGTTTGACAGTGGCCTGTGATTTCTTTTTCCAATTAAAGATAATTTTCATGGCTAATGCCCCATCTTCAAATTTTTCATCCTCTGTTTAGTAAAAACTCATTGTATTATATTAAGCACTGTGTCCATCCAATATAACCAAGCCTTCAAACTCACATTGAATCCCTGATAAAAATTTAATATTCAAAATTCTATTGCTCTCTTTCACTGTTGCTATGGTAAACTCATGATGACACATACAGTTTGTCTGGAATAGTAAACCCCAAATACAAAGTTATAAACTAATAAGAAACCATATGTAAGTATAGAGGCATCAATGATAACTGATGATGGGTGACTCCCTATTCTGTTATTTTCATTGTTAATATACATAATTAATTATAATAATTTATTACTACCTTAATGAAATAGTAAGAGAAAATATGTATCTAGTCTTCATTCAGTTTCCAAAAAGGAGCTTAAAGCTATATGTCAAAATCCATACAAATATAAAAGCACCTTTAAAAGTTGAATGAATTGGGGCAAAGGAAAAAAATGAATCTGTGGCTGAGGTTGGTACACAAAGCACAGGATAATTTTGCTTTTCTAGTAGAGGTGGGTCACACCTTGGCTTTAAGCTTCTAAGTAACCTGTAAAGAAAAAAAAATTATGAGTTACATAATTCATAATATCCATAATCTAAAAATAATCTAGTTGCCTTGGCAACACAGAGATCCTGATAACAAAGATAAACTACTTCTTCTGGGTCTCCATTGAGCAGGCACTGTTTAACTTAGGGAATATTGCCTGCATTCACATCTCACAGGTAATAGAGTAACAAATTTCATATAGCTATTTCTTATGATAGTCCTCAGGATAGGTTGATGGCAACTTACCAAATTAGAATTTCAAAGGAAGCTATTTTACAGTTATGAGAATAAATAAATAAATAAATATTGATGTTAACCAGTATCCCTAGTGTATTACAAAGAGTAGAATCATGCAGGATCCTTGTCAATTTTGCTCAAAATCAAGTAAGAGAGTGGTCAAAGTAAGGAAAAGGATCAAGGAGGAGAATGTCAGTGTCATAGATTATACGTGTGATGTGTTGTATCCAAACATCTGCATCAGTCTTTGAATTTTAAAATATATTTAAAAAAATCCTGTTACTTTGATTCAGAGACATGTTGAATGCAAATATATCTTACATTCATTTGATCTAAAGGGGAATTAATTGACTTATGTAACTGGGCAGTGGGTGTATCTGGCTTAGTCATGGATAGATTCAGAAGTTTATTTAATGCCATTAGGATTCTATTATGATTTTTAATCTCCAGGCTTTGCTTCCCTCTGCCTATATCCAGATAGGTTCTCCCCATATGATAGGAGGACTACATTACCTTCACTGGTTATTTTATTCAAGAGTGTTTTCATCATAGGTCAAAATTCTGACTAGATCTATTGTTTAACCAATTACTGGGGCCATGCTGATGTGACTTTTGATTGCCCACTGTTGAAATCTGGGCAGCAGAGGTCAATTTCATGCACACCACATAGAATAAATACAATAAATAAATAGACTCCCGAAAGGTCTAATAAAAAACAGTGACATTTGTTTATATCCTATAACCTTCTTTCTTTGCATTAGGGCATAATTAGGTATAAAACAAAACCTAAGGCAAACAGTAAAGAAATTTTTAGGCCCATCTCTTGGTTCTTCCTGCATTTTCTTTTAACCAGTATCTTAAATATTTTAAAAAATTAAGTTTGTTTTGACACTTTTCTTTCCTAGTTTTCTAGAAATAAGACTGTTCAAAGGGAAATATATTTATTTTTTTTAAAGATTTTTATTTATTTATTTGATAGAGAGCAAGATAGCAAGAGAGGGAACACAAGCAGGGAAAGTGGGAGAGGGAGAAACAGGCTTTCCAGCAGAGCAGGAAGCCTGATGTGGGGTTCAATCCCAGCATCCTGGGATCATGACCTGAGACGAAGGCAGACACTTAACGACTGAGCCACCCAGGCGCCCCAGGAAATATATTTCTTGATAAGGAATAGCTAACAATGTTCCCAAGTATTCATTTTCTTTAGTTTGCTTTTATTAAATGAACCCCATAATGTAAAGTGATATAGACTAAACTTCTAGCCTCCTTTGAAGTTAATTATAGTTCTATGACTAAGTTCTTTCCTCTTGGATGTAGTAGAAGTGATTATATGTAGCTTCTGGGACACCTAATTAAACAAAAAGCCCTTATATGGGAGAGTCTCTATCCCAAGAAAATAGGATAGAACAAAGGATTTATAGAGAGCTAGCTTTGACTTTTCAGATGAGAACATTCTGGGAGGGACTCTTGACCTCATGAGTTTGCATGAACCAAGGGGTCTATGGATAGAATCTAAGGGGGGGGGGCATGAATTTGGAAGGGAACAATTATATCTTAAATTTCATTAACCTCTTATTAAAAAATATCATTTCTTTCAATTGTGAGTGAAGGCCATTGTATTCTTGGTGGTATCAGTGCCTTTCTTGTCTATAGAATAACAGATATTTTTGTATCACATTATAATTGAAGACATATCAAGATATTGTTTATATTTATCCCTATTGAAAAATTGTGACAGTTATTATACCAACCACTTAATCTTGATATTTAATGTATTAATAGTTACATATATTGCCATCTCATTAATTTTTCTAATATTTTGATTAGATTCATATTTTAATATAATTTGGTTCCCTTTGGAGTCCTATTTATTTTATTTTATGCAATAAAATACTAATCAAATAAAACATTCATGGACCTTTGAGTACAGCCAAGGGAACCCATGCTTCAAAGTGATGGGGAGTCAGGTAGCAATATGGAGGAAGAAATTTCTGGATTCCTGACTGGACTTCTAGAGCTTAGTTGCCCTGCTAGCCTCACAGCTGGACTATTGCTGTTGTTTGTTTTCTAGGCTTGCTATAACTAGGTATCACAAAGTAGATGGCTTCAAAGAACAAAAATTTATTTTCTCATAGCTCTGGAGGCAAGAAGTTTAAAATTAAGGTGTTGACTGGGTCTTAATTCCTATTAAGCTTCTAAGGGAAAATCCTTCCTTGCCTCTTCTAGCTAACAGGGAGCCCCCAGGCACCCCTTGGCTTGAATATATATCACTCCAATCTCTATCTTGCTTTTCAGTTGTTGTTATTTCTGTGTATCATTATAGTCTGTTCACGTTGCCTTCCCTCTTTTAAGAAAGACACCAGTCATATTGGATTAAGGGCCTACCTTACTCCAGCATGATCTCATTTCACATAATTGCCTCTGCAAAGACCACATTTCCAAATTAGATGGCATTTACAGATACTGGGGATTAAGATTTCAATATATCTTTTGGGAGACCCAATTCAATCCATAAAACTTGAGACAAATGGACATTTCCTTATAATTTAAGAAACTATTTTGAGGCTTCTGTTTTTTAAGCTTAGCCTGTACTTGGGTACAAATATACTTTGTCACACAAAGTAAGACAAATTCTAATGTAGATAACAGAGCTCTTATTGGATCCTGATTGCCCAAGCAATCAGTTATTCCCAGTATTTTCCAGTTCACAATAAAAAGGTTCTCTGCTCAACTGACAAAATAATTCCTTAAGGATGGGAGTCCAGCCCATATCTATTTGTGTTTAAGATTTATTTGTTCATTTGCAAGAGAGAGAGAGCATGTGTGTGCACACAAGTGGGGGGAGGAGCCAATTCCCCACTGAGCATGAGCCCAACTTGGAGCTGGATCTCATGAACATAGCCACATCAATTCACTTAGTATTGTCTATAGCTGCTCTCACTCCAGTGGCTGAATTGCATAACTGTAATAGAAACTGTAAAGCCCATAAAGTCTAAAATATTTACTGTTTGATCATTTACAGAAAAAGTTTGTCAACCCTTCTCTATATGAGAGAGATGGGCAAGAGGTTGACTTATTCTTCTACTCAGTCTCTGTATTATAAAGGTGGAGGAATCTTGTTAAATCAGAACTCAAACAGTAAACAAATAGGCAAGCATGAGCCAGAACCTTAAACTGAGTCTATAAATTGCTCAAAACACAATTTCTAGTTAGGGGATATATTTAAAGCTGTCATTGAAATCAATGATCTAAGGCTAATACCAGACAGGGAAAATGCAAAAATTTCCAAGTTTCCATAATAAAAAGAAAGCAACAATAAATTGAAACTCTCTTGTAATAGGAAAAATGGTTATTTCAAATCAAGAGACTGAAATTCTAATAAGAACAATCATCGCTATAATTGTATGATATTTCTTACTTCCACTAGCATTATTAATGGGACTATGGTTTGACCTGACAATGAGAATAGCTTCCCTTGTGGCATTTTGGCAGTTCTATTTCTGTTCTTTGAGAAATAAGGAGCAGACAAAGAATAAAAGTCCTTGCTTGAGCTGCTAAAACAATAACATAGTGTGAAGAATTTCCAGTTACTCATGAGCTCAAAGGAACCCATTTTTATGGCTCCTTGCGAACTGGAAGCTTGATGGACACTCAGAGAAAAGACCTTAGTTCCCCTGAAATCAGCAGTCATTTGAAAGGATATCACTGCATTTGGGCCCTATAGACAAATGAGTATAGCAATGAAATTTCTTTTAGAAAGGCAAAAAGATATCTTATGTAAAGCAATCATGAAAGGCCACAGGAAAACAGTATGTCATGTGTGGGGCACATTGTAGAAGTAATAGGGAACTTGCCAACCACAGGCTTAACTTAGTTACTGCAGGCACTAGGACTTTAGGGTCACACATCCCCTGAGCTTTCTGTTAAAAGAATATACTCTCTACTTTAGAATGTTTTGGTTATTCTTGAATGAATATTTTTTAAAGAGCTGGGGAGAAAGGCAGAAATTACAATTGGTTGACACTTATTTAAGAATAGGATTAGGCCACGAAGATTGTACTATTGCCATAATTTAGTGGAACTTGAAAAATGCTAGACAACAGAAGTCCAAAAGCATAAGAAACATTTTAAATGGTTAAACATTCTCCTACTTCTATTCTGTTCTTGCCCCAAATGATGATATTTCTTGATTGAACCCATAATGAATTATTGTCAGTTTTAAAGAAACTTTTTCTTCAGCTATTATCTTCTCAATTCCCTGTCCCTCACTTTCATCCTCTCCTTTTCTTTTCATAAAGATAGATTCTGTTTGGGTACATTCATCTGCATAGAGGTGTGCTAAATGTTACTATACACCAGAAGTATGGAGATATCTATAGGATATAGAAAAGGTCAATTTAGATTTTTTTCTAAACTCCACAGTCTGGAAAGTGAATTTTAAATGAGAGTAGAGTAGTACTTAAGATAGAACCTTGGAGCACAAACAATAAGGCTATGATTACCTGAGGCAGTCATTGGCCATCTTTGAAAGTCTAGGGAGACTCCTGACCCAGGCATCTCAAGTCTGCACTGTGCACACCTTGACTAGGAAAATGGAATTCATGAGAGGAGGAAAAGTGAGTTAAGCCAAAGGAATTAACAAAACCTGAAGGAAGAAAAATGCAAGGGTTTTCAAAAATTGAGAGTAGAACATTTGGGAATGGGAAGGAGTTTGATGGGGTGAGTTAAACAGAAAAGAAAGGCAGGAACCAGACTGTAAAAGAACTTGCACATTTATTTACTATAACTTAACAAATATTTATTATATACCTATTAAGTGCACTCCCCAGTGAAAATGATCTGGAGACAATGATGCATAAGACACACTCTTTTTTAAAATTTTAATTCCCATATAGTTAATACAGAGTGTTATATTACTTCAGGTGAGCACTATAGTGATTTAACAATTCTGTACATCTCTTGGTGCTCTCCCCCAGTGCACTCTTTATTCTAATTTTCCCTATCCCCTCCACCTACTTCTCCTCTGGTAACGATCACTTTTTTCTCTAGAGTTAAGAGCCTGGTTTTTTGTTTGTCTTCCCCCCACCCCACTTTCGTTTGTTTTGTTTCTTAAATTCCATATAGGTGTGAAGTCATACAGTGTTTGTCTTTCTCTGCCTGACTTATTTCACTTAGTATTATACGCTCTAGATCCATCCATGTTGCAGCAAATGACAAGATTCCATTCATAAGACACATTAAAAAAAATTCAAGCATTGTGCAGCCTCGTGTTAGAAATAGGCAGATACACATAATTTCTGTCCAAAATGGTAGGCATGAATATAGAAATGTGCTCAGCCAAAGTGTGAGAATACAGGGAATAGATACTTTAAGGAAATGTTCCTGGAGGAAACGATGTCTGGGGCAAGCTCTAAAGCCTATATGAAAGCCAGTCTGGTTTTGAAAGTTGAGAAGGGCTTCCTAGACAGAGGGGCCGGAATAAAACACATAAAGAAGCAAAGTGAGGTAGAACCGTGGGCAATTTGATACTATTGGGGCACACAGAGTGAAATGGAAGTGTTACATAAGCTCAAATATTCTAGAAAGAGCCAGGTCTTTGAGTGTTTGGGTACCAGTCTAGGGAGCCTTTGGGTACCAGTCTAAGGAGCCTCTAGGCAATGGGGAAATGATAGGTGTTTTAGGATAACAGCTGTATATTAGATCACCCTGACCATAGCGTGGATAGTAATTTAAAGGTAGAAGGACGGCAAGTACACAGAAAAATCTGGAGGCTATGGACCTGTAAATGGGGAAAAGAGGGAGAATTGACCAGATTGGTGATTTTAAACTTGGAAGTTGATCATAAGTGTAGATATTATGTTTGTGTAATTGAGATACTTATGGTACCATTGAAGGAAAAAGGAATTCAAAGAGCTTTTCTATTTTGGCATGTGGTGAGAAATTTGATTATGTGGTGCTTATGACTGTTTATGTTATCACTATTATCCCCTTATGTATGTATAAAAATTGATCTGATACATAGAATTACCTCAAATTTAAAGTGACAGGACAATCCAGTTGAAACACTGAGTAGGCAGTTAGAAATTCAACTTCGAGTATCTGGCAGACTCTTGTGATGGTCATAGGTCTTGAATTCAAATCCAACACAAATTATACAAATTTCCAAACTGACTAGTATATAACAATATATTATTTATCAAGAAATCTAATTATGTTTTGTAGTTTAGTTCTCCTATATCTGTAGTAGAAAAGACCATTTCCATGTAGCAAATGTCATCACAATACTCAGCATTATATTACAGTTTTACTTAACAGATTCAATATGGAAAACAATTACAGAAAACAGAAATGTTGTCTACCTGTTCTCCATGCACATTTTAGGCTTACCTCCTGTGTGGTAATTTTCAGCAATTCATTATTAGGAAGCTCACACACTTCGTCCTCAAACGTGTCTGGATTATGAGCACACAAGCCTCTACTTTCCATTAGTCCTGAAAAATTGTTAAGAAGTTTGGATGACATTGACTCTTACTGCTAGAATATGAGCTCCAGAAATGCAGAAGACGGAACTTACTTCTTTCTCTTCCCATTGCCAAGAACAATGAATTTGCAGTCAATAAGTGTTCGTTGAATAAAATGATTAATTTATGGATTAATAATTTATCGATACAGTTATTCAACAAAATTTTTTCTAACCATTTTCAGTTATTGAAGGCCTTCCTTCTATATCTGGCATCAGAAAACTCTGGGTAAGTGAATGTTTCAGATAACTGAAGCTAATCTCTCAAACCTCTTTATTTGAACCACTTTTGATCAACATCTTTTCAAAATTGTATTACATGCTGTAGATAAGAGAATAAGGTTGAATTTATTTAACCATTTCATGATGACTCAGGTCCATTATAATAAGCATTAATCATTGTACTTTACAGCAAAACAATGTAGACCTCAGGGACCATTGAACTAGGCAGAATGGTTTATGTCTAATATCTAATGGGACTCAAATTGCTATGTATTCCTGGTTAGTCTTCTGTTCCCTATTGCTTTTCTTCTGTCACCTGTCACTCTCAGTTGCTGGGGAAACCAGACAACTGCATTTATTAAAATAGTAATCTTAATTTTAAACACCTGAATCAGTGTATTTGTTACATGCATTCTCCCAGGTAACTGGTTGCATAACATACTGACAGTTGGCATATTCCCCTTTTCTTAGCGTACCGGAAAATATCTGAAATGAGAAAACACTCTTTTTAAGTTATATTGATATATTTAATTAATAGAAAATCGTACATAACTCATACACAAATAATGTTTGCAGTTTGCAGTAAACCTTGAATGTTTTTGAATGATATTCTCCTCCTTCATAAACATTGATGATGCATTCCTTTCCTGGGCTGATACGGGAATCTCTCTGTGTGTATGTGTGTATAAAAGGGTCCTTGTGTTGGACGGGATGTGGAGAAAGGGGAACCCTCTTACACTGTTGGTGGGAATGCAAGTTGGTGCAGCCTCTTTGGAGAACAGTGTGGAGATTCCTCAAGAAATTAAAAATAGAGCTTCCCTATGACCCTGCAATTGCACTACTGGGTATTTACCCCAAAGATACAGATGTAGTGAAAAGAAGGGCCATCTGTACCCCAATGTTTATAGCAGCAATGGCCACGGTTGCCAAACTGTGGAAAGAACCAAGATGCCCTTCAATGGACGAATGGATAAGGAAGATGTGGTCCATATACACTATGGAGTATTATGCCTCCACCAGAAAGGATGAATACCCAACTTTTGTACCAAGATGGATGGGACTGGAAGAGATTATGCTGAGTGAAATAAATCAAGCAGAGAGAGTCAATTATCATATGGTTTCACTTATTTGTGGAGCATAACAAATAGCATGGAGGACATGGGGAGTTAGGGGAAGGGAGTTGGGGGAAATTGGAAGGGGAGGTGAACAATGAGAGACTATGGACTGTGAAAAACAATCGGAAGGGTTTGAAGAGGTGGGGGGGTGGGAGGTTGGGGGAACCAGGTGGTGGGTATTAGAGAGGGCACAGATTGCATGGAGCACTGGGTGTGGTGAAAAAACATTGAATACTGTTTTGCTGAAAATAAATAATTAAAAAATGATAAAAAAATAAAAAAAATAAAAGGGTCCTTGATTTGGAGTTTGCCCTATTTATCCTGACTTCAAAGTACTCTTTGTTCACTTCAAATTTGTAAATGAGATTTTTTTTTTTAAACAGCTTAATAATTTCCCATGGTAAGTTCTTAGATACATACAGTATACACGATAATCAGCAACAACATTTAGATCTGCTCAACTAAATTACCATTTCCCCTGTCTGCTTTAGCTGTTCCTCCTCCCATTTGCTTTGGTTTTCCTAAAATCCACAGACTACATGACCTAGAGTCTAGTCATTGTTGACCTCAAAATTAGATCAACAACCTAATTTTGAGCTTCAACAATGACCTGGATGTTGCTAGATCCAATGGCCTAGTTTCAGTTTTACCTGATTTATCCATAGCATGTAGTAGAGTTGATAATTCCTCTTTCTTTGAAACATGTTTCTTTACTTGGCTTCTGGAACCTCATTGTGCTTTAATTTTCTTCCAATTGATGGAATACTACAACTAGGGCTGCTTTTTGATTCCACATCATCTGCCAGATTTTGAAAGGTTGAAAAGTGTTCTTACATTGCAATTCTCCTCTGTTTATATCGAATCCCTATGTGAACTTCCTCAGTTCTGTACACTTAAATATTTATATTATGATAACAACAAATTTGTGTCTCAAACCTTGCTTCTGGTCCTGAACATCACCTGCTTATTTATCATCTCTGCTTGGATGACCAAGAGGTACCTCCAAGCTTAATAGGTCTGAATTTTCCTCATAAGATGGCTTCTCTGTCTTTCTCATCTCAGGAAAGAGCAACTCCATTCTTCCAGTTACTCTGGCCTAAGAAAGTGGGATAAAATATTAATTACTTACTTGCTTTCTTTCTCTCACACTGCATATCCAAGTCTTTGGCAAATCCTATGACCTTCGTCTTAGAAATATATCCAGAATCTGACTGTCTCTCACCGCTGCTTCCCTGGTTCAAACTGCTGTACTTCTTAGACCATAGAAATAGCCTCTTCGCTAATCTTGATGCTTTTATTCATCTGGAAGTCAATGTCCTCCCAGAAGCCAGAGATCTTTAAAAAATAAAGCTCTAGATTCATGTTATGCACACCTTTTTTCCCACTCTCCAGTGGTTTCTTGATGAGTTTAAAAAAAAAAAAATGCAGGACCTCTGGCATGGTCCATCAGGTGTGCTGTGTGATCTGGCCATTTGGCTTGTCTGCAATCTCATGTTTATCTCCCACTGTGATGCAGGCACACCGGCCTCCTAGCTGTTCATCAGACATACCAATGACCACTTTTGTGTTTACTGCCCTTCCTTTTGCCTCAATGATTTCTTTCCCATAGACCCATAGCTCACTTTCTCACTAAATTTCTCACTAAATTAAGAGTGTCTTTCCCTGACCATTCTAGTAAAAGAGCATACACACTTCTGTTTACCAATCCCCATTGGACTCTGATATTTTTATTATCTTCATTTTGTAGGCACGTATTTGTACATTTTTCATCTAAGTAGAATGCAAGCCTCTTGAGAACAGGAATTCATTTGTTTTGTTTGCTATTATGTCTTTAGCACCTGGAATAGTGCCTAACACTTAACCATGCTCAATACATACATGTGGGATCAATGGATGGATGAATAATGACCTCTGGGTCTCCCAATTATTTGCTAGGTCCTTCTTGAGAAATGTTTTTTTCTAATCTACCTGCAGACTCTTTTGGATTTGTACTATTTACCCTTTACCATTTACTTTAGTCAAACACACACACTAAATCAATTTGTTCTGTCCTGAGGATAATTCCATGCCTAACCTATAGTACAAGATCTTTTTGACAACTACTTTCGCTGATGCTCAGGAGCCTTTTATTACCTTATTTTGGGCTTGTGGTTCTGTTGAAGCTGATTGTGGTTATCTGAAGTCTGATTGCCAGTTAAGACAGGAATTACTTTATGGATTTTATTGTTTAACATCCTAGAAGTTTTTCAGTGAAAACATATTCAGGAAATAATCCTTGATGTGTATTGGAATTTTATGTAGCTCCCTAGCATGATTGAAAGAAAATAAAAGCAGTTCAACTTTTCTTTCTTTTATGTTAATACTGTGTTTACACAACACTTAATAAAGTGTTCTTGAAATATATTAGAGATAAATGTAAGTGCATATAAACAGTTGAATGGGTTAAAATGTGATTTTTTAATAGGTCTGTTTTGGAAAGATGAGGAATACTAGGGACAGTAGAAATTTTTGAAGCAGAAAGAATTAAAAGGAAAGTTGAAACATTCATTCATTTTGTGTTGATGAATGGCAAAAATTACATAAATGGAACTAAAAGGTAAATGCAATCAATACATAATATTGTAATACTAGTTCTAATACATCATACTTGTTATAGCACTGAGTTAATATATTGAAATCTCTTTAGTATTAAGTTTTCCAAAGATTGGCTTATGCCCATATTCAATGTGTCATAGACTTGAATGTAATTGTTTTCAGGGATAACATAAATATAAAATAAACAAATTTATAGAAAAATTTTATTACAGTTTATGAGTATTGTTTTATTACAGGACATAATTTCTAAGATATTCCAAGGAAAATGAGGTTTCATGAAATAAGTGAAACAAATATAGAAATGTCTAGTACTTTAAATCAAAGTCGAACATTATATTGAAAACTGAATTGGTTGAGAACACATTAAACAATAAAGAAGTGAGCATTAATTAGATGCTGGCAAATTGAGGGTATTAAAAATCTCATTGAATGATAAGCTTTTCTTATATTTTGAGCCTTCTCTTATAGTATTGGAGAAAAGAAAACATTTCTACATAGAAACAAATACCTCCCATCCAAACAAATACCTCCCACCCAAGTAAACAATAAAATGAACAAAAATTCTAATGACTTTTTTGTTTTGTTTTGATTGTGTTTAATAATAAAATTATTTAATGTCATATGCATTGAAGTGTCCACGTTTGGGTAGGATGGCACAGACTTCTTGTTTCCTAACCAAAGTATCTTTTCCCATTTTCCCCTATTAACAGAACCTTGATTTTTTTCAGGGAGGTAATATATGTAGATTAAAAAGAAAGAAACAAAACAAATCTACATATCCTGACTGTCCTTTTGGTAGGTCAGGTCATGACATAGTTATGGTCAAAGAGGAAAAGTGGAAACATTTGAATGAGGTTTCTAGGACTCAACTAGAGGCAACTTGTACCTTTCATTTTTGCTCTTTATCCTTTTCTCCCTACCAGGAAAAGGGAGAAGATGGGTGAAACTCTAGCAGCCATCTTGAGAACAGAATGATGGAAGGTTTATTAGAAGCTTGAGTTACTGCCTGAGTTATTGATTGGATCAGAGTCTTTGTTCCAGTCCTAGATGAACTGTCTCCAGATTTAATTCATAAATTTTAAATTCTCTCATTTGTGAAGTTTTTGTTACTAGCAGCTGAATGCAGTTCCAATATTATGCAGATGATCTTCAAGTAAAATTTGACGAGATCTTTTGCTTCTGTTCTGTGTGGTTTTCCCAAGTTTGCCTTCTCCCATATGTCATTTTTGTCATTAAGCTGACTTTCCTCAAGAAAATAAAATGACTGGAAATTCTAGGCCTCCTATCTGCACGTATTGCCCAGAGGAAAGAAGAGTTATCTTCTTTGCCATTAAACACAAGTCTAGTGACTCACTCTGATTTAACCTAGCTGAACCAGTTATTGTGCAAGAGGTATGGCTTACAATACCTAGCTTAACTATTCCAGATCAGCAGCATCCAAATGATGTCACGTAATATTTAAATATTTGTGCACTGGATTTGTGAATGTTTTTGGCAATTTTTTTTATATTATAAAAGCATACAAAATCATTGTAGAAAAATTAAAATACAGAAAAATATGAAGAACAAAATAATTTCCCATAGTTCCAAGAACAACACATTTGGGACATTTGGGTATATCTCCATTTTATATGTTTATGTGTGTGAATATACACACATAAACACAAAAAAGACACAGGTATATATATATGTGTGTGTGTGTGTGTGTGTGTGTGTGTGAGTGTGTATATATGTATACATACATATGTATTTTTATATATACACATATATATTTTATTTTTTATATATATTTATATAACTTTATATATATGTATTTTCATAGTATAAAACGAGTTTTATTTCAAAATGCAAAATGGTGGTCACTGTAATAGTTAATAATAATAACAGGAATATAAAAAGCATTCCCCGCCTTCCACCCTTGTGCAAAATGGTAGATGCTCTCAGAAGCTCGAAGACACGTAATTTTGGACATGTTATCCTGCAATGCTGCGCAGCAGCAACACTTAATCCCAAACTTCTTTTGGTGGATCAGTGTGGTAGTTCAGGTCTGGAAGCGGGTGGCTCCTCAGATCTAAGTCCAAACAGCACAGGACTCCTGCTCTCTCCTCCCTTGATCCCGATCCTACATGCGCCCTCTTTCTCGCACTCAGGCTTTCTCTCCACTCCCTCCGCAGGCTCCCAGGGGTCCTACGAGGTGTGCTGCCGGATGTGTGTGTGTGTGTGTGTGTGTGTGTGTGTGTGTGTATTTTTTTTTTAATTTTTTTTTTTTAAGAGAGCGGGAGGGGGCGGGAGAGGGAGGAAAGAATCTTAAGTAGGCTCCATGCCCAGAGCAGAGCCCCTTGTGGGACTTGATCTCACAACTCTGAGATCATGACCTGAGCCAAAATCAAGAGTCGGTCGCTTAACTGACAGAGCCACCCGGGTGCCGAGCACAGGCATATTCTTAAAGCATGCAGGACAGATATGAAATTTGAGAAGTTAAAATGAATTGTCACTTTATAAACCAAACTGCTTAAGAATAAATTAAACCTATTAAAGACCTAGGTATTAGGTTTTGGCATCTAGTCAGCATACTGTGTGGGTTTGTAGAAAACTGGTTGATGTGTTATGCATACATATATGTTATGTGTATGTGTGTAGCTATATATGCAAACACATATGTTTTATTGTTATGTGTCCATTTTATTGTTATAGATATTATACTTATATAAATATATATACATACACACATGTACATTATATATATGATACAATAAAATAAGGATCACATTATTATAAAGTTAGTATCTCTTTTTAACTTAATATGACTATAAGTGTTTTGCATGACACTAAATATTGTTGGATTGCTTTATTAATTTTGTGGCTATGTATTATTCTTTCTTAAGAGTGATTAGTAAATTATTTAACTATTTCCCTATCATTTGTTGTTCCCCCCATAATGTACTATTGTAAATAAAGCTGTGATTGATAGGCTTATTAATAAATCTAAACCTAATTAACTAAATATCACTAAATAGTTTTTTGAGAGATTAGCCAGTTTGGAATGTTGTGTTAAAGTTTATGAATATTTTAAAACATGTTCATAATAATTGGAAAATATCTAGTAGAAAGATGATAGTTTGTTTTACCTCCAGAGGCACTTGAACATCTTTTACTATACTATTACAGACACTGAATAACATTTTCATCCATTCAAACTGTCATTTTGATAGGTTTAATGTCCCCCTTTTGGAGAACAAGTGAAATCAGTTATTTTTTCAGGATTATGTATTTTTAAAGTTTTTTCTCTTGATTTTTTTTTTTTTTTTTGCTCACATCATTTTTTATTCTCCAAGTTGTACTTACATTTTTCTTACTTATTTCTGTGTTAAGTTTTTTAATCCTCTTTTTGTTTATGGATACTTTTTAGGGGTCAGAAGTAGTCAAAATTATTTTCTTTTTAATTTATGGTGACTTTCATCACTTAGGAGTTTATTCTTTCATCTTTTGAAAGATTTCATTTAGCTATTTTGCTTTCTGAAATTTATTTAGGTTTAAGTGTTCAGAGGAGAATCATAATTTCTTTTCATTCCTCAATAATTAAATATTATCCTATGTGATCTATTCCTCCTTTCCTAATATGTGATGGTATTCTTATTTAAAATTGTTTTCTGTAATAGCCTGCTTGCAGAGAATCTTTTCTTTTCCACTATCCATCTGTCAGCTTTTGATGTAATACCATAGTTTTTTGATTACCATTGCCTCATAGTGTTAATATTTCTTGACAGATATCCTCTGCTATCAATATATTACTTTGCAAAAATTTTCTCAAACATTTGTGGATTTTTGGGTGTATCCTAGATTCATTCTGTGAAGGTAAAAATTATAAAAACTGGGCTTTTCACTGGAATTATTTGTAAATCTATAGGTTATTTTGGGGAAATAGTGTTTCATAGTATTCCTTTTTTACATTCAAAACAGTGGTTAGTCTTTATGTATTTAAACCTCCTTTTGTGTCTATATCCGTTAGATACCTTGCAGGAGAGAGCACCCCTAAAGGAGGATTGAGGAGGTTGTGTTGAAGGGACCATTTACAAAGATATGGAAGAGAAGTAGGGATGGTGAAGCATCCTGATACTAGTAACGATGCCGGACCATTATCTTTCCTAGCTTGAAGGAGTGAGGAGGGGCAAGAGTTACCAAAACTCTCTGAAATCCATCACCATAAAACAGGGCTACCTGATAGAAGCCACAACCTTCAGCTGGAGCAGTCTACCACCTCTAGAAGAGAGAATAGGGATAAGAAATACCTTGAGGGTTCTCTTGACCATCCATGTATGTATGTATGTACGTACGTATATATGTATGTATACATTTGCCACTGTCTCCCATTGGGTGAGCCCCAAAGGGAAGGGAACCAAGGTGGTGCAGTCCCTGGAGATCAGCATTAGGAGAGAGGAGACAAGCAGAGAGACAGAGCGTATCTGGAACAATGTCTGTCCTTCAGTTAAGTTTGTGGCTTCCTCCTTATGAGTCCTTTACTTTTACCTTGCATACTTTATCAATTTAGAATCCCTGCAGGGAATCATATCACACGTTCAGCTGACATTTTTGAGATGGCTTTTTAATGAAAGGACACTTTATAGGAGCGTGGGTATAACATGTTTGTTAATAAAGGAAATGGACATGGTGTGTAGGGGTGTCTGGGGGGGAGCGAGAATGGAGAGTTGTTACCTCCTTTAGGTCTGAAAGAGCAATGTGAATACAGTCTGTTCAAAAGCAGAAGTATTTATTTTAAATCGATGCTAGAGATGATATTGTATCATTTATGAATTGAGATGTCAAAGGGATAATTTTAGGATTAATATTTTCTGCTGATTTTATTCAATATCCAAATGTTATTTTTTTATTAATGATTTCAAGAGATTCTTTCCAAATGACTCACATAAAATGTAATTTTTCTTCCTTGAACAGCAGTGTCTACCAAAAAGAGTAACATGTACTTTATTTATGATTGTTAGGAGAATAGTAAACAATCTTCCTCAAATCGAAATCTTCTAAAGAAACTTCTCTAAATGGCAGATACTTTTAACTGTCCCCTAGACTTTGCTGTTTCTCTTTTCATTTTATACAGCGAACCCCCAGATTTTTAGCAGGGCACCTCCTCCTAACCAGACTAGATTTTCTTCCCTTCCTTGCTTCTAGGTGTGATCACAGGACTAGGTTGTTGTGTGGGAAATGAATGGAAGGGATTTGGGCAACTTCTGGGTTTTCCCCCTGTAAATTGATTGTATGAGAACTTCCCTTGACTTTTTCCCATTTCCTGCAGGTTGGCGTGTGAGTGGTCATCTAGGTCTGAGCACGCAGACAAGGGTGCAGCCTAGGGGAGGGGACAGGGGCAGAATAGAAATGTGTTAGCTCAGGTCCTCCTGAAGGCACACACTGAGAGGGGATTAGATGCACAAGAAATTTATTGGAGGAAGCCCTTCTGAAGGATAAAGGGATTCTGAAGGAATAAGGATTGGTCAGGGAAAGTAAGACTTCATCTGAGAGATGGCAGGCACATTATTAGAAAGTTTCAGCTGAGGTTACAGGGAGTCATCTTGCTAACGTTGTCTGTTAGACCCATGCTCTGTTGAAAAGGGCATGTGCTAGTACTTCAATTGTACACAATTGTTGGTTGACAGCATCCTGGGGTAAATATGGCCTCTGTGGTGGTTGATCTAGAGGGTCACAGCTGGACTTGTTGGCCAATGATGCTTCTTGCTTCAGGATCTCTGAGTGATGCAATTTCATGGCTACTGTGAGAAGGATTTGGGGTCCCTGACAAGCTAAAGGAGCAGAACTCCTACCCTATCCTGAAACATTTCACTCTGTCTTTGACAGCCTTGTTAGAAGAAATCAAGTTCTATTTTTTAAAAGCTAGTCTATGTTGGGACCCTTTGTTACAGCTACTTCCCCTCATCCTCATACATGTATCTACTATATTTAATTTGTGAAACAGAAAACAATTTTTTGTCCTCTTATTCTTTAAATTGGGTAAGTTAGCCTTGTGTTTTTTACTAGAAAATGTGTTTTTATCCGATTCTGAGAAGAACTTAGGTAATGTCTAACAATCACACATTAAAATATTCATTTTAAGTGCGTTCTTGATTCATTATAACAGTCACTTTTTTAGTAGAATGTGCTCATTGCTTATCTAACATCTAAGCCCCACCCCATCAGTGGATAACACATAGATCTTCCTTTGGGTGGGGTAGAAATTGATTAAAGCTAGTGCTGTCCAAAAGAAATATTATGCAAGCCATTATAGAAATGTTTAAGTATTCATATTTGACAATGCAAAAAGAAACAGATGAAATAAATTTTATGTTTTATTTAGCTCTCAGTAAATCTAAGCAATTATCAATTCAATATGTAACCAATATAAAAATATTAATGAAGAGGCCCCTGGCTCAGTGTAAGTGACCAATTCTTGATTTTAGCTTAGGTCGTGATCTTATGGGTTGTGAGGTGGAACCCCATGTTGGCAGGAGTCTGCTTGAAGATTCTCTCCCTCTGCCCCTCCCCTCACTCTTTCTGTTTCTCTCTAAAATAAATAAATCTTTTTAAAAAGTATTAAGGAAATGTTTTACATCCTTTTGTTGGTACTAAATCCTCAAAATCTGGTATGTCCTTTACCCTACCATCACACCTCAATTGGATGCTAATTGTCATTTGAAATACTTGATCTACGTTTAAATTTCAAAAAGGTTGTAGTAAAAACGTAAATTTACAAACTGATGTTGCTCCAAATATACTTAAAATATACTGAATTTAATATGTTTTTAAATTAAAATAAAAATTAAGATGCAATAAAATGAAAAAACTATCAGTCCTCCATCACACTTGCACAAGTGGATAGTGGCTTCCATATTAGATAGTAAAGATAAATTAAGCCAATTAAGGTAATCCATCCCCTTTGCCCAAGTGGTTATTTTAAGGCAGAAAACTACATTGATGGGTTAGACAGTTTGTGGCATTTCCTTGCTGTGGAATTATTTTATGGTTGTCTCTCAAATTTGAACTCAGAATGTCTGCTCTGTAGTTGGTCATGTGATACCATCCCTGGAGCAAGCTACTCAATTCTGCCTGACATTATAATGTAGAAGCAGCCATAGATGATTAGTATATGAATGAGGATGGCTCTGTTAGGATACATTTTTATTTATGGACATTGTAAAAATTTAAATTTCATATAATTTTCATGTGCTACAAAATATTACTCTTCTTGTGATTTCCCTCCCCCCCCCAACTACTTAAAAATGTTAAAGTTAGGGGCGCCTGGGTGGCTCAGTGGGTTAAAGCCTCTGCCTTTGGCTCAGGTCATGATCTCAGGGTCCTGGGATTGAGTCCCGCATTGGGCTCCCTGCTCAGCGGGGAGCCTGCTTCCCTCTCTCTCTCTCTCTGCCTGCCTCTCTGCCTACTTGTGATCTCTGTCAAATAAATAAAAATTTAAAAAAATGTTAAAGTTATTTTTAGCTTCTGGGCCATACAAAAACGGGCACTGATTTAGCTTTCTCCTGCAGGTCTGATTTGTAGACCCTTGCTCTATTGTCTTAGAGATGGAAAAGGAGGCAAATATCGTGCAATCTTGAGAGGATGAAAGGTGAAGATAAAGCTAATATTTAGAAATGGGCCAAGGCAGGAGACTTGCAGACAAATGAACTTAGAGCCTTTATTGGACTATGTCTGAAGACCACTTTCCTTTCTATTCTTCTTAGCTACATTAGTCAATGTAGAGCCTTCCTTGCTTAAGTCAGTTTAATTTGGATTTTCTGTTACTTGAACTATAAATAGTCCCACCTTATACAAAACAATTTTGTGTTTTACTTTTGAGTAAAGTTCTAAAATAGATCTTTATTATACTTAATGAACCTAATATTATTTGATGTATTTAGAATTTTAAGAGTGTTGCAGTACCACCAAACTTCTCAATGATATGGTAGCATGTACATAATATGTATGGTATGGGGTGTGGCATATATGTATGAGATGTCATTTACTCTACTGATTTTATTTATTTATTTGACAGAGAGAGAGAGATCACAAGTAGGCAGAGAGGCAGGCAGAGAGAGAGGGGGAAGCAGGCTCCCCACTGAGCAGAGAGCCCGATGCAGTCCTCAATCCCAGGACCCTGGGATCATGACCTGAGTCGAAGGCAGAGGCTTTAACCCACTAATCCACCCAGATGCCCTAAAAGTCATTTTTAAAAATTCAGATAAGTATTTGAGACTCAAAGGAGTTAAGTGGATTGCTGAGATGATATTGCTTTCAGTGGCTGATTGGGTTTTGAACCAACCACCATCTGCTTGTCCCTTGGAGCCCAGACTCTTTTAAATGTACTGTGCTGTCACATAAATGAGTAACTTCTGAGATGGATCTAAGCTTTTTATTTTTAATTTACTAATTTATTACAGTAACACAAAAAATGAATAACTGGATTCGAATTTGAGATAGAGAAGAATAAATTCTACTTCAAACCAAACTGATGAATTTTAGAGTACAGAATTATGTGTTGAGCTATTGTTCAAAAGGTCAGAGGAAATTGAAAAATTGTCAAGATACATGTTAAAAATTTATTAGAATAATGATGACTTTCTCCCTTACCAATGCTTATCAAAATTAAAACAGTATATTAATTTTCAAAGTTTTATATCAAATTAAAAATAGGTTGAATGAGTCAAATGATCTAATCAACATTTGCATGAATTCCACTCTATAAATTCTTGATAAAAGTTATAAGTATCTTTCTGTCCATTAAGATTTATTTAGTAGGGCAATGTTGCTGCTTTTTTTTTCTGATTTAAAATAAAATGACTTCTATTCTCACAATATATTTCATATACTATTAAATATTTTTATGTTTTTATTTGAGTACTAGCCATAGAATAAATATTCTAAGTAATACAAACTGTAATCACAGTGCTAATATATCTTTTTATTTTCTCATTTGAAATAAAATTTTTATGGTTATCTAATAAAATCTTGAATACACCGAATATTTGAGTTTTCATAGACAGCAGCCCTGGAAATAAAATCATATCTATTTTCTTGGTAGGAGAACTTACTGTCTAATTCGGTTCTTATATATATTATATCTCCATCCATACTTATTGAGTCTTTAACTGTAACCCTAGCAAAAGCAACTGAATCTGTTTGGTTGCTTAACTTAAGGAACATTTTACATTATGTCAAAATGATTTATCACTTAAGGTCAATGTCCACTGTGACTAGTAAAGTCTGTTCAATAATACAACCAGTTCATGTATGCAGACAACTTTAAAAAATATTATTTATTTATCTCATACTTTATAGCCAATTTAACATAATGAATTTCTTAATTGTCAACTAGTTTTAAATTGTCACAGTTCAAGTTATATCCCAATACTGCTTTCCGTACCATACCAGTCCTTAATGCGTAGTAGGAGACCATGGTCCAGAATTCTAGATAAGAACCCAAGCCAGTCAGATGCCACTTTATGTTTTTCAGCAACATGAATGTATGCTTTAAACGGCCTTCTACTTACAACTTTTAATTCTTTGCCAAAATGAAAGGAGCAAAATAATCCCATGTATACTGAAACCATTAAACCATTGGAAAAAAACTTGTATCTTGAGGGGAGTCACCTTCATTCACTGTTCATTTGCTCCATGTTTCAATGAATGATCTAAATAATACTGTAAAATTAAATTTTTATTTAGTGCTGATGGAATATTTATTTATTAAAAATTTAGTCATCTGCAATCAAATTTTTACTTCAGTCTCTATATTTGGAATCTGCTGATAGTTACTGGAAGCTGTTTGGGGATTGGAACACTCAGCACTATTGTATTGTGATCAATAATTAAATTTAGTGCTGACATGCATCTAGTTTATGCAGCAGTCTCTGACAATCCCATCTTGCAAAATTAATCCTTTCCAATTTATTTAATAGAGGACATGAACAATAAAATAATTCAGATGAGTACCAATGTAGGATTATTTCTGGTCAATATTACTTTATTATAAATTGGGTCCACATACTCATTAGTAAATTAACTGTCAAATCTGAAAACAGCCTTTTTTTGTTTAAAGGTAATTATTGGTACTGAAGACAAGAAGGCACTTAACCTTGCTGTACAGTTGTCCTTACCACAGTGTTTTTTATTCCAGGCTATAACTAACCCATCAAAGCTGCAGAGGGAAAATAATTAGTGATATTAAATGGATAGAATTTTAACTATTACAAAGCCATCACTGTTTAGATACAGAGAGTAGAACTAGACAATGATATTGGCTTTTATAATTATTTGAAGTCCCGGTGTATTCTGGAGATATTTTAGCTTTTGCCACCTGAAAACTCCGGAAAGAAACAACAACAACAACAACAACACATTGTTAAAGAAAGAATTCTATTTCAGAAACATAGGTTAGAAGTGGCTGATTTTTTTCATAAACATAAAAATTACTTCTAATTTTCTGTGAGATTTGACAGTTTGTAAGTTCTTTGGAGACTATGTCTTTAGGAAAATAAAGTCTCTCTCATATGATATTTTCCCAGTTTCCTGATTTTTCACCAGATTAATAAACCAGTTCAAGCACTGCTTGAATTCTCTAAGTTATTTTAAGGAAGTATCTTACACATTTGAAAAAGCTACTCATTTTTCTTCCTTTCTTTATTATTTGCACACAAATTTAGAAGACAGTTACCATCCTAGTGTGTCAATGCAGGCCAGTACAATGAACATAACTAGATTTTAAATATTACTCCTGTGAACGTACTTAAAAATGAAGAGCATATGGCATCTACAGCATAACTGGAAATGGACACTCACTTTTATTATACATGTTTCTGTAAAAGGCAAGTATGAGGTATTATTTTTCAACGTTTGTACCAAATACAAATTTGATGGAGAAGTGCTGAGTCTTACTGTATTGACTGCTGCTATACCTATCAAAGAATTGAAACAGAGTGAAGAGAAAGTGGCATATATTCATTCTATTGATGTGCCTGCTATCAATAATTTGCACCTCAAGAAGTCCCCAAACACATTTGTTAACTGTTTCATCTATTTATTAAATGGTTCAGAATTCACAAAGAATGCCAAGGAGCTATTTGTGTCTTGGAAATATACCATACCTACGTCTTCATCACCAAGCTTGCATTCACACTGGAGAGCCCATGAGCTAAATGGTAAATAATGAAAAGTTAGCTTGTTACACACTGTTGACTGGAATAAAAACGGTTCAAGTTTATTCAGCTTATCCATTCATTCTCAGAAATAAGATGAAAAGAAGATACCCCAAGAGTGCCTTGTATTTACCAAAATTATTTTCATGACTGAATAATGCTTTAAAATATTTTCATTATCATACTACTAAGTGTAAAGTGGCTGCATATTTGAGGTCTTTAAGAATTACCATTATGTTATCATGATGGCCTGTGCAGAACACTGCCGAGTTTTCAGGGACTCGGAAACATTTTGTTTAATCAACTCTTGCGTAATTCATAAAGTGCATTTTAGTTTCCTTCTTTACCCAAGCTCAGGCTTCCCTTGTCACTCATGGTGTGGTGGGTGCAAAGCTAGAGGTAGAGCCAGCTGCTCGCCACACTTTCAAGAAGTCATGCACAGTGTGATTCTTTGGGTTTGCGTAAAGACTTATTCCATTGCAATTTGCTGAGAATTTGTGTAAAAGGAAAACCTATCACTTAGGCTTTGTGAAAAATGAAAGGGAGAGGCATATCTGTGAAAAATGAAAGGGGAGGCATTAACGGCCTTGTCTCCCATTCAGTCAAGGAAGGTTTCACTGGATTTGGTCATAGACGATCATGTGTAGAGGCTCCATCATGTGTAGGCTTTATCCAGCCGGGAGCTGCAGGGCCCTCTGGGACTCTTGGAGAGGGGACGGGTGTTTGCCTGGTAAGGACTGTTGACCCCTTTTCTTTATTGGCTAGGTTTTCACTTGCACCATTTGGAGATGATGAGAATCAGCTTTGTGTGAGCAAATCAGGAAGGTCAAGCATTTTTACAGGCAGGTTTGTTCAGAACATAAAACCAACATTACATTCAGTCATTGGGTATAATAAAGTTTTGTAAAGTTCAGTTGTTAATTACAAAGCCATGCAACTAGAGTTTGGATGCTCAGGAGAAGTATCAAATGACAGTCCTTGTAGAGAAACCATTTCATGCGCCTAAAAGGAAAAATCTGTACAAGAAGGGGGTTTCCTGTTCTCATGCTCACATTTCCCAGTGATCCTCAGTGCTCCTTTCCTCATTGGCCCTGTCCAGCTGCACCAGGTACCTCACTCTCCTGGTTACACCAGGTGCGTTCCCAACTCAGGACCCTGCACAGACAGAGTGGTTTACTTCTTCACCCTCCACAAGTCTTCCTTTGACCAACAGTACCCTGTTCTATTTTTTTTTCAAAAGCACTTTTCATATAAAATATAAACTATATATAATATAGTTTATAGACAATATAGACAATAATTTCTATGCAGTATAAGAGATATAATTACATATTTGTATTAAATGCAAACCCCATGAAAGTTGAAATTTCTGCAGTGGTGGGCCAATGCATATTTAACAATCTTGGGGGCAGCATGGCGGAGAGTCCTGATTTGTAACATAAGCCAGAATCTGTGGTATAAAATTCTCAACATTCTCATTTCAAGCTACCACGTTTTAGTGAGCAGCTTGCAAAATGGCTCAAAATGCAAAAATAAGCTCTCACAACTGGTGCAAGCTGCCTTTAGCATGCTACTGGATTTTTGGTTCTTTTGCTCTCTCGTGTATCGCTAGTACATAGAACAGTGCCTACATCTTTGTAGATGTTTGATATTACTGAATGATTGAGTGGAACCTAGGAATTGATCTAAAAGCAACCAGCAGAAAGCATAAAGCTGGTCATGAGAGCTCTCTGTTTAAAATCCTTTAGAATGTAACAATACAATACGAGCAGGTTACCTAGACCCCACAAGTTTGGGGGATGCCTACTTCTGCAGCTGTCATCACCAGTCCCTCTGTGACATTTTATGATATTGCTAAAGAGAAAACAATGATCATTCCCTGTCCATCCCACATGGCTTCATTCCTCAGCAACTCTGCATATGCTTCTTCCAAAACCTGAAATAGCTTTCCCCTATCAATTGCCTCATAAACAACCAAAATTCTTACAAACATACATGGGCATCACATTCTCAGTAAAGCCTTTCAGAATGCTCCCTACTCTTTTCAATGTGCAGAGACCGAGTCAAACAGTTCCTCATCACTGTTCTATCTATCCTTTATACATACGTCTTCCCATCTTTTTCCTTTTTGTATTAGATTTAGTCTTAATGTTCATCTTCGCACCTTAAAGGTGTTCAAATTATAAAAGTAATACATTCTCTCTTTCAAAAAGTGCAAAAAAGAGAGAGGCATATATAAATTTAAAAAGCAGAAGTTTCCCTTAAATCCTGTATACATTCATAATCAGGGTTAATGACTGCAAAACAATTTGGTATCTGGGTTATATCTCCAATATTCAAGAAATTATATTCCACTGTAATTCCATAAATATGCATATATTTCTATCTCTAGACTGTGAGCATCTTGAGAACAGGTTGCATCTTCCCCATTTCCTGAGACCCTAACACGGCACTTGGCACACTGGAAATCAAAATAAATGCCTGGTAATGAGACCAGAACAGCCATGCTTGTTAAGACCGCTGCTGTAGAGAAGAGTCTGACTGTTGATGTGTAGAGGTTATTCTGGAATGATTGTAGGATGACCTTCAGTAGCCAGTCTTCATTTTTTTTCCAGACCATAAAAGGTACAGCTATAATAATACTGACTTTTAACTGTCTTCTAGGCTCTCATTAGTGGAGATCTTGTCCGAGAACAGTTTTTAAGTGTTTCTGATGAAGTGGGTTCAGAACCCGGATGTGAAGTCTATAATGCAATGAACGTATGTGATTCTTGTACTTGCTAAAATGTTTATGGAGGGTTGCTGGATAAAGGTACCTCATTATACAGAAACTGTGTATCACAATTACTGGCTGCATAATGCATAAATGAAATCAGTGATTAGATAGGCATAATGTTAAGATTTAATTTACAGAATTTAATGTCTGTGAGGAGAGAGAAGCTAGACTCAGAAATACAATAGCCAGATTTGAAACAGAGTTATAATCCTTAATAGTCGTATGAGCTTGGGCCAGTCCTTTATCTCCTGAAGCTACAAATTCTTAGCTTTGGAAAAGCAAGAACATCTACCTCAAAATGTGAAGACTAGTAGTATTCCTTTAGTTTCGTTTTTTCCCCCCACAATTACATGGTACTGTCCATATGTCAGACACTACCCTAAGCATATTAGAAACGTTAACTCACTGATTCTTCTGGATAATCTTCTGAGATCTGTATAGTTATCATTGAGTTACTTTACAGATGAGGAAACTGGAACATATTAATAATTTGCCCAAAGCCACACAGCATAACCTGCAATCCAGCTTTTGCACTGAGGCTGTCTGTGTTCTGAACTAACCTGTGATCATATTTTTGAAAGTATTTTATAAAATCCAAAGACCTTTGTAAATGAAAAGTGTGATTATTTCAAATTAATTTTTCAGTATCGGTGTTTACTTCATTTAAGTTGCTTTTTTTTCCCCTTTGCTAATAAGCTGTAGGGCCAAACGTGAAAATAACCCTAGCTACTGTGATTTAATATTTTGTGACAATATTGTTGTTATTACAAATAATAAAATGTTATGTGAAAAGCAGAATTTATCTTTGCCCAGAAGTAAAGGGCAGAGGGTAAGTAGGGGTCAGTGTGGAGAAAAGTCCAAGCTGATTCATAAACCTTTAATAACATTATGCTCTCAAGCTCTTGGACCAAGTTTGGGATTGGGAATTATTTGATAGTTACTAGAGCTGCTCATTTCCAAATTCCATTTGTATATAAACTGAAATAAAACAGGCATGCTGCAAATTTGGCTTGCATCACACTTACTGTCTCTGTTTCCCTGAGCATCTTGTATTTGAGAATTTAAAGGTTTGGAGAATTAATAAAGAAATTTTGCTGATATTTAAGACCTAGAGATAATCTCATGTAGTGATTTAACATGATCTGTTGGGAGGATTTTATCCAATAGATTGAAACCAGGTAAGTAATAGGTGTACTTTTCAGGAAGTTCTTATTTTCTTATTTTTTTTTAAGATTTATTTATTTACTAGAGAGAGAGAGAGAGACAAACACACAGAGAGAGAAAGCATGAACACAAGGGGCAGAAGGAGGGGGAGGGAGAATCCCAAGCAAATTTTGCATAGAATGTGGAGCCCTCCAGGGGCTCAATCTCACAGCACTGAGATCATGCCCAGAGCTGAAACCGAGAGTCAGACATTTAACCGACTGTGCCACCCAGGTGCCCCAGAAAGTTCTTATAAAAATATACAAGTGAATAGTAAGATGACAGAAAAGTAGTTCAACATAGGCAAATGCAAGATAAAATTTTGAGAATAAAATAATAAAACTAGATTTATAGAATCCTGGGCCCATAATAATAGTCAAGAGTTATTAAATTCTGTTAAAAATCAAATTCAGTACATTGCTGTGACTAAAAAGTCCAACAGAATGTTAACTATAATATAAGAAGATATTAGAAACAACAACAACAAAAAATCGAATCATACAAGATCCTGGGACTTATCACCTAAGGTACTGCTTGAATTTGTAGTCACTACACCTCGAGAAAGACTTAATAGAATCCTGAAAGGCACAGGGAAGAACAGCAGAAAATATCAATGGAAGTGAACTACTGAGGCTATGAGTAGGCCATCTAAAGCAGATTAGTGCACAGTAATTGCAAAAAGGCTCAAAAGTGATTGAGAACTACAAACCCATTTAAGGAAGAGGGGGAGCAAGGAGTGTACTTCTTGAAACTTAATAAAAATAAATTTAGGGAAAGTAAAAGGAGGGATAAACACACAGTTTGAGAAGAAATTTAAGGAACTTATTGCCCTGATGGCCAAAATTCAAATAAATTCAAAAACAGATTTAGAATCGATTTAGATTTAGATTTAGATTTCATTTAAAGATTTTATTTATTTAATCACTTATCTATTTATTTATTTGGGAGAGAGAGCATGAGCTGGTGGGAGCGAGAATCTGAAGCAGACTCTGTGCTGAGTGCAGAGCCTGATGCAGGGCTCAATCTCACGACCTCAAGATCATGACCTCAGTCAAAACCACAAGTTGGAAGCTTACCCAATTGAGCTACACAGGTGCCCACATATAGATTAATCCTTAAATAAGAAGCTTAAATTGGAGAAATATAAGAAATGAAAGTATGGGAAAGAGGCATTTTTTTTAAATTTTGAAGAAAATAGGTACAACATACTTTTACGTGATGTCTCAGTTTCTATGCAAGAAAAATAACCATGGGTCTATTTAATTAGGATAGGCTAGAGTTCTTTCATTATACCAAGTTGTTAATATATTTTTATTCTTCTCTTTTGGTGCATATGGTCTTTATTGATTAGACCCCAGGGCTATTCTGTATTACAGTTGGTTTGAACTAGATTTTTATGTCTCAGATAGATTTATGACATAAAATTAAAACAGAACACAAGCACGGACACACAAATCTTGACAGGTGATACTATGGGGTACTAGAAATGTTCCTCAGTTTTGAGGTGAGGCAAATTTTATGGTCAGGAGTTAAAATAGGAGGCATTTGAATAAGAAAAATAATTTATTAGGGAAAGAAAGTGCACTGGCTTTGGAGTCATGAAGACTTACATTTTAATTTGTCATGTGCTTCTTACATATTTGAGCTTGGGCAAGTTAATTAACATTCTAGAGCCTCTATTTTCTGATCCATGAAATAAGGTGATTACTAGGATTAAATGAGAGAATCTATATAAAACACCTACCCGCTGTAAACACTTAATAAATATTGGTTAATAATCATATTAGTGACACTAAGCATAAAAATAACATCAAACAGACATTTGAGAAGAGGGTGGAAAAGAGTACTCATGAGTGCTCTGATTACATGGGTGCATTCGGAGAAGGGGCCTTAGGCATGGTCTACATTTCAGCGTATTACTTTATAGTTAAGGAAAATGGAGTCCATAAAAATTGAGAACTGTTCTCCCCCATTTTCTTTAGGCATTGCAATTCACTCAGTGTCAGTGGTGAAGCTGGACATCCGGAGATGTAGGTTTTCTAAATCGTTCTCTGAACACAACCTGCAGGTGCATTGGATGCATAGAAATATAATTTTAGAAAGAAAGAGGATTTGGTGTGCTTGTGCTACTATTAATTGTCATTTTTTAAAGATTGATTTATTTATTTAACAGAGAGACAAAAAGAGAGAGAGAGCGAGCGAGCACAAACAGGGGCAGCAGCAGGCAGAGAGAGAGGGAGAAGCAGGCTCCCCACTGAGTAGAGAGCCCCACATGGGGCTGGATGGGGTTTGATCCCAGGATGCTGGGATCATGACCTGAGCCAAAGTCAGAATCTTTTTTTTTTTTTTTTAAGATTTTATTTATTTATTTGACAGAGAGAGATCACAAGTAGGCAGAGAGGCAGGCAGAGAGAGAGGGAGAAGCAGGCTCCCCGCTGAGCAGAGAGCCCAATGTGGGACTCGATCCCAGGACCCTGAGATCATGACCTGAGCTGAAGGCAGCGGCTTATAACCCACTGAGCCACCCAGGCGCCCCCAAAGTCAGACTCTTAAACAACTGGGCCACCCAAGAATTATTTCTTGATCATATTTCATGTTCCAATTTTTTTTGCACATGATTTTGCTTTTTTAGCCTACGGGGACAGGCATAGTTGTCATTTTCCCCATTGTGCAGATGAGGGAACTAAAGTTTAGTTCAGATTCAGTGGTTTGCTCAAGTCTTACAACTAGTGAGTAGTAGAACAAGATTTTGAATCTAAATCTGATTGACTCAACAGATCACACTCTTAACCCATGTTCTACACTATTAGAAAGGAAAGAGATAATCTTGGAAAAATGTCATTTTATCAGGGTTATTCATACAGCCAACACTTAGAGGCAGGTCAAAATAGATGATATAGACATTCTCTGCCAGACTAGGGGCTTGGTTTCCATTTTATTACAGTGCAGTGAAAATATCTGAGTAGGTCCCAGCACTTTATTGCCATCTGCCTCTTTCCCTTCTCTGTAAAGTGTGGGTAATTATACTTTAGCAAGATGTTTAGGAACTTAATTAATATTATTGGTAAGAGATCTTTAGATTAATGATCCAATTTTATTCATAATAAACACATCTGGACCTGTTTTGCTGAGCTTACATGATTCTTAAAAGAAGAGATTTTATTCATAATAATCTATTTATTTTTAGTCATCATCATAATTAAATATTTGTTTTTGCACTGACTGTGTAAATATCTAGGTGAGGCACTGGTGGTTCTAACACATCATTCTTGTCTTCAACGAGCTTATATTTAGGGAGCTAAGACTTTCCAGTGTGTAAATAATAATTTTAAATAACAATTGACAACATTCAGATAATGGCAGTCATAAATGAAATGTGTTATTAAAATGGAACAAACACAATGTCTGTGTTGGCTGAGGGAAAGAGTATTCTAATTAATGGCTTATCAAAACAAATTGATATTTTTGCTGAATGAGTGTACAACACAATACTTATTTTTTGTATTATTTAGTATTTTATTAAATATGTTATTTTCAAAAGCAACAGTACATTTTATATTTTACTCAATTCCATCATTTAAAATCTTTTATTTGTAATTGAACTATAGTTGACATACAATATTAGATTAGTTTCAGGTGTATAACAGAGTGATTTGACAATTTCATACATTATAAAATGCTCACCATAAGTGTAGCAACCATCTGTCACCATACAAAGTTATTAAAAGATTTTTTACTGTATAACCTATGCTCTAATTTTCATCCCTATAACCTACTTATTTTGTATTTGGAAGTTTGTACCTTTTTTTTTTTAAGATTTTTTATTTATTTATTTATTTATTTATTTATTTGAGAGAGAGAGAGAGATCGCAAGTAGGCAGAGAGACAGAGAGAGATGAGGAGAAGCAGGCTCCCCGCTGAGCAGAGAGCCCTATGCGGGACTCGATCCCAGGCCCCTGGGATCATGACCTGAGTCGAAGGCAGAGGCTTAACCCACTGAGCCACCCAGCCACCCCGGATGTTTGTACCTCTTAATGCCATATACTTATTATTAAGAGAAAATATAATTTTAATTTAGTATGTTCTATTTTATTAAAGCTATAGGATATGTTTAAATAAAAGCCACCAACCTGGAATGTCACTTCAAGGCAAGGTCATTCACTGTAAAATGGGTGATACATCAATCAATAAGATTTTTGTGTTTTGCAGTATGGTAGTGGGAAGAGATTGAAAACAGGAGGAAATTATGTGTAATACTGTGTGATATTCATAAACAATAGTTGTGATCTTGTTTCAGGTTAGAAACTTGAAAAAAGAGAGAGATTATCAACAAGAGGAAAGAGTCTGGTAATCAGTGCAAAATTTTAGCAGGATCTGAGAATGTATAGTCCCAAATATTTGTTTTCCAAAAACTTAAAATAAATTCTCTGCAAGGATGATTTTACTATAAACAACTTATTAAGGTTTTGCACTATTACTCTAATTTGGGATCCTATTTATAATAGAAAAATCTTAAAAATAATTTGTTCAATTAACCCAATTCTGATATATGTGGGCAAAATAGCAACCTAGATTATACATTTAATTCTGCATTCTTGAAGGTGGCAGTTAGGCCTTATACTTAGACCTTCATTTATTACCATTGTCTTCTAACTAATTCAAAGAAGTAACATAATTTGAAGATCACGATCTCTTGTGCATTGCTGCCCAATTACATCTCTTAGTTGGCAACCATTGTACTTATCGTTTCCAACATGAAAATGTGCTATTAATTAGATCACTGAATCTACTCCCCTGTTGAGAAGGAAAATGATCCCCAGGGAATACAAAGAAGACGAACCTGTCAGTGGAGCCCATTTAATATGGTAATCCATTTGGAAGGAAATCATAGACCAACCCCACCCTGGTTACACTTTTCTGGAATCCCTTAGAAATGGAAAGGTTGCCACTGTTTGAGAAAGACCTAGATATACTCATGCTTGAAGGGACCACAAGAGACAGCTGCATTTTTACAATTTGCGTATTTCCTTTTTGGTATAATGTGCATTTAGCACACCATCATTCTTGTTTGCCTGTCTCCCCAGCTGGGAATGTGTGTTCGAAGAAGGTAGGGGCCAAATCCTATTAATCCCTGTATCTCAGCCCTTGGCACAATTTCTAGCATATTTCAGGGATTTAATAATTGTTTCTAATTAATGCCTTATTTCTTTATAATTTTTCAGTCCTGTGTTTCTATCTAAATAAACCATTGCTTAGAAATGGTTTCTTCATGTGAGACAATGCATATTGCCCATGACTACATTCTCACTTTTCTGATTCTCAGCCTATGTAATTTTTCCATATCTATATAGAATATAGATATTTTTAAAAGATTTTATTTATTTATTTGACGGACAGAGGTCACAAGTAGGCAGAGAGGCAGGCAGAGAGAGAGGAAGAAGGAGGCTTCCTGCTGAGCAGAGGGCCCAATGCAGGGCTCGATCCCAGGATCCCGGGATCATGACCTGAGCCTAAGGCAGAGGCTTTAACCCACTGAGCCACCCAGGTGCCCCTAGAATATATTTTTGATTTATATTCTATAATATATGATTTACAATACATAGAGTTAATGATTACATGCTTTAAGAACAACCTTTAATCTAAGATTTCCTCAAGAGCAACACCCTCTTTAATGTCATCTACAGTACCAAAGTCAAGATATGATTAGATCATCTGAAGGCAACTTTTCCTCAACCACGGATTTGCCAAATATGCCTCTCATAATTTTACCCATAGAACATGCTTGTTGTTACAGAAAAGAAAATGGGAATTCTCTGTGCCTTATAAGGAGGGTTAAAACACAGTCATTAAAATTTAAAAATAAGAGCAATGGCTAAATTCCAAGCCAATAAAAAAGTTACATGCTCTGCATGATTTTTAATGGCTATATAGTAACAAGCAGGCTATTCCATTATGGTAATTTTAATATATTTGGTGTCCAATCTCCTTTGCTTCTCTTATTATCGGAGCCTAACATTATCAATTTAGCATAGTATTTTTCCATTTCAAAATTTCAAATATATGTATCTCTTCAAACCTTCAAATGAATACTGAGTATTATTTTAATTATCAGTAGAGATCTATTAACTTTATTTTCTCATGTCATAGAATCCTTGATCTAGAAGACTTGACAATATCAACTAGTTGGAGACCACGGCTTTCAGATAAATCATGATTATGTCCATTTTAGAGATAGGGCACTAAAGCTCAAAAAGATAACAGAGCTGGGAAAAGAAGAGAAATTAGATTTCATGGGGAAATTCTCCCACTCTTTTTCTCCACCTGAAAGTCTCTTCATTACCTATCTTAGCTCCCTCTGTAACCTCAAATACTCTTTTTTTAATCTGTTCAAATACCTGTGATATTTTGTGTGAGGCTGTTTCTGTCTAATGCCACTTCTCTGCCTTAGGTCTTCAATCGTCTTTTTAATCAAACCAGAAGACAGAATGGAGTTTATGTTTCACAATTTATATTCCATTGTTAAAGATTCAGAAACACCTAGAACCAAGGTCCTAGACATTTTAAGTTCCTAGTTTTATAATACCTTACATACTGGCAGTCAAAGGAAGATGATTAATACTGGTGGTAATTTCAACATTAACCATCATTCCATAGGTATATATCATTTATAACATTGAAGAGAAAATATAATGGATTGAAAACACTCATAAATTCTCTTGGAAGCTTCATATAATTTTTTTCTACCTTGTTTGAATCATGATGCCACCTTAGAATAGCATTCAAATATTTGTTTCTTTGATAAATACTAGTAATAAAATCTTTACTCTATACATACTATACATACAGGTGATGGTGATGTATGTATTATGGCAAAAACAACATACCTGAAGTGGTTTCATGTAAGCTTATAATGAACGGCCACTGAGGTCCATAGAAAAGACAGAGTCCATCCCAAATTTAAGGAAAAGTTAATGGGCTTGGGAATGAGTGTCTATACACATACAAGCACACACTCACCCACTGAAAACTGCTGTATTCCACATGTTCTCACTAAGCTGTTTGTCTGGAAAATTACTGAAAGGGTGATAAATGATCAGCAGAATATCCATGTTCTTAGCTTCGACCTTTAGGTTAGCAGATCCAGATATGTTTAAGCTCAGAGTAACTAACTAATATTAAACAAAATCAAAGAGAGAGAAGTATCATCCAGGATGTCTAAATAAAGAAAAGAACTTTGACCATGATCAGAAGACTGAATCCTCTTAACCTATCAGCAAGTCTATACAGAGTATCATATTATAATTATGGGAAATATGAAGTCAGAGCAGGAGGATTTGGTTGGATACTTCCCTTTGTGTGATCATGACATGCCAAAGACAATCACAACTTAGATAATGCTGAAAATATGCTGACATATTCTTGATATTTTTTTAAGGATCCTTGTTAGTTATCCCCTTATGTTAAAGATAATGCTTTCTTCCACATAGCAGACACTTTCTATGCCCTGTTTATGTCCTAGGATCTTAACTCTTTAGGAATCCTTCCTGACTTCTAATTACAAGTATGTTGGAAGGTTGTTGTGGTGCTCTACCCCAGGCTTGGCAGGCTGGAAGTCCTAGGAAATCCTCAAACAATAACTGATACAATTGGTGTATAAATACTGTAGCTCCTCTGTTTCACATTTTTGATAACTCTAAGAGGTACGGGTGTGTGTGTGTGTGTGTGTGTGTGTGTGTATGCACGTGCGTGTGCGTGTGTGTGGTGTTTTCCTTGGTTACTATGGCTTTCTCTCAGGTTTAGACTTTAGTTGCTCACTGTTTTAGCTGGTTTTCATGGTGGTGCATTTATTGGCTGTCTTCCTGTCTGGTCTCACTCCTCTACTTTCTGTCATCATTCCCTACATTTTCCAAATAAAATACTTGCACTCATCTTTGCTCAGAATCTACTGCCAAGTAATCTGAAACACTTTGGAAAGGTAAGACATATATTAAAACATGTATTGATTTGGAAACCCAATTGGTCATATTTTTCTAGGAGTATACCCTGGTTACCTCAACCTGCCATTTGAAAATATAATACTTAGAGTAGATTTACTTCTATAAATGAGTGATCTATCTTGTGACTTATTGATTTTTCCTAAATAAAAACATAGGTAATGACACTCATTCTAATTCTGATAAAGTTTCACTGTGAACCCCTGTGTTTACTGCATCTTTCATACTACCTTCTTTTTTTCAAGTATTTATACTCAGGGTCTTAGGTGTGAGCCCACTTAATTTTCCCTTTTCCAGGAGGCATAGGTCCTATGTCCCTTTGCTAAGCTTCTGTACCTTTGTGAATAGCTTTCTAGAGTCCTCTTCAGTTGGGCCTCTCTCAATATCTTACTTTCAAGTTTTTTCTACCTCATGCCCAGCTAACTGATCTTTTCTTTCAGTTTCTCCATGTAAACCCAGAAATTCTTGTTGCCTGTCCATAAATTCCCAAAACTCATTTAGTCTAACCCCTTTGATCAGGGAAGAAATGCCAGGAATTTTACGAGATAATTTAGCTATTGCGCAAAGATGACACACACCAGGAAGACATGGAAGTGGATGACTTAGCGTGTAAAGTTCATTTTAAGACTTAATTAGGGGATAAGGCTAATCACTGAATTGGTAAAGATAAAGCTTTTGGAGAAATTCCGTTAGAAACAGTCTGGTGTTCAAGCCAGTCAGGAATGAAACAATAGAAACGTGGGGACAACGGATAGAACTCTGAACCTGGTTGGCCTTGACACCCATGGCACATGCCCTCTCCTTACTTTACCCCAGATTAGGGAAGCCTGGAAAGAACAGTGGCCATTATGATGGAGGAAAAGAAGGATGGCCTTCAAGGTGAGAGAGCAGGAATTGTGGAAATATTTAATTGGTTCTCTCGGCTTCTATAATTTTTACTTGAGCTGGCATTAACACAAGTTTGGCTTCTATTGGCTGGTATATTGATAGGTTAAGACCAAAAAGGAAAAAAAAATGCTGCTTTTTAGGAGTTTATTTTAATAACTAATTAATGTGATATAAATATAATAATAAATAAAAATATTATTATTAATGTAGAACTTCTCAATCAGGATAACCCTGGTATGGAAAGACATTGACCCCATAATGCCTAATAGAATGTAGCCTATAATAATAGGCCTTGTGTTAAATGTAAATACTTATGTAGATTTATCTAAAGGATGCATTTAATATTGTGAAATAGTAAATATCCCAGAGTCAATTACTTGTAGACATGGGACATTGCTCCCCTAACCCCACCTCCATCTGCCTATCTGTCCATCCCTATGAGTGCATGTATGTGCACACACATCCATCTTGGTATATATTATGCTAACTGAATATCATAAGGAATGATGTCTTCTACTTTTATGATACTTTAAAATACCACGGATGCATAAAAACAGTTGTGGAAGAAGATAAGTACACAACTTAAATAATCTGATATATTTCTGGGATTCCTTAAAACCAGAATCGATAGTTACAGTATAAAATGACATATTAAACATATTTATTTGCCCTTAAACACCAGTTACTCTAAATTCCTTTCTTGTATAAAGTTAGTTTACTGGAAAACTCAATTCATATATTAACTAAAGTTATACATTAATTTAGTCTATAAAATCACTTTCACTTAGCTTCAGTTTAATGTTTTCTTTGACTTTTATGAGGTTCTTAATAAGAAAGAACCAGATCAAAATTGTTTCTACATTTGTTATAAATCATTGTCAATGCCATCTTAAAAGGTTTTATACAAGAAACTTCTCTTATAATTTACTGCCCCAAAATATGACTTTTGTAAAAATGTAACATTCTTCTCTGTTACATGTAATCAATGTATTTCCCTTTTTGCCATTCCTTTATGGGAGCTCAAAATTTTAAATTCATACAAATTACAATGTTAATATTAGTCTTCTTTAAAAAAGCAGATAACAGTAGAAATGTTGTTTATAAGAAATGATTTTGCAGTATTTTTCACAGTGTTAACAAAGCAAACCTAATGTTATATTAGAACTTAATAAATCTTTCTTGATTATATTGATAAGCTCCTGCCTCTGATGGAGCTGTTACCAAGTCTCTTGTTTGAGTTTGCTGCACAACAAAACAATAGCATTAACCTAGGTGTTGTGTTTAAAAACTTTCATTCATCTTAGTGGGAAATTAATTTTAAGCTTACTTGTAACCATTTAGAGATTTGCACTCCTAGGTCACTTGTCCAATATGCCAATATTCTGCTTGAAGAACTGAAGCTTAATTATAAGCCTTCTTGGTTCTTAATCTTCATTATTTAATGAGTCCCTAGCCTCAGAAGCAGGGCTTTCTGATTGGCTGCTTCAAAAAGAATAAAAGACAATGAAATGTGGAAGAACAAAGATAATCGTCAACAATTTCCCAGTTGATTACTTATAACATTATAACACCTTTTTCCAGCAATTACATTTTTGAAACAAATAAATGATAATATTCTACTATATTCCTGACAAAAACCTTTATTAAAATAGGAAGTATCTTCATTAACACTACACACACACACACACACACACACTTTATATGCTTGTGTGTGAGAAAAAAATTAGAAGTTTTTTCAACTGAGAAACATTATATTACTGTTACTGTCCAAAGCAGTTAGTCAAGAGAATGAAATTCTAAGTGCAAATATGGAAAAGGAGTGACATTATTATTTTAAATTGATACATAAAAACATTAAAATAGCTAAATAAAAACCATAATTAAATCTTCAGTGCATTGTCCAGACATCTTTTTTTTTTTTAAAGATTGATTGATTGATCAATTGATTGATTTGTCAGAGAGAGAGAGCACAGCAAGGGGAGTGGCAGGCAGAGAGAGATGCAGGCTTCTCACTGAGCAAGGAGCCCGATGCAGAACTCAATCCCAGAACCCTGGGATCATGACCTGAGCCAAACGCAGACACTTAAGCAACTGAGCCACCAAGACATCCCTGTCCAGACTTATTCTAAAAGTCAAAAAATTTAAAAGTACCCCTCCTTTTAAGTTCCATCACAGTTGATTCCAGGCGGTGTTGCAGTACCTTTCGTTTAAGATAATCAGTTTTCACCATCTACATCCACTTCCAAGAGGAAATGTGTTACATCTTTTCCTGTTTTTCATTTTTCTGGTGTTTGCTGTACGTTTCCAAATAATATGTTAATTGACTTCTTGATTGATCTACCATAGATATTACTGATTGCAACTTTCTATAATAGATGATGATTACCTATATCATCCCTACTTTCTTCTCCTACATTTTACCAATGGCAATATAACACGATTTTTGGTAACAGCTTTCTGCTACAATTTTAAATACCATATTTACATTTGTGTGTATGCGTGTGTGTATTGAACAGAAGTAACATATTTTGATTTAAGAAGGAATTAGCTTCCAGTTTCCCTATCTTCTTGACCTCTTACATTTGCACTTCTGTCAACTGTTCACGAATTACTACACTGCTAAGTCTGATGCTATTTAAATGCATTGTATAAACCACTTTATGTGGAATTATTTGCACATATGCACACATGTACATGTATATTGTGTAATTACTAGCAGGATGTTTCACCATGTTCAACTGTGATTATTTCTGGTAGTGGTATTTCACATGATTTTTAAGTAGTTGATGATTTGAAGGAAACTGTTCAACAGTGTACTTTTTACATCAAGCCTTATAATTCTATTTCTATAGGCCTGGTCTGAATCATTTTTATATCATCTGTGCCTCTACTTAACATGTTCAGTCTTTCTTCTACCTTGTTGAATATATGGAATACAGGTTTAGTATTTTGAAAAAAATTTTTGCCTACTATTTGTGTGTATGTATGTATTCATATATATTCATACTGTGCCATGTAGGGGGCAGTTTTGGTTGCCTGATTTTTCTGCTTATTCTACAGTGTTTTTTCCTTTTTTCATGCCTGATAATTTTTTAATGAATAGATGGCTGTTAATGTGATTTTATCCTTTTATGTGATTTTTATATCTCACACAAAATGTATGTATTTATATATACTACATATATTTTGTATACATAAGTATATGTATAGAATATATAATATATAACACATCTTTATATGTATTCAGAGATATTAACTATATATATATATATATATATATATATATATACACACAGTATAATCTATATCACACAAGAAGCTAAAAATCACAGCATGTATCATCTATCTATCTACCTACATATTCTTTTTCAGTTTGCTGGGACTTTGTTCTGGAATGTAATTAAGTTATTTGGAAACAGTGTGATCCTTACAGATCTCCCTTTGATGTTTGTAAACAGGTCCTAAAGAGGTATGGTAGTAGTGACTATAACTATATCAAAGCACAAGATGCAGGATGTTGATATAAGAAATGGTTGCATCAGAAAGATTCTGTGAGCCAGGAGAGCCTAAAACTCAAGTGTCTCCATCATAGAGAAGAGCATCAATCATTTCATGGCAAATAGCATCCCAGTTGGCAACATTGCTATTTACAGTGGTGGTCAAGTGACCCTCTGTGTTTCCCACTATGTCCATGGACATATCACTGGCCTACTTCTCATCTTTGTCAGTCATGGCAAAGGCCACATTGAAGCAGTTTTCATTTAACTTCATTTAACTTCATGAGCATCACATGAGAAAATAGTTGCTCCACTCAGAGATACTATTTTTCATCCACTTTAGGACAGCTGGCTGCACATACAAGTTACTCACTGGGATACCAGTAAACTCTAAATCTTAGAAACATGTATATCATGAAGATGGAATGATCAGGGTCTGCCATGCATAACATATTTGTAACGAGTTTGGTCAAGATTGGGGCTCGACTCTTAGTTTTCTTGTTCTGCCAGGTCTAGGGGAAGTGGGGGACAAATGGAGTTGGCTACAGCAATTGTGCAGGTATTAATCATGATTAGAAGCTCCAATAGATTGCCTCAATCACTGAGCAACATAAACATCTTGCTGTCTATGCACGCTCTTCCCAATATCTACACCTGTCTCTTAGTTGCTGAATTTTTCACTTAACACTTTGCCTAATTCCATTCTCAAAGATTGGGCAATTTTCTGAGATGAATCACGGTATGAGCTGCAGCTAGAGGTATTGATATTTGGCATTCTGACCATCTACCTTGGCAATGTTTTACTCAGGTAACACTGTCTTTGATGCAGACAAAACCAAAGTCATACCATACACTAAATTACTGATTGCTTTTCTATTGTTTTCTGCTTATATCGTGACCACATAGTTATCATCTATTGTGCATTCAAGTGGCATATTACTATCCTATCTCTTTTTGCTTAAATTTATTTTTCTTTGTTTTTAATTGATTTTAGACATAGGTAAAAGTTACACAAATAGTATGGAGAATTCCAGTACATCATTTACCCAGATTTCCCTATTGTTAACATCTTACATACCCATTGTACAACGATCACAACTAAGAAATTAACACTGGTTCATTATTACTAGCCAATCTACAAACGTTATTTAGATGTTATTTTTATTTAACAGCATTTTCTTTGGTTTCTTAATGCCTTCCTTTTTCATGCATTTTTGGCATACTTAAGGACTTTTAAATGATGTTTAAGGACTTCCACTTGATTGATAAGAATATAAAAATCTTTGACATTCCCTCTCTCTTTCCTCTTAGAAACCTCCCTTCTTCATCTCCCATTGGGACTAAATTCTCTCTAGGCCTATGTAACATCAGGTCATCCTACAACTTGTCTTTATTGATCTCCTAATTTGTACACATTATTTCCTGAATACCCATAGTATCTTTTTTTAATGTTCTATTTTTTGCCTTTATTTAGGTAGAACAAATTTTAAATAATTTCAGAAGAAAGAGTTAGGAGGTAAATTACGATTTCTTTCACATCTGAAATTACAGTTATTTTTACCCTCATATTTGAATTATAATTCATTTGGGTATAGAATTCTAAGTTGAGGGAGGAGTCAAGATGGCGGAGAAGTAGCAGGCTGAGACTACTTCAGGTAGCAGGAGATCAGCTAGATAGCTTATCTAAAGATTGCAAACACCTACAAATCCAACGGGAGATCGAAGAGAAGAAGAACAGCAATTCTAGAAACAGAAAATCAACCACTTTCTGAAAGGTAGGACTGGCGGAGAAGTGAATCCAAAGCGACGGGAAGATAGACGGCGGCGGGAGGGGCCAGCTCCTGGCAAGCGGTGGAGCAACGGAGCACAAAATCAGGACTTTTAAAAGTCTGTTCCACTGAGGGACATCGCTCCAGAGGCTTAACCGGGGTGAAGCACACGCGGGGTCTGCGTGGCCTCAGGTCCTGCAGGGTCACAGAAGGATCGGGGGTGTCTGAGTGTCGCAGAGCTTGCAGGTATTAGAATGGGGAAGCCAGCTACAGAGACAGAGCCGAGGAGTGAGCTCTAAGCTCGGGTTTACCTTGAACCACTCGCAGGCTAGATCAGCTTGGAGCGCGGCCGGAGGCCAGGGTGACGGGAGCAATTGGGTGCTGTTCTCTGAGGGCGCACTGAGGGGTGGGGCCCCAGACTCTCGGCTCCTCCGGGCCGGAGACTGGGAGGCTACCATCTTCATTCCCGTCCTCCGGAACTCTACGGAAAGCGCTTGGGGAACAAAAGCTCCCGAAAGCAAACCCGAGCGGAATACTCAGCCCGCCTGGGGCAAAGACACTTGAGAATCACTACAACAGGCCCCTCCCCCAGAAGATCAACAAGAAACCCAGCCGGACCAAGTTCACCAACCAAGGAGTGCAGTTTCAATACCAAGGAGAACAGCGGAATTCCAGAGGAGGAGAAAGCAAAGCATGGAACTCATGGCTTTCTCCCCATGATTCTTTAGCCTTGCAGTTACTTTAATTTTTTTTTCTTTTTCAATTTTTTTTTCTCTTCTTCTCCTAAATTTTTTTTAACTTTTACCCTTTTCTTTTTTAATGTTTTTTAACTAGTTTATCTAATATATTTATATTTTTTTTCCGTTTATATTTTTTCATTATTGGTTTTCTTTTATATTTGTTTCTCTTTTCTTTTTTTTTCTTCTTTTTTTTCTTTCTTTCTTTTTTTTTTTTTTCTTTCTGAACCTCTTTATATCCCCTCCCCCCCCTCACGATTTGGGATCTCTTCTGATTTGGCTAAAGCATATTTTCCTGGGGTTGTTGCCACCCTTTTAGTATTTTACTTGTTCCTTCATATACTCTTATCTGGACAAAATGACAAGGCAGAAAAATTCACCACAAAAAAAAGAACAAGAGGCAGTACCAAAGGCTAGGGACCTAATCAATACAGACATTGGTAATATGTCAGATCTAGAGTTCAGAATGACGATTCTCAAGGTTCTAGCCAGGCTCGAAAAAGGCATGGAAGATATTAGAGAAACCCTCTCGGGAGATATAAAAGCCCTTTCTGGAGAAATAAAAGAACTAAAATCTAATCAAGTTGAAATTAAAAAAGCTATTAATGAGGTGCAATCAAAAATGGAGGCTCTCACTGCTAGGATAAATGAGGCAGAAGAGAGAATTAGCGATATAGAAGACCAAATGACAGAGAATAAAGAAGCTGAGCAAAAGGGGGACAAACAGCTACTGGACCACGAGGGCAGAATTCGAGAGATAAGTGACACCATAAGACGAAACAACATTAGAATAATTGGGATTCCAGAAGAAGAAGAAAGAGAGAGGGGAGCATAAGGTATATTGGAGAGAAGTATTGGAGCGAATTTCCCCAATATGGCAAAGGGAACAAGCATCAAAATCCAGGAGGTTCAGAGAACCCCCCTCAAAATCAATAAGAATAGGTCCACACCCCGTCACCTAATAGTCAAATTTACAAGTCTTAGTGACAAAGAGAAAATCCTGAAAGCAGCCCAGGAAAAGAAGTCTGTAACATACAATGGTAAAAATATTAGATTGACAGCAGACTTATCCACAGAGACCTGGCAGGCCAGAAAGAGCTGGCATGATATATTCAGAGTACTAAATGAGAAAAACATGCAGCCAAGAATACTATATCCAGCTAGGCTATCATTGAAAATAGAAGGAGAGATTAAAAGCTTCCAGGACAAACAAAAACTGAAAGAATTTGCTAACACCAAACCAGCTCTACAGGAAATATTGAAAGGGGTCCTCTAAGCAAAGAGAGACCCTAAAACTAGTAGATCAGAAAGGAACAGAAACAATATACAGTAACAGTCACCTTACAGGCAATACAATGGCACTAAATTCATATCTCTCAATAGTTACCCTGAATGTTAATGGGCTAAATGCCCCAATCAAAAGACACAGGGTATCCGAATGGATAAAAAAACAAAACCCATCTATATGTTGCCTACAAGAAACTCATTTTAAACCCGAAGACACCTTCAGATTTAAAGTGAGGTGGTGGAAAAGAATTTACCATGCTAATGGACATCAGAAGAAAGCAGGAGTGGCAATCCTTATATCAGATCAATTAGATTTTAAGCCAAAGACTATAATAAGAGATGAGGAAGGACACTATATCATACTCAAAGGATCTGTCCAACAAGAAGATCTAACAATTTTAAATATCTATGCCCCTAATGTGGGAGCAGCCAACTATATAAACCAATTAATAACAAAATCAAAGAAACACATCAACAATAATACAATAATAGTAGGGGCCTTTAACACTCCCCTCACTGAAATGGACAGATCATCCAAGCAAAAGATCAACAAGGAAATAAAGGCCTTAAATGACACACTGAACCAGATGGATATCACAGATATATTCAGAACATTTCATCCCAAAGCAACAGAATACACATTCTTCTCTAGTGCCCATGGAACATTCTCCAGAATAGATCATATCCTCGGTCCTAAATCAGGTCTCAACCAGTATCAAAAGATTGGGATCATTCCCTGCATATTTTCAGACCACAATGCTCTGAAGCTAGAACTCAATCACAAGAGGAAATTTGGAAAGAACCCAAATACATGGAGACTAAACAGCATCCTTCTAAAGAATGAATGGGTCAACCAGGAAATTAAAGAAGAATTGAAAAAAGTCATGGAAACAAATGATAATGAAAACACAGCGGTTCAAAATCTGTGGGACACAACAAAGGCAGTCCTGAGAGGAAAATATATAGCAGTACAAGCCTTTCTCAAGAAACAAGAAAGGTCTCAGGTACACAACCTAACCCTACACCTAAAGGAGCTGGAGAAAGAACAAGAAAGAAACCCTAAACCCAGCAGGAAAAGAGAAATCATAAAGATCAGAGCAGAAATCAATGAAATAGAAACCAAAAAAACAATAGAACAAATCAATGAAACTAGGAGCTGGTTCTTTGAAAGAATTAATAAGATTGATAAACCCCTGGCCAGACTTATCAAAAAGAAAAGAGAAAGGACCCAAATCAATAAAATCATGAATGAAAGAGGAGAGATCACAACTAACACCAAAGAAATACAGACAATCATAAGAACATATTATGAGCAACTCTATGCCAACAAATTTGACAATCTGGAAGAAATGGATGCATTCCTAGAGACATATACTACCACAACTGAACCAGGAAGAAATAGAAAGCCTGAACAGACCCATAACCAGTAAGGAGATTGAAACAGTCATCAAAAATCTCCAAACAAACAAAAGCCCAGGGCCAGACGGCTTCCCGGGGGAATTCTACCAAACATTTAAGGAAGAACTAATTCCTATTCTCCTGAAACTGTTCCAAAAAAATAGAAATGGAAGGAAAACTTCCAAACTCATTTTATGAGGCCAGCATCACCTTGATCCCAAAACCAGACAAGGATCCCATCAAAAAAGAGAACTACAGACCAATATCCTTGATGAACACAGATGCGAAAATTCTCACCAAAATACTAGCCAATAGGATTCAAAAGTACATTAAAAGGATTATTCACCACGACCAAGTGGGATTTATTCCAGGGCTGCAAAGTTGGTTCAACATCCGCAAATCAATCAATGTGATACAACACATTAATAAAAGAAAGAACAAGAACCATATGATACTCTCCATAGATGCTGAAAAAGCATTTGACAAAGTACAGCATCCCTTCCTGATCAAAACTCTTCAAAGTGTAGGGATAGAGGGCACATACCTCAATATTATCAAAGCCATCTATGAAAAACCCATCGCAAATATCATTCTCAATGGAGAAAAACTGAAAGCATTTCCGCTAAGGTCAGGAACACGGCAGGGATGTCCGTTATCACCACTGCTATTCAATATAGTACTAAAAGTCCTAGCCTCAGCAATCAGACAAGAAAAAGAAATTGAAGGCATCCAAATTGACAAAGAAGAAGTCAAACTATCACTCTTCACAGATGATATGATACTATATGTGGAAAAGCCAAAAGACTCCACTCCAAAACTGCTAGAACTGGTACAGGAATTCAGTAAAGTGTCAGGATATAAAATCAATGCACAGAAATCAGTTGCATTTCTCTACACCAACAACAAGACAGAAGAAAGAGAAATTAAGGAGTCAATCCCATTTACAATTGCACCCCAAACTATAAGATACCTAGGAATAAACCTAACCAAAGAGACTAAGAATCTATACACAGAAAACTATAAAGTACTCATGAAAGAAATTGAAGAAGACACAACGAAATGGAAAAATGTTCCATGCTCCTGGATTGGAAGAATAAATATTGTGAAAATGTCTATGCTACCTAAAGCAATCTACACATTTAATGCAATTCCTATCAAAGTACCATCCATTTTTTTCAAAGAAATGGAACAAATAATCCTAAAATTTATATGGAACCAGAAAAGACCGCGAATAGCCAAAGGAATATTGAAAAAGAAAGCCAAAGTTGGTGGCATCACAATTCTGGACTTCAAGCTCTATTAAAAAGCTGTCATCATCAAGACAGCATGGTACTGGCACAAAAACAGACACATAGATCAATGGAACAGAATAGAGAGCCCAGAAATAAACCCTCAACTCTATGGTCAACTAATCTTCGACAAAGCAGGAAAGAATGTCCAATGGAAAAAAGACAGCCTCTTCAATAAATGGTGTTGGGAAAATTGGACAGCCACATGCAGAAAAATGAAATTGGATCATTTTCTTACACCACACACGAAAATAGACTCAAAATGGATGAAGGACCTCAATGTGAGAAAGGAATCCATCAAAATCCTTGAGGAGAACACAGGCAGCAACCTCTTCGACCTCAGCCGCAGCAACATCTTCCTAGGAACATTGCCAAAGGCAAGGGAGGCAAGGGCAAAAATGTACTACTGGGACTTCATCAAGATCAAAAGCTTTTGCACAGCAAAGGAAACAGTTAACAAAACCAAAAGACAACTGACAGAATGGGAGACGATATTTGCAAACGACATATCAGATAAAGGGCTAGTGTCCAGAATCTATAAAGAACTTAGCAAACTCAACACCCAAAGTACAAATAATCCAATCAAGAAATGGGCAGAAGACATGAACAGACATTTCTGCAAAGAAGACATCCAGATGGCCAACAGACACATGAAAAAGTGCTCCATATCACTCGGCATCAGGGGAATACAAATCAAAACCACAATGAGATACCACCTCACACCAGTCAGAATGGCTAAAATTAACAAGTCCGGAAATGACAGATGCTGGCGAGGATGCGGAGAAAGGGGAACCCTCCTACACTGTTGGTGGGAATGCAAGCTGGTGCAACCACTCTGGAAAACAGCATGGAGGTTCCTCAAAATGTTGAAAATAGAACTACCCTATGACCCAGCAATTGCACTACTGGGTATTTACCCTAAAGATACAAACGTAGTGATCCGAAGGGGCACGTGCACCCGAATGTTTATAGCAGCAATGTCTACAATAGCCAAACTATGGAAAGAACCTAGATGTCCATCAACAGACAAATGGATAAAGAAGATGTGGTATATATACACAATGGAATACTATGCAGCCATCAAAAGAAATGAAATCTTGCCATTTGGACGACGTGGATGGAACTAGAGGGTATCATGCTTAGCGAAATAAGTCAATCGGAGAAAGACAACTATCATATGATCTCCCTGATATGAGGGAGAGGAGATGCAACATGGGGGTTAAGGGGATAGGAGAAGAGTAAATGAAGCAAGATGGGATTGGGAGGGAGATAAACCATAAGTGACTCTTAATCTCACAAAACAAACTGAGGGTTGCTGGGGGGAGGGGGGTTGGAAGGGGGGGTGGGGTTATGGACATTGGGGAGGGCATGTGCTATGGTGAGTGCGGTGAAGTGTGTAAACCTGGCGATTCACAGACCTGTACCCCTGGGGAAAAAAATATATGTTTATAAAAAATAAAATTAAAAAAAATATATATATATAAAAAAGAATTCTAAGTTGAAATTTATCTTCCCACAGAACATTGCAATTTTGTTTTCTTTCTCCCAATATCCATTGTTGAAGATGGTAACTCTGATGCCAGCCTGATTCTCATTAAGAGACGCATTTTTCTTTCTGGAGAGTTTTCAAATTTTTTAAGGCTGCATTTGAAAGTTTATAATAATATGTCTAGTTCTGGTTCTTTCTCATTAGTTGTGCTGGACACTTTCAATTTAAAGTCTTGTGTCCTTTGGCCTTGGGCAATCCTTTGCTAATTGTTATTTAATTACTTTCTGGAATTCCTAATAGATTGATTATAAAATTTCTGGATTAATCCCTTATACCCTTACAATAATTTTTACTTACATTTTCTGATTTCTGTTGTTCAACTTCTTGACTATTGATTTTTCTCCTCAAACCCATTCATCAAATTTTTAATTTTTGTAATCACATTTTTAGTCTGTAAAGTTTCTCTCTCATTCTCTGTGATTCCTTTTCTACTCACAACATCATATTTTTTGAGTGTTTGTTTTATGGTTGTGGTATCTTCTTAAATATTTCTGATTATACCATTTAGAACTTAAAACTTTGTATTTGTTAAATTATGTTTCCTTTGAAATTTCCCTTTTGTATTCTAGAATTTCATCAATTTCTCATGATCCTTATCAGATTATTCATAAATAAGAAGGAAATGAGCTACTCCCTGGTAGCTCAGTCGAGTAAGCATCTGCCTTCAACTGAGGTCGTGATCTTGGGATCCTGGGATTAAGGCCCATATTGGTCTACCTGTTCAGCAGGGATCCTGCTTTTCCCTGTCCCTCTGCCTACCATTCCCCCTGCTTGAACTCTCTGTCAAATAAATAAATAAAATCTTAGAAGGAGGACTAGGAGGAGGAAATGAGAGAAAATCTGGTTGTCCTCTGGTAGACTTCACTACCTTGAGAGTTGTCACTGAGTCTGCCATTGGCCACGCTTGCAGCCTGTAATGGAAATGCTATTCCTCTGTGTTCTCCAGATACACTTCAGCTGCCCTACTTCCACATCTAGTTTGCTCACTTCCTTTAAGTAGAACATTTGTTCTGTGCACAGAGGTAGAAGAAGTGGGAATTCCATTGTTATGTTTATGACTTTCCATTAGGCCTTATGCTATCAACCCCTTGCTCATCCCCCCCAACCCCTCTTCCCAGTCATACTTTGCCCTTGCAAATCCCAGGTTTCTCTCTGGAGCCTATGGTCTCCCCCTCTGGCTCTGAAACCCTCTGTAAGGATCAAACAGTGGATCTCATCCTGCTTCATGAATCGCTAGTCATCCGTCTGCTTTCCACTTTCTAGATATGTGTGGAAATTATTTATCCACTTATAGACTTTCCTCCTACTTGTTTTTATAAATTATGAGCTTATAACTTTAAATTGTTTTATAGTATTATCTTAATTAGATCCTTGAGAAATCATTGTGTGCCGCAAATCAACCATCTGGACATGAAAGCCATAGATTTGTGTTTCCAAAACAATATCCCTACAGCACTAAGGTAAGTAGACTGAGGATAAAGGAAGATAAAAGTCATGATTCACAGAACTGTACCCCTGAAGCAAATAATACATTATATGTTAAAAGGGGGGGGCTTTTAGGAGTATTTTGTTAAGGCAGTGATGGAGTTAACAAGAATTCAGTGGTGTAATGATGAGTTAACAAGAATTCAGTGGTAATGAGCAGAGGGAAGAAGGAGTGCCTTCCAGAAATAAAGGATACAGAATAGAATTTAATGCAGAATAAATGAAGTGTATTAGTTTGTTATTGCTGCCATAACAAAGTGCCACAAATTTGGCAGTTAAAACAATACCCATTTATCTCACAGTTGTGTAGGTCAGAGGTCCACGGGGCTCCCCTGGGTTCTTTGCCTCTGAGCTCATGAGGCTGAAATCAAGGTGTTCAGCAGGACTGGAGACTCTAGGAGAGAATTGTTGCCAGGCTCATTCAGGCTATTTGCTGAATTCTGTTCTGTGTGGCTGTATGACTAAGGTCCCTGTTCCTTGCTGGATGTAAGTGGGGGATGTCCTGGAACTTCTAACAGCATCCCTTTGGTCCTTCCACGTGGCCCCCTGCATCTCAGAATTGTGGTGTGTTGGATTCTTCTCGCACCTCTTCAGATCTCTGACCGACTCTTCTGCCTTCCTCTTCTATTTTGTAAGGGCTCATGTGACAGCATTGGTTCTACCAAGATAATCTCCCTTTTTTGAGTTCAGCTGATTACTAATCTTAGCTCCATATGCAACATCCCTTCACAAAACTTCCTAGATTAGCATTTGACTGAAAAATTAGGGGACAGGGATCTTGGGCGAGTGGGGGTCTTTAGTATTTCTTCTACCACTGGGAAGATGACTGAAAGCTAAGTATAGGAGATGACTTGCAGATTTCTAGTTTGGATGATGTCACTTAATTAGGTTCCTCAATGTGTATGCTTGAAGGATCCTTCATCTTAAACACACACACACACACACACACCCACACACACACACTCAGCATTACATCATGAGGAATACTGCCAAATGCAAAAATTTTAATCTTTGATAGATCACTACCCCCTGAGTTGTTATCTACTTTTCACCCCAATTAAACTAGGACAGGAAAAGCATAATAGAAATGTAAGAAAATAAACAGGCAAATAAACAGGGGTCTAAGCTTTATAACTGCTCAATAGCTTTCTCTAATCTGGGCCCTCCCCTAAGGCTCCTTAGCATTGTAGAATTAAAGGGCATATCCCAAGCAGAAAGCACTCCCAGAGACAATCAAATGGGAGAAGAGAAAATGATGTGGGTACCAGATTTAAAGTCCTCCAACAGCTACTAAAGCCTATTAGAGTCTCTTGTAGCTCTTAGTGATCTACTGTCCTTTGCACTCAGAAGGTAAGTACTCTACTCTCTCCACTCAGTCTTCTAATTTCCTTCTCTCCTTCTCTCTCTCTCTCTCTCTCTCTCTCTGTCTCACCTCATATAATAACCTAGAGACTATCAAACGTTTTTCCTGGGGTGGATGGGCTGACAGGAAGGAGAATGAAAAAGGGTGCATAAGAACAAAAAGAAGAAAGAAACTAATGTTGCATAAATAGACATTATTGACACATGCTTTCTTTTCTACATAGTTATATACTTTCCTCTAAAACAGAAAGACAAGACAAAAGTAGGTCTATACCACTTTGGAATTCAAGAAGTTGCCTGTGTGTGTGTATGTGTGTGTGTGTACGTGTAAATTAACATTGTGTCCATAGAATTTTTGGTAAACCCTGTAAAACAACATATCTGGTGGGCTTTGAGAATTGTTCAATAAACTGCTTTCTGTAAACCAGATATTGTATTTGGTAAACATATAAAAATAAGGCTTGTGCTTCCTCAAACAATAGTACCTTTGCTTTTCGCAGAGAAAGTCTTCCCAAGGAATCTGCCCCATGCCAAGACACAGCCCTCTCTGTGGACATGAGATTGCTGTTCTCTGGATGTTTTTAACAGGGCTAATTAAGTTCATTCACAAATCCTCTTTATTAAAGATTTCACACTGAAATATCTCTAAACATGCAACAGGACACTATTATTGAAAAGTCTTTGTTTCTAATCACAATGCCAGGGTGATAATTAAAGACATTAGGAAGTGCCCTCATGTGGGTAAGGATTAAGAACACCCTCTCTATGTGTTAAAACCCTGTGAGGGGACATACTTGGGGAACAGTACTCTATCAGCACAGATCCTAGGAATGCTTTTTGTCAAAGTCTAGAATCCAGATACTATATTGTGAAGTTCATAAATATCTTGCTATTTAAGCTTTTTTTGTTAATGCTATTCAGAATATAAACATGTGCAGATTATGTGACAGAGCCCTACTTTGAACAATGCTCTGTTTACAATCGCCAACTAATTTCTCAGAAAAAAAAAAAATCAATCAGTTAGGTGTTTGAACTGATCCTTGTGTTATTATTTAAAAAGTGCTATGTATGGGCGATGTTAAAATGCTTGCCTTGGGAGAGCTATTGTTGAAAAATTAGTGTGCTAGATCACATGAAAATATCACAAGGCCATTTCTTGAAAGATTAAGAGAGGGCAAATAAAATATATCTTAATTGGAATTTGCTGGTGGATTTTACAGGCCTCTTGTAAAGTCGTCTTTTCCTCAGTTTTTAAATAGAGGAATTTTGTTTTGATACCTAAGAATTTCAGACCAGGCATTTTCTCACGTTCTCTGTGAAGTCAATTTAAAAGTACATTAGCAGTACATGTGGATTTAGTCAGGGAATCAAGATGTGAAATTTTGAACATATTTCTCCAAAGGTAGGCTCTTCAAATGATGACTGTGAAAGTAATTTATTCCAGCCAAACACACTTCCACATATTGTTAACAGGCCTATGTGCTTCAACTCATTTAACAGCTTTTTAATTCAGTAGTTATTCAGATTTAATAGAGCCATTTCTTCATCATTTTGCATTTAGTGATAAATGGTGCCAGAATTTATGATAAATTAAACTGCAAAGGACCATGTTAAAGTTATCTTAAGGGTTTCACATAAAAGGAATCAGCACCTATTTTGTTCAGAACAGCCACCTGAAAGTTCACGTGGTGAAAAGAGCTTCTTACTGGGTATAAACTATGAGCTCTATTTGAAAGTTAAGTTTTAATTATACTTTTCCCTCACCACTTACCATTGGCAGTGGCCATCCAGCTGGGGGACTGGCAACACGGATGCTTTAAACTAGGGGTCCTTTCTTGTTTTAATATTGATTTAACAAGTGGAAGAACATTCATGTGGAAGCTTTGATGAAAATCCTTACATAACAAGCCACCAGATACAGGGGGCAACTTTGTAAAAGTTTGGTGAAGGGATGAGGCATCAAGGGGCGATGGGAGAGATAAATTGGGCAGGGCCAAGTGGTGGGAGAGAGGAGAGGTGTAGTTGGACAGCCCTGCCAATTACTAGCCCTATTATCCTTTCTGTTTCCTACTAATGCACTCGCTTAACAGCTACCACAAAGGGAGATGAGGAGCTGAATTCACAGGCCTCTCCCTTTTCCCTTTTTCCCATAGGCACATTTTGAAAATGGAAAAAAAAAAAAAAAAAAAAAAGCGATCCCTTGACTAAAGTAACGGAAATGGTCTGCAACCATTAACTCTACAATTTTCCAGACATGTTAAAATGTATAAACTAGCTTAATTAGAATTTTTTTTTTTCCCTAAGCATCTGTAGCCACAGACAGGCAAGCTGGGCTGGTTATTCAAACAAGGGGCACTCTCTCAGGATAGAGATCAGGAAGACACCATGCAAATGGAAAAGTCTGTCCTTAACATTAAAAACCTTTAGGTCACTCTTGATAATCAAAGAGAGACCAGGGAGAACCTGCCCACAGCACGTTCCTTTGAACTGAAAGATATGCTTCTGCTACCCAAACAGCTGTGAATAACATACCTGTGTCCATAACTCTGCAAGCAAACCATTTGTGAGTGAGGAGTGCAAAGCGCATTTCTTCATTTGGGAAAAGCGTACCTTGACCATTCGCATTTGAGTTTCCTGAGTTAGAATTTTCCTATGACTTCATGATTGTTTATCTGCTGTCATTTTATTCATCTGTTATGGAGCACTTTTATTGAGAACCTATTATGTGAGGGGTGCTTGGCATACACAGGTGTAAGACTGTCTCTTCAGCGGAGAAGCACCCACACGGGTTTATGACAATAAGGAAGGATTGAAGGAAATTCTGCTTTTGCCACACAGGCAGAATTCATTGCAAGCTGGCTTAGTGTTTAGCCACCAAAACCAAATTTGCTTGATAAAGGAAAGTCTAGAAATTTTTGCAAAGTAGCCTAATGCTCGTCAACCTTACCCTGTACCTTTGCTGGGACTCTTGCCTTGCTGTCAAAGTTTGAACACGTGTTCCTCTCTGTTCAACTGTCTTTCTATGCATCTCTACCTGTCGCTTTTTATATGACTTTCACAACAATTATCAGGTGCTACCTCTGTGCCAGGCGCTGTGTATACCTTGTCCTATTTAGTAGAATTAAAAAAAAAAAATAGTGGACTGGGAGTCCGTCTGCTCTGATCACAAAACTAGAGGTAAACCATTTCCCATGTCTACTTGGACTCTTCAGAATGAGGGGAGTTTGCTCCAAAACCCTATCTGGCTGTAATAATTTTATAACATCATGATTCTTTATGCCTTTCCTAAGTGCTTCATGAGGGCAAAATTAATAAGTATTTTTGTTAACTCCCTCACCCCCTCTGCTCTATGGATACCTGATAAGAAGAAAGGAATTGAATTACAGACTACTTAAAAAAATGAACGCCATTTTCAGCAGATGGGCTAGACTTGGAGACTACAAATGTACTGGTTCTTTATAAAAACCCATAAAACTATATGTGTATAAAAATACTTTTCCCAGACAGAAACATTTTTTTATTTCTTAAAAAAAAAAAGATTTTATTTATTTATTTGAGAGAGAGAGAGAGCATTAGAGGGGGAAAAGGTCAGAAGTAGAAGCAGACTCCCTGGAGCTGGGAGCCCGTGTGGGGCTCAATCCCGGGATTCCGGGATCAGGACCTGAGCCGAATGCAGTCACTTAACCAACTGAGCCACCCAGGCACCCGCATTTTTGATTTCTTAATAATTCCCAAAAGGTGTTTCTTTAGCTGCAAATTTTTAAAAGATAAATATTTAGCTTCAACAATATGATTTTAAGCCCCTCAAAATAGAGGTACTCCGAAGCTCCTAAAAATATTTGTAGCTATAATGAAAATGCCCATTTTAGCAGCATCCATATACATACTTAACCTGAAAATAGCACAGCGAGGATTTCTACTCATTAAATTGCCCATTGCACCGTTCAGAGCCACTTGTCCACCTTCTTGTTGTGTATGCTGCTTGTTATCTTTTTTTCCTGGGCAGTTTATTCCGCAAAGGGCAATTGCAAAAGAGTTGGAAGCGCTTTTTAGTGCTCGGCCATTCTCTAGCTCAAGTTCATGCCCCTTGGTTCTCATATTTAACAGAAGCTCAGATAGCCTGCAGCATCTGTCCTTTTGGCTCCCTTCAGGATTGTGTACATTTCTTTGTCCTATCGTCATTTCTCAAACCACAGAGTTTCTTTAAATAGCAGCTCTGTCCCGGTAGAATTATGGGGAACTATCATGCTATAATTTGAAGAATATTCTCCTCCAAAGTGGATGTTCTTAATTGACTAAAATATTTAAGACATATGTTTTATTGTGTTTCTGTTAAGAGGAGCTGGAGTATGACCACGTTTCTGCAAGGAAATTAAAAAAAGGAATATGGTTTCTTTTTGCCCTCTTTGGTTAGTGTGATCAATTTCATATATTACTTACTTACTACATACATTATATTACTTCATAGAGGAAGTAATAAGACGGCCTCCCGCCAGATAATCAAAACACAAACCAGCAAATTGGCTACCTTATAAAAGGCAAACAAACAAGCAAACTGAAAAATTTGGCCACTTATTCACAAAAAGTGGTACTGACAGATATTTTAAAATAGCAGCATGTTGGCATATTCCAAATAAATGATAAGTACACGCATACAGGCATCTTCCATAAATGAATAAATAATAAGCCATAGTTTATGTATCTCATTATGTTTATCAAAGAGAGAAATTCCAGAAACATGAAATCCACTCTTACTTCATTTGTCCCTAGATTTAGAAAAGCTGTCTCTCTGTAAAGATGATAATTCTAAAAGAGCTTCATTAGTATTACATGCCGTTTTGGGACTTAAGGACAATCTGTCTCTATAATAGTTGTTTAGATTTTAAGGATCAGTAAACTGTTTCCAACTTCACTTTTGACACACGTGCCAAAAAATATCTATAGAAGATTAAACAATGTTTCACTCTTCATCTGGAGTCTGTGATGAAGTATCCTCAGATCTAAAGCGAGTTCCTTTTTCCATGTTCAGTTTTTCTGAAGGCACATTTGTAAATGGAGAATTCTTTTGAGATCCTCCCTGTTCAGTCTCAGATTCTTCCTTTTACAATGAATTGCAAAATGCCATTTAACTTCAAGGTTTCTCATCGGGCAACTGCACTGCTACCCACCTTTTTATTGACCGCCTTTCCTTGGTTTTTTGTTTCACCAGCAAGATTCTCACCTTGCTGCACATTCTTTCAACTTGGCCATCAATATATAAAGTAGAGAAATCTTTCTAAGTCCTGATGCTTACAGCTGCATTCCACTTATCTCTTTCCATCCTCGGAGGGAAGCTCTATCTGAACTGCTTGAAGTGGCTGTTGATGGTGTCTTTCCTGCTGTTACATGGAAGCCTGTTTTGAATGCTATCATTGAAAACGTCCTGAAGCTCTGTAAAGGGCTGTCAGGTTGGATGAGCTCTGTTTATGTCTCTTTGCTTCAGTATCTCTCTCTCCCTCCCAGTTCTGTCCTCTATTTTTCCCTTCCTTTTAAATTTATGACAATGAGGTTGGTAATATTTCGACAAGAGGCTCACAAGGATGTATTTGAATAAATCTGAATATGTTTTGGTCTTGATTCTATATTCTAATTTATATAAATTACTGTTGTTCTTGACCAACATCATCATTAAATATATGTTTCATTTAGACATTTATATACATATGTTTGTAAGATATGTAAACATGTATATACATTTAAAAATATAGCAGCTAAATGTGTGAATATGTATATATGTGTATGCATGTATATGCGTATTTATATATGTGTAGGTATACATCTGTGTATATGTGTATTTTATACATGCATATATATGTATATGTATATATATGTATGTGTATGTGTCTATTTCTTTCTTTGTAGGAAGAACGTATTTTTAATCAAAATTAGTCAATTATTTCTACTAAATGTCAGGAAAGTGCTTCATACAGCAAGTGTTAAGACATATATAGTATATGAAATAAATTTATAAAATACACAAATATATCTATGTGTATGTACACATAGATATATTTGTGTATATCATTGTGTTGTGTATTTATTGTGATATGTATGTATATATGTGTATATATATATGTATAGACAGACACACACACACACTCTCATATATATATATATATATATATATATATATATATATATAATATGAAATAGAAGCATGCAGGTCCTTACTTTCTCCAGTTGGAATTCTAGTCTCTACTGATCCAATCATGTATTTCAATACATGTGTAACTTCTGCAAATCTCTTAGCCTCTTTTCATAAATCCCAGCGAAGCCAAAATTGGAACTTGCAATAACACCCGAAAGATTCATAAAACACAGCTGCTTTACTTTCCCCTTTAGCCAAGTTTTGGCGAAGAGTTTTAAATAATCACGGAGTAAATAGATTCATTCCTTTGTGGATTTCATTCCACAGCAGTGTTTAATAGGAAGTTACAATGGTGTGGAAATAGTAAATAGAAGCTCTATGAGGAAAAAAGAACACACACTGAGACTTTTCTCAGAAGCTGCTTCCATATAAACAAAGACGTTAGTATTCAAGGTATTTCTGTTCCAAGACTGGTGAGTTTTTTGGTTATTTCATATGCTAAAGACAATGGTCCTTGGACAGTATTAAAAGTATTAAAAGCATCTGATTGATCAATACATGTATTAATGATGAAAGTTATTACTGAGTCCTTCAACAAATATCCTTATCTAATAGCTAGACGTCTTGGTATCAGATCCATGTATCAGGGTTAAAAGAGTTTTGCTGGGGCTTGTATGATGTCAGGATATAGAACAGAATCACTAAATTAAAAAGGTGCATTGTTTTCAACTCAGTTTTCTTTAAGTTCAGATAGGGGAAAAATAAACAAAAATAAAATTTAAAATATTTCAGTAAATAGTGTTAATTTTTAACTTAAAATTATGTAGACATATTGAGATATGAAAATATGATATAATTTAAGAAAATATTTTCTTTCATACCACTGTGAATATTTGGTCATAAGACTATCCTTAACCATAAAGGTAAAGATTAGTTTAAAAATGCATAAAATACACACTCATGGAGATGAAAATCTAACTGTAATATAGATAGTCTTGGCTTTTTCTATTTTTTCTGTGATATTCGAAACTAGTTAGAATATAATTTAATTTAATTAGGTATTCCCAAGTCATAAGTCTTAACCATGAATCCCAGACATTTAACTTAAGAACAAGATTTAATCTCTTTAAATGATTTTTGTATTGAAATATTTTGAACAAACAGCAAAATTCAATGAACTAGCTTTTTTTTTTTTTTTTTTTTTTTTTAATAAACAAAAAAAAAAAAAAAAATTAATTTTTTTTTTTTTTTTTTTTTTTGCCCTGAATCCAGTAACAGGACACAATACATTCAAGGCCATTTTACATGCAGTTCCATTTTGTATGTTTCCAACCAATTTTTCATTAACATACCATCAAGATGGTACTTGGACACCACATGACATTATTAACTTGATTTTTGAAATTTATTTGGTAAAATGTGTTTCTGAGTTTCTGTCACTAGCTGGATATGACCAGTATAGATGAAACAGCAGTCAGTGGTATAGAGCTAGAGAATGGAGAAATCTGAAAAGTACATGCAATATATATAATATTCCTCTCTTTTCTCCTTCCATCTTGCATCTTTCCACAGTACTGTGTGGATCAGACAAAAATTTGATTTATGAGTTCTTTCAAATTTTGGCTGCTGAAATTTCCACCTACTCTGAATGTTATGAATGGTAAAAGCATCAAAAAGAATGCTCAGTCCTTCCTATGCTGTGAATTTTGGAGCCTGTTTACACAGATGATAAGAAGTGAGTAATACATAAGACATATAATACATTGGATGGGAGAAAGAGTGAAGACAGAGGCTTCAGACATGGGGTTTTGTTTTGTTTTGTTTTATCATAGCACTTAGTCTTTGAGCATCAGAAGATCTTTAAGTCAGCTCTGTTGGTCCTGATTGTGGGAAAATGTCCCCACCAGGACCATCCCTGGCTTTCATGAGTAAGTTTAATAATTTTTGCTTCCAGGTAGACTCCAGAGGAGAAGCACTAAAAATTAACAAATAGAGTGACTGTGTCATAAGAAAAAGTTATAAATTGTGGTTTATAATGAATTATCTATAAATAAATACCCATATATCTATCGGGAACCCTCTTAAATAACGAAAACAACTTGAAGTTAAGTGCACTGGAATTGGAGGACAGACTGTGGTTCACAGTACTGCATCTTCGTCACTGAAAGCGAATGACAGAAAACAGAGCAGATGAAGCCTCTGAGGCAAACACCTGATTTGCGGGAGATTGTGTAATTGTCTTAATTCCATTTACCAAGCCATTTGTTCTGACATTTTTCATGATAGAAATGAGATGATTTAGGTAAATAAGTATATGTGATGGATATTTTGAAGAGGTCACCTGATTGGTACAAATATATTTAAATTAAGGTTTCGATACAACACTTTTGCATATAGGTTAAAAAGATACATTTATCTGTTTTATTAAGCTCCTGTTAAGTTTTCTTTAAATATGAGATTACAATATCAATGATTTACTTACATGGATATTGTTCCTGTTTTCCTCCTAACACAATTATATTAAATTTTAATGACATCAATTGTAATATCTAACTGGTATCTGGAAGCTGTGGAGAGCCCAAAGCTTTTATACAAATTTATATGTATAAAGCTCTCACTGATATACTTTGCCAGTAGATATTTTACCTTGAGTAGTCAGCTCTGCAAATCCCTTCCCACAAAAGATTAAAAACATCCTCCTATTACATCTAGAGATTTCTTTTTGTTATTCAAAGCCATGAATAAATTTAGGAAAAAATGTATATGATTTTAATGCCTTAAACCAGAAAGCTTCCTTGATTCCTATTAAAAAATGGAATATTTAATGTTTTCCTTCTTCTGTGGTACTTTTTTGATATTGTAGCAAAGAACAAAAAAGAATTCTGAGAACATATAAAACAAAAAACTGTGTTTGAAGTATTATAATAAAACAACCTTCTTCCTTTAATGCTAAGTCCCTTTTTAATGAAGATCTTCTGGCAGCTCTTGAATGTATAACTAGTTTATATCATGGGATGAAGCTGTCTGTTCTGATGATTGACATGAGCCCACATTACAATGTGATTCTGAAAATTAGTCCATAGAGGTCCTTTTCAGGTACTTCTCAGACTGAGAGCTGCCCTCCAACTACAGTAGAGCCTTTTTAACCCCACTCATTGGTATTCTAATCTGGAAGTGCTGTCCTGCCTTTTAAATAACTCAGGCATTCAGGCTCGTACCCCCCTTGACACATTACTTAGCCAAAGGATTCAAATGAGATTCAAGAAACATGCAGTACAGCACAAAGGGATTGGAATATGCACAATTAATAATCACACAGTTAATTCATTTTTAATGCAGGGAGGATTTCTGAAATTTCACATTGAGATTTGGAACACAAAGTAGTAGCTGTCTACACTGATTACATTTCCAAAATTCCAAAATATAAGCACTATGCTTAAGTAATTATTTTCATTTTAAACAGATTTTCCTAAAGGTATAGCTTGAAGTCACATTGAGGTTATGACACAAACTGATACAATTTGAAAATAAGACTCTTCACCGTCCTGGTATTGCACAAATAAACACATTAAGTTTTTACAAGAATGGGAAGCAGGTACGTCTCTGATTAGGAAGGGTTGTGTTGGGGTTTTGACTATCTCAGGTCAAAGCCAGCCAAGTACATTACACAATGCAATGTTTTGTTTCTCTCGTTGTTTTCTTTTAGATTAATATTGTTATATATCCTATGCTAAAGACCTTGCTGCCTGCGTTTGAGAGAAGTGTGTATAGTTCATGGCGATGAGAATGTCAGTAGAACCACAATCATCTGAAGGTTTTCAAACTACAACGCAGAGTACAACCAACCATGGGGTCAATAACTAGTTGCTAGATTGTGTTGAATGGATAATCAGTAAATACATTTATTCACCATTTACACACTGTATGTTCTCTATATGTGAGATGATGGCAATGAAAGCAGGGAACAGGAGAGACAAAATTCTCACTTATATTCTAGTATACACATAAATGGACATGATAAATTCAGGGAATAATAAGTACTTTGCAGAAAAATAAAACTTGGCAGGAGGATCGAGTGATAAGAGGGTAGAAAAGTGGGGAGCAATCACTAGGAGGTGGAGTTTGGGTGAGAGATCTGAATGAATCATGAAAGAACATGTGGGGAGCATATGAGGCAGAGGAAAGAGGAAGAACAAAGGCCTGAGGAAGTCATGAACATCTCAGGTTTGAAAAAACTCAATATGGCTAGAGTAAGACTAGACTGGGCAAAAGCAATGTCTCACAATCAATCAGTTCATCCTTTCTGATCCTAAATGAAACATTAAAGTGGTTTAACTCATTGCATAATCTATTTTGATCTGCTGTGCTTTTCCTTACAGAAATAGCCTAGGAGTCAAGCCAGAGACAACATACAGAAAATGTAGTAAAGGTGTGACTTTGTTGGGAATTAGATTAAGTGGTGACATCTTATTTTAAACCAATTTATTATCAAACAGCTCTATCAGCTATCTGGGATAATTTCTGTGTAGCTTGTAGCTTCAACATTATCATGTATTTTTAAGTCATTTACAGTTTACAATGATCTGTAGTCATACCAATGGAAGGTTCACAAAGCATCTGAGTATTGCAATTGGACAAGCTATCATAAGATATTTGTACCAGTACTTTCCCCAAAGATTCAATACCTCTCCATTACCTTCCTCTCTCTCCTTCTCAAATCTTACCATCTTCCAAACTGAAGTAAAAGGAAGAAATCTATTTTTCATGAGAACTAGGCTGTGTCCAAAACCTTAAAGATGGTTGGTGTATCCCAGTTCTATGTAATAGTGGAATTAGGTGTTACATGAAATAGGTTTTTGGTGTGCCCACAAATGTTGTCAGACTTTGTTTTGGAAACTATTTCCAGCCAGGGATCTGACATTAGCTACCAATTTTTTTGTGTGCCATCAATTTTATGAAAAGTGCAGATAGATTTTTGCATATCTGCTCTGAAGTTTTCTAGGCTGATTCAATGCTGGCTGCCTTCTTTCTGTTCTATTTTCCATTTTTCTTCTATTCTTTCCTTTCTTTTCCTTACTTGTGAATTACTGGGATGGACACATGGTATTAGCCTGAAACACTGATGGTAATTTTTAAGCATGAGTAGCTTTTAATCTCTAGACCACAGAGAAACATAAACTAGTTTTATTTTCTATCTTACTTTTACTAGTGTCCTGAAAGGTGAAATCATTCATGCATAGGTAATTGCTCTAGTGATTTTCCTTGATCTGTGTGTGTGATTGTAATTTATAAATATCAATTGGGCAATTGCTGGGAAAGGTTTAAAAAAATGTTTCTAGGTGTAGTTGACACAATGTGTTCCCAATTGATTATATTATTTACAATATTAATGAACCTGATATTTTTCTTCCATCAAGGGCAACATTAGGTTTACCTAATGCTCACCAGTGTGACTGGTGCATGCTTTTGCTTAGGAGAAGTTGGGGAAGGGAGGTTAGCTCTCTTTCTAATATTTTATCCTCTGCAGAGCTATGCATAACCCATATGCTGGTCTGGTTCACAGAAGTCAAATTAGGTCACAACCATGAATGCCTAGAACATAAAAGTTGAACGATATTTTGGTATTAAACTCTCAATATCATTCCCCTTTAACAAACTTGAATCTTAGAAGATGGCAAAAATTTTGTAACAAGAAGCACACAATAATCCTACATTCATTATATCTTTCAGAAGATTAATCCATTAAAAAAATTGTTGCTATTAGTGTTTTAGAAGGGAATAAGATAAAATCCTTTCAACAGACGTTTTCCACTTGCAGGTTGTGTCAGGCCTAAAGTCAAAGAAAAAGTTTATACTCATGAATTTATGCTTGGCATTTTCATCGTCAAATATTCACAATTGGATATTGCAAAAACAAAAACAAACCCAAGAAAGGACAACAACAAAAAACAGAAATAAAACTCTATTGCGCAAGTGGATGAATGATCTTTTTGGAGAGGAAATGAGAACATCACCCCAAAGTCAAGAAGCAGAGTTGAATAATATCTAATGTAATTGTACCCTTTCCTTTTGGAAGGCATCCCCAGAGGCCTCCAAAATAAGAGAGAAAAGTGGAATTCTGTGACTCTCTGTGGAAGTTTAATGCTCCTTTTCTCAGTCTCAACATAACTCCAATTAGAGCTTGGAATCAAAGAGTAGACCCGCAAGGAATTTCAGCCCTGTGGCTTTGCCTCTTCATTCCTCAGACGTGCTTCATAAGAGCAGACCATAAATGCCAAGGGAAGCAGAATGAAAGCGTCTCTCTACCAAGTTGTGACATGGGGCCCTCAGCCTGAAACGAAGACACAGAAGAAGCCTATGGTCTTGGAGATCTTTACAACAGCAATTTACCCCCTCGCCCGGCATGTTTTTAAAAGAAAGAACTGAGCTGAATGAAAATAGACCTCTATCATGCCAGATATAGAAAAGAGATGGAGAAAAAAAATTGTTTTTTTTTTCCAGTTTTAGTTTCTCTACTATTGAGAGGAAATGTTGTCTAGAAAGACAACACAAATGCACTGGTTGTTTATATTTAGGTTAAGTAAGGATCATTTTAAGTGTAGCCTTCCTAATTATCACAACATATTTAATAATGCATAGGCTCTCAAATGAACTGGCAGAGCATACAGATTAGAAGGGAATCCATATTATAATTAAATCCATTTACAGATCTCTATCCAAAGGAGAACTGCACCATGAGATAGTAAGGATGTGTACTACCACACTCCATGGGCTGATGGGGATTCAGTTTGGTACAGAAGACTAATGCCTTTGAGTAAGAAAATGGAGATATTTTTATGAGAGGATGTAATTTTTCTGGTCACTTTTTTTTTTATTATCTTGTCCATTCTTTCTATGTCTACATTTGCTAAAGAGAAGAGGACTTTAGGACTGTTCACAGAAATTTATTTTCCACTCCTGTTTATATTTATATTGTGTTTATTTTCTGTTTCTCTCTAGATTTACATTGTCATTTCTCTGAAGATTTCAAAGTACTTTTCCAAAATTTATGAAAAAACAATGAATATCACTAATAGGGATACAAAGGAAAAAAGAGAACAACTTGTAAGGATAGTTTGAGGGACACTGGAAGGGGAGATGAACCATGAGAGACTAAGGACTCTGAAAAACAATCTGAGGGTTTTGAAGGGGCGGGGGGTGGGAGGTTGGGGGAGCCAGGTGGTGGGTATTATGGAGAGCACGTATTTCATGGAGCACTGGGTGTGGTGCATAAACAATGAATTCTGTTATGCTGAAAAGAAATTAAAATAAATAAATAAATAAATAAATAAATAAATAAAATAAACCAAAAAAAAAAAGGATAGTAGTAGAAAGACATTCATCAAAGTACCTGACTGAAAAAAAATAATCTGTTCTCTGAACTGACCCATTCACTATTCTTCTCTCAAACATTTTAATCAAATAGTTTAGCCTATACATTCCAAATCTTAAACATTTCTCTGACATCAGTACTTAACTTTGAAATAAGAGCATTTGTCTCTGTCAGGACTGGTTCAGGTAGTTGGAGTGGTAGGCTGATTGGTGGTTCATCACGAGCGGTATAGCAATGCCTTGATCATCAAGTACTTCTCTCCAGCAACTCCATATTTATAGTTTCACTTATGGCTTAAGGCAGTGGTACCAGTAGGCTCCTATTATCTGAGAGAGAGATATTAAATTAATAATTTAGATTTCATCGGTATATTAATTAAAATGTATGAGATACTTAGCCCGTCCTCAACAAAATACTAGGTACAACAGTATTTGTGAAAGGAATAAAATTTCATCAATAATTCAAAATTCATGTGACCTATTTTTTTCTCATACACATACGAAACATAGCTAACATAGAGGCCACATAAAATATTTTAACAGTGTTTTCCCATTTAATTTGTAGCTTATATCTTTATCATGATTTTTTTGTGCCTGCCCAAGATTTGAGAGCTGTTATCTCATGCTATATGACTACTTAGATTGTATTCAATCGTTTGATCTATTTTTGGATGATTGTGAATGTAAATGGTACATAAAAGAATAGGTGTTATCTTTGGATTATCAAGATCTCTCTCCTTAGCAGAAATTGCAAGTAGTGCCTGTTGCTCACATTTAAAAATCACCTTGATTTGATGGTACTCTTGGGTACAATTTCCACTCTCCCATTTTGGAGAGGTTTTTCCCCATAAATACATTTTAAAACACAAAATGAGGTGATTTGGCCCATTTTGCTATGTATATAATTTAACCTTCAAAGGATTATGGTCTATGGAGCAAACAGGTTAATAGGAAGGTTTTAAAAAGACATTTTTTCATCTGATGGGACATAATCATACCTAAGGAGCTGTTATGGTCCATTGTATAAATCCTTCAAATTCATGGACTATTGGCCCAAAACACAGTAATGGGTCCTGTAGAGCATTGAAAATCTATCACGTTAATATAGCTGCTGCATAGACAGAGTATGAAGTTTATTCTCCCATCCACGCCTTGGGAGATGCGTATGTAATTCTCATATTAATAGGCTTGATTCCTTTAGCCCAGATGGGATGCTTTGCCAAGCCCTTTACATGTGAAGTAAAAAATTCTTCTCAGGATTTACACTGAAACCAATGAAAGTAACATATTCCTGTAAAACACTGACACGTCTAACAAAAATATTTGCTTGTTCAGAAGTCCCAGAGGAATCACACCACTTCACATTTGTAAAGCAACAAAGAGCTTTTTTAAAGTTGTTAGTTTACAAATCAGCACCTGAAAAAATTCAATTGTATCCAGCTAAATGCCAAGGTACAGTCTCTTCAAAACTCCTTTCATTGATGTTGGCAAGAATGGTTTTGTTCTGAACACATATGCATATTTCTACTATTACAGACTGAGGGCCCTTTGGAACACCTACAATGCCCTCTGTCACAACTTCTCAGTTCCTCTTCATCTTATTTTCTTCTCCCCACAGAGCTGTAAAAGCAAAGGCTATTGGCAGCACTATTTTATGATCACTCAGAATACAAACTTGCAATGTCGGAGAACCCTGGATTCTAATCTCTGTTTCTGTCCTTAACTGCACAGAGGTAATGGGACTAACTGGCTGGGGCCAGTGCAGGGTATAATCCAGCCTGTAGGGCCCCTTTCCACCCAGCAGGCCCTGATGGAGTGGTGGTAGTGGATGAAGGGTTATTTCTACACAGTTTTAATCTAAGTAGAAAGGACAGAGGATACGAAATAATGTCTTCCCTCTGTGTTAACAATGTTAACCTATTTTCCAGACACAATATTATCATGAGTTTCAGAGCCAAGTTTTTAAAATTTACCATGATAAGGGCTTAGCAAGTACATTTCTTCATTATCCTTTTTATTATCCCTGGTGCCACTTTCACAAGGACCCTTAGTTTTGTGTGTAGTGTATGGAAATGGTCCAGTTTCATTCTTCTGTATATGACTGTCCAGTTTTCCCAACACCATTTGTTGAAGAGACTGTTTTTTCCATTGGAAATTCTTCCTGCTTTGTTGAAGATTAGTTGACCATAAGAGCTGAGAGTCCATTTCTGGGTTCTCTATTCTGTTGCATTGATCTATGTATCTGTTTTTGTGTCAGGACCATACTATCTTGATGATCACAGCTTTGTAACAGAGCTTGAAGTCTGGAATTGTGATGCCACCAGCCTTGGTTTTCTTTTTCAACATTCCTCTTGCTATCTGGGGTCTTTTCACAAGGGACTCTTAAAGGAGTCAAGTGGAGCCCCTTTCCTTAACTTTCAGAATGCTTTGTTGCAATTTCTGAGAATTTCCAAGGCAAAAACAAACGAATGTTATCACAATGCTGAGAACTTCACTAAGTTTCAGAGAATAGCGTGACTATAATGTGGTTTGCCATGTGGTATGATGTAATGCAACGGCTGCTGCAGTCGATAGACTCAGTGAAGGACTCTTAACTCAAATAAAACAAATTGCAGGCCTTTCTCTATTTACTGTCTGCTGGCTCCAAACAACTGTCCAGCAGTTTGGGTACTTTACCCAAGCCGGACCCACAAACTCGAACATCATTTTAGAAAAAAAGAAAGTGTCTGCAAAATCACTTTCTCTCTGGGAATTTGATGCCATGCCGTATACAATTCGGGAGAAATCAACAGCCATATTCTCTGTTGAGAAGACAAGAAGAACAGCAATAGTTGGTCTGCAAAGAGAAAGAGAATAAATCCAATGTTCAAAGATAGGAAGCCAGATATGAAGGGAGAATCCTAATGGTACTTGTGTCCTTGAATGTAGTTTTACTTTGTCCTCGTTTTGTGAAGATCATAGTACCCTGAAAAGGAATTCCTCTTGTCTCTTAAATCAAGATTTGGATTTGATTTTTGCTACATGCAATTTAAAGTCCCAGTTTATACATTAAGTGTATTTTCTATGAATAAAATATACTTCCAAGTGGTAGAAAAATGTATCTTGGGGAGCCTGGGCGGCTCAGTCTGTTGAGAGTCCAACTCTCGATTTTAGCTCAGGTCCTGATCTCACAGTCATGGGATCAAGGCCTGGGTTGGTCTCCAAGATCAGCAGGGAGTCTGCTTGAGATTCTCTCTCTCCCCCCCGCCACACACTAAAATAAATAAGTAAATCCTTTAAAAATATACATATATATCTTAATTTATAATAATTACATAATTTGTTCTATTTTAAATAGAATAATTTTTGCAATTGACTTAAAAATCAGCTTCAGAAAGTGTAGATCTCTTCCCAAGTTTTTAGATGTTTTATATAGTACATTGAGCTGGATCCTAAATATGGAACAATTTTAAATACTAAGGTTAAATTGACAAAAACCCTAAAGTTACATTTTAATCATATTTAACTTTATTAATTTGTTTATTGTTTATGTTAATTTTAAGCTTTAAAAAAACACTCAACAGCCTTCAAAGCGCTGGGTCTAAAAAGTATGTATTGATTGAATTTATTTTGGAGGGAAAGGTGAACCCAAAACCATTTTATGCCCCCTGTTTTTTTTTCAAATGGTGTAATTGTAGGTAGATAAGGGACCAAAGTGAGGGGTGTAGTAAAATGAGATGACCATAAATCATTTCAATGAGGACAAGTCTTCTGTCACAGAGGATGTAAAGAGTTCTGCATGTGGTTTGGGTGGAGGACACCCTCAATAACCGTCTCAATACATGAGGTACACCTAACCACCTCTATCTTCCCATAAGCCCACTTAAACTTGAACACAGGAGATTTTAAAAACAAAAACTTGAAAAGAAAAGAAAAGTAACATAATCCTTTTTTTAACTATGGACAAGATACTGAATACTATTTAGATTTCTTAGTGTGAATGACCTATATTGGCCAAAAAAAAAAAAAAAAATTAAATTGAGAATATTGAGGACTGGATCTGATTTATTATCACCTAGATCATTTTCACAGGTTATTTAAGTTCATTAAAGTCTTTTAATCCAAGACTCATTGATTTCATGTGAACATAGAATTTTATTTATTCATTAATGAAATCGATTTAATAGAAAGTGTTGTATAAAAATTAGACTTTATTTTTAAATAGAATTTACAAAAATTATTCAGTGCTGTTATTGTCAATAAAATATTCTAAGTCACCCGCCTTCCATGGTCCAAAGAAAAACATTTCTACGTGTGTGTTAAAAATGTAGAAGTAACAACCAAAATAATAGAAATGGAACCCATAGCTTCCAAGGATGCAGAGGAGAAGAAACAGAGAAATCAATCAGGCTTTTTTTCCAACAAAGGCAGGAGAGGAGAAAATTATGAAATAAAAGAAAGCATGGCCAATATAAAATATAAAAATAAAAAAAAACACACGAATTATTTCAAATATTTTAACCATAATAAATGAAATGGCTTAAACTCACTGATTAAAAGTCTTCAAGTTTTAGACTGGAGTTTAAAAATCCAATCCAATCATGTCAATGGAAAGGAAATGATACTCCAGCAAAACAAAGAACAAAAGAAAGTTGTTGAAAAAATATTAATATTAACAAAATAAGAAAGAAGCAATATATTAATAGTTAAATAATAACAGTAAGATAACAAAAAAAGACCAGTTCATAAAGAAAATACTCAAAATTCACAAATATATGCATCTAAAAATGTAGCCTAGAAATAGTTAAAAGAAAAGGTGACAATATTACAAAGATAAATTTGAACAAATTCTAGTCATAATTGGATATTTTAAACAAATAATTTTCAAGGATGTGAATTACTTTAATGTAGCAATTATAAAAAATAATTTTTTAGGCATGTAAGTATGATATAAATATATCTAAAAATATTTAGCTTTGTCTGAACTTTATGCATTAACACACAAAATCTTACTTTGACATAAAAGAATATTTAATTGGGGATAACTCCATGGTCGCACAAGGGAATGTATCATTCCTAATGATGTCAAATATCCTCAAATTGATAAAAATATAAATTCAATGAAATTCTAACCAAATGTTTTCATGGAATTGATATTAAACTGATATTAATTGATATTAAAACATACCTGGTAGAGTAAAGGTTAAAAATTGCACTAAGATATATTGATGAAGGAGGTTCCTGAGTGGCTCAGTTGGTTAAGCGTCCGACTCTTGGTTTTGGTTCGGGTCACAATCTCACAGTGGTGAAATTAAGCCTGGAGTCAAGCTCGGTGTGCTGAGTCTGCTTGAGATTCTCTTTCTTTCTCTGCCTCTGCCCCTCATTCTCTCTCTCTCTCAATAAATAAATCCTTAAAAAAAAAAAGCTATGTTGATGAAAAATAGATGGACAATAGATTGACTCATTGAAGTAGATATTAGGATTCATAGCTATAACAGGAGGATGTGGCATTGTCATAGGAAAATGTGAAACTAAATGGAGACCCCTGTAAAGGCTTGTAACAATGAGAGAATATGTAAAACAGAAATGGTAATCTGGTGAAGTTTGTAAACGTGGAGATTCACAGACCTGTACCCCTGGGGGAAAAAATATATATATATATGTTTATAAAAAATAAAATTATAAAAAAAAAAAATAAAAAAAAAAAATAAAAAAATAAAAATAAAATACAACAATTACTGAGGGTTGGTGAGGGGAGGGGGGTTGGGGTTATGGACATTGGGGAGGGTATGTGCTATGGTGAGTGCTGTGAAGTGTGTAAACCTGGTGATTCACAGACCTGTACACCTTGGGATAAAAATATATTATATATTTATAAAAAATAAAAAAAATTTAAAAATAAAAAAAAAAAAAAAAAAAAGAAATGGTAATCTGAATATTAAGTCACAAGTTGTTTTTATTTTTGTTTTTCCAAAAGCAGAAGCTAAAGTCTTTTAGGGGCAAGATAGTTTTTAGAATCAAAGCCTATAAAGATAGGAAGTTAGAGGGAAAGAAATGGGGTTGGGCAGAGGGAGAGGTCAAACTGTCATGTAGATGAAATGAACCATTGGCCAACTGTTGTGGGTTGAATTGTGTCTACCCCCACCTCCAAAAAGATGTTGAATTTTCTGACTGCCAATAACTGTAAATGTGACCCTTTTGGAAAATAGGGACTTTGCAGGTGTAATTGGTTAAGTTGCTGGAATATGAGGAGTTCTCAATCCAATATGAATGCTGTCCTTCTAAGAAACAGTCGTGTGAATACGCAGAAACATGGGGGAATTCCATGTGAATTTGTAAGACTAAGGTATGCCTGAGGCTACCAGAAACAAGGAGAGAGGCATGGAAGAGATTTTTCCTCAGAGTCTTCAGAAAGCTCCTACTCTACTACACCTAAATTTTGGACTTCTAGCTTCCAGAACTGTGAGATAATAAATTTCTGTCGTTTTAAGCAGCCCCAGGAAACAAATACATCAACTGAGCATGGAACTTTGGAACAAGAATTGCCTGTCAGTGTCTTGTGTTGGGCTAAAATGATCAGCCTTGATACCTTGACCTTACTCAGCTACAGGCATTCTTGGAAAGGAATGATCTTCAACATGGCCACTGAGACAGACCCTGAAGGACCTGACAGCTGCCGGCTACTTGCAGCAATTCTTCCTCAAATGGAGATCTAGGAGACGCATCTCCATGTCTATGGCAGGCAATTCCTTGTGCCACTGTATATAGAGGGTCCATCAATCCTCTAAATACTAGACTATTCCCTATTCCCCAATGAACAATTACCCCAGTAAATGATTCAGTTCGTTGCATGTTCTCCCAATTCTGTTGCATAGGCAGGCTAGGTCTTATGGTTCTTTTGGAATACAGTTTCATCCCTCTCTTATCAGACCCACTATGTCTCCAGCTGACTCAACCTTACATAAGACCCAATAGCTCAGAGGGGAAGTGGTGGCAGTCCCTGATAGGGCCCGTAAAGCCTTGCAGGGGATAAGCCTCTGCAATACCTTCCAGTATAGGGGGATCTGCTATTTCTTGAAAAGGACAGACAGACTATTCCTGCAGACTGAAAGGGTTCAGAGAAGTCTAGAATCCAAAACTGGGGGGTATCTAGCCAGATATTCTCATCTCTGGTGTCAAGGTCTCAGGAGTCTACCTGATATTGACCTAAGACACCTGCCTTGGTTTGGGGGCTGAACTGTATTTGAAGTTCAGCGACTCCAAGTAGTGCATCCTGAGGTTGTTCTCAGCCCTCTTTTCCCTCCATTTGGAGATGGTGGGAGCTTCTTTATATGCAACCAACAAGGTCTTCTGGATTTGACCCCTCATCACACTCTACCAGCTCTTTATCATCTCTCACAGGGCATCAATAGGGCTTAGCAACAGCCATCCCATTCCATTATCCCTATAGATACAGTTTTCTTCCTCCATCTTAAACAACTGAGACATTATGTGCTCTCAGTTATTCTCTTCCACCAGCAGAAGTTTTAATCATTGGAAGATTACTTCCTGCCAGTGGCTGCCCATGTTCCCTCCAGTACAAGTGATGGGTCCTCCCAGCCAGCTGGGTAAGGACTAATGAAATGCCCAAACCCCACCTTAGTGCATGAATTCTCAGAATCCTCCTGATAAACACTGTCACTGCTTAGATTCTCCAGAAGCCAAGGGAAGACAAGGGTAGAGAATGTTTTTTAGGGATCCACGGGGGTTAAGCAAGGAAAAATAAACTGGAACTGAGTAGAAGAGGAAGTCGCTGTGATGTAGGTCTGACATTCACCTCTTTCCATCACCTGATCTGGCTGCCCCAGGAAAGGTATAACCTCAGGTGAAAGGGCTCTCTGCAGCTGAGATAGACCATTATAGAGACTAACAGCTGGAGACCACAGGCTGACAATACTCCCCATGGGGGGAAAAAAAAGTAGAAATTACTTCCTTGAAGGGAGACCTGCATATTGCATTTCTGTGTCTACCACATTACATAAGAGAATTTATGCAGTAAAGGCAGAACTTTACCCAAAGCAAATTTATAGCTGGTGTTTCTTTCATTATTTAAGAAAGGATGAAAATATATGGGTCATAAATTCAGTAATGGGTATATCTCTCTCTCTCTCTCATCTGTCGACCTATCCATCTATCATATATCTCACCTATCTGTATACTAAGTGAACAATGAAATAATGAATAAAAAGCAATGTAGAAAGAATGGTAATTCAAATATCCATGGTAGCAAAATTAGTTATCTAGAAAAATAATCAATTTTGATATGCAAATTATATCAGTCATTCAAAAATTTGAGGTAATTCAATATTAAAATTAAACCATAAAAATAAAGTAAAATTTAATATATAACTGTTTTTGGAATAGATTTGCAGCATCTAATATGTGTTTGGAGTAAACATGCAACCACACTACTAACTTAATATAATTATAATTTCCTGTATGTTAAAAATTTAAGAATTCAGAAATGAAGTAAAAATAAAACAATTCCTAGATACCAATATAAGAAATTATGATATTCAAGGCATCCTAATTAAAACTAGTATATTTCACTGTTGACTTCATAACTATTAAATATGCTTTAAAAATTCTTTTTATAATTTATTTTTTATTGTGTTATGTTAGTCACTACACAGTACATCATTAGTTTTTAATGTAGTGTTCCATGATTCATTGTTTATAACACCCAGTGCTCCATGCAGAAGTCTAAAATGAGGAAAAACTGACATGATTTTCAAAGTCAGCAAGCACTTGAAAATTTCTTGAATGCTTTTTTCTTTGGAAAATATAGGATATACTGCCATGAAGATGGTAATTTGTTCTCTTTCTCTCTCTGCTTCTTTTCTCTCTTTCCCTTCTCTTTCTTCTCCTTCTCCCCCTTCCTCTCTTTCTTCTATGAGTAGGAAGGCTCTTATCTTAATCAGACTAGCTTCTAAACACAAAAGTTACAAAAAGTACCAAAAAGGAAATATTGGTATATTTCAACAGGTCCCCAATTTGTAGGAGAAACCAGAGGTGGTTGTGACAAAAGGGACAAAGCCAAGTTTTAATTGTCTTAATATGCAAGTGGCTCTTCCAAATTCATAAACAATAATAAAACCTAATATTAAAATGGGAAGAAGATTTAAGGTAATAATAAAATATTTTATTTTCCCTCTTTTATTATTATCAGTATATTTTTTCCTCTTATTTTAGGCTAAATATTATATCAGGATTAGCCTCAGATTTTGTATTCTGTGTAACTTCTTTGACATTGTTTCTGTATTTTCACCAGAAATGTGAAAAACTGTTACAACCTTTCACTCTAAGGTAGCATTATGGCTGGCTCATCTATTAATGCTTACACTGGAATTAATATTTAGATCTGCTGCATGTAATCCCATGTTAGACTAGACTTTTACCTACATGTCTTGCTCCGTATAATTATGGCAACATACACAAATCTAAATAGTCAGGAACAAAAACTCTTCATTCAGGATCAGAAAGCACTTTATCGGGGCCCCTGGTGGCTCAGTCATTAAGCGTCTGCCTTTGGCTCTGGTTATGGTCCCAATGTCCTGGGATCGAAGTCCACATAGGTCTCCCCGCACAGTGGGAGGCCTGCTTCTCCCTCTCCCACTGCCCCTGCTTGTGTTCCCTCTCTCACTGTGTCTCTATGTCAAATAAATAAATAAAATCTTTAAAGTTGGTGCAGCCACTTTGGAGAACAGTGTGGAGATTCCTCAAGAAATTAAAAATAGAGCTTCCCTAGGACCCTGCAATTGCACTGCTGGGTATTTACCCCAACGATACAGATGTAGTGAAAAGAAGGGCCATCTGTACCCCAATGTTTAGAGCAGCAATGGCCATGGTCGCCAAACTGTGGAAAGAACCAAGATGCCCTTCAATGGACAAATGGATAAGGAAGATGTGGTCCATATACACTATGGAGTATTATGCCTCCATCAGAAAGGATGAATACCCAACCTTTGTAGCAACATGGGTGGGACTGGAAGAGATTATGCTGAGTGAAATAAGTCAAGCAGAGAGAGTCAATTATCATATGGTTTCACTTATTTGTGGAGCATAACAAAGAGCATGGAGGACATGGGGAGTTAGAGAGGAGAAGGGAGTTGGGGGAAATTGGGAGGGGAGATGAACCATGAGAGACTATGGACTCTGAAAAACAATCTGAGGGGTTTGAAGGGGCAGGGGGTGGGAGGTTGGGGGAACCAGGTGGTGGGTCTTAGAGAGGGCACGGATTGCATGGAGCACTGGGTGTGGCGCAAAAACAAGGAATACTGTTATGCTGAAAATTAAAAAATAAATAAATTTAAAAAAAAGAAAAGAAAAAGAAAAAAAAGAAAGAAAGCACTTTGCCTGGTGTGCCCAGATAACTTTGAGTTATCCATTTAATTTCTTAAATACTCCCTTTCATTTTGTAATTTTAGTGTTCGATTCTTACTGAACAAAAATAAAAAAAAAATTATTGATTTACTTGACAGAAAAAGAGAGAGAGCACAAGCAGGTGGAGCAGTAGAGGGAGAGGGAGAAGCAGACTCCCCACTGAGCAGGGATCCTGATGCGGGGCTCCATCCCAGGACCCTGGGATCATGACCTGAGCTGAAGGCAGATGCTTAATGACTGAGCCACTCAGGCACCCCCACATGCTGAGCAACATTTATCATCTAAATTATGGGAGAATGATAGAGCTACTGGTAGAAAAAGGACCTCCCTTTCTATGCACTATTGTACATTCTGATACATACATGAGAGGAATGTTAGGAACTCTTCAGACCTGGGGCTTGTTCACTTGGCTTCTAAGCCTTGCAGTGTGTTCCCTTTGTTTCTTGTCTCCTCACACACAGAAGCAGGTAAGGTACTTTTTATCTGGGCTTAATGCCAGTTCTCCTTTCAATTGCTTCAGAATAAGCTGGCGGTTTCTAAAACATGGCCCCTTGGTGGGACCCAGAAGCTATAAGCCTGTAGGAGCCCCTTCTCCTGCGGGGCGCTGAGCATCAGCTCCTCCATCCGGGCTCTTCCCAGACTGTGGTTGGTGTTCTTGTCAGCTTAATGCTCTGCTCTGAATTGTCTTCAGGATGTCATTTTCCATTGGCTACGAGGAGCTTCTGCGATGTTACTTATTTGGCAATAAGGTCATGAGCACATGTTGCCTGTCAAGCATAGGTGTGATCAAAAAGGTGTGGCCCTGCTCATTTACGTTCGTGCTGTAAGTCTGCTTTCTGGCCTCCACGCTGATCTCATCAGGAGTAAACCTGGAGCAGCACTTCCAGACGGTTATATTGAGATTGTAACCCTGTGTAGCGTACTGGCCTCTCCTTTTGGCATGCAGGGGCATCAGCACAGCCTCAGCAGATACAAACAGACAGTTATTGAGATCAACAAGATCCCCTTTTGCATCCAGGAATTGCCTAGTTGAAATATTAAAAATGGGGTATGTTCATTGGCCTGGTATGAATCAATTTGTTTTTGTTGTTGTCATTGTTTCTCTTTTCCTTCTTGGTTTCTCTTAAAAAAAAAAAAAGGATTCTCACTGAAAGAGAAACTATTATTAGTTTAGGGACAAACATCCTTCAAAGGGTTGTCTGGGCCCCAATGTCTGCTCTCGTCCGATGTGTCCTCCTCAATTCCAACATCGGGATCTGCGGTTCCCCAGATGAGAACCTTTTGCTTTATGGAAAGGCTTTGGACTGTGTCAGCTTAGTTGAACTGCAACTTTGTTTCCCAGATGGAAACAAAGATTACTGATGGTGGTATCTCCAGATAGTCACAAGAGAATTCTGTGTGCAAGATCTGGAAGCTAGCAGGAAGAACATGATTGAACTCTGAACACATCAGTGGACACTGGGGCAGCTCACATGTTCTGTCCCGATCTGCCAACTCTCCTTCCTGGTATGGAGCAGTAGCTGTGCTGGTCCCTCCTCCAGCTCCTTCAGAACCTGGTCTTTTAGAAGCTTCTCTGAGCAGATCGAAGATGCAGAGCACCAGCTTCTCCTGCAGGTCACCTGCATTGTTCAACTTGGAGGCAGTGAGAGACAGATGTGAGTTGCAATCTGTCCTTTCTCTCTGCCTCTTTCTGTCCATCATGAATTCCCACCTGTCTGCCCCCAATATCATGCCCAGCACCAGATGCAGAAGCAAGAGCCTTCCATAGATGGCTTAACGTGTTTCCAAAGTGCATAAAATTCCATCTCTATAACAAATCCTTTATTCTGTATCACTCATAGTGTTTCCGTGTTTCTGGAAAGTCTGTAACTGACGCACTATCAGTTAAGATAAATTAAGACTCCTTTTCATCCATTCTATGACTACGGACCAAAAGGGCAAATATTTTCCTCTTTCCCCATCCAATGGATGAACACGTGACTTTTTTTTTTTTCCCCCCTCGATTGGGAAGATGGTAAGATTTTAATCCGTAGGAGTTCTTGTCCCTCCTGCACTCTTGTGCTTCTGGTTAAGTAGAGACAGTAACTATTAGTCCCTTGGTGAACAAAATGCCAAACCACACATGACACTTACTTTGCACTCCCTATTAAAATTTTACAGGTCAAAAATCCAAAACCCACTTAATAAAAATTGTTCTTCATCATAAGTGACAGGAGAGAACAGGTCAATCTATGGAATAAAGGAGCAGTAATTAGAAACTTTGTAGTTGATAAAGTGTGACTGCTAATCAATGTTTGGCTAATTAATCAATATTTTAATCATTAGACCTTTTAAATTTGTTTTAATGAGCATTTCCTCTAATTCCCCTGATCCCATTGCTTCCAATGCTTCTATTATCACTATTAAAGAACAAAGCAAGGATTTGTCTGTTCAGGGACTGTCTTCCCTAAAGACTTTGTAGAGTCATACACCTCATGTACGTAGAGACATCCAAGAATGCCCAGATTTAGATGATTAAACAAGAAAGGTATAAAGTCACCACATTACCATGGAACATTTGCTTGATGGCAAAACGTTATGATTTAGAACATCACATTAAAACCATCATAAACTTTCCCTTCTCAAAGGGTGTTTGGGAAATTGTGTGCCTTACCTTGCTGTTAGAATTGGACTATGTTCATGAAAGCTTACTGTCTCCTAGTTCAGAGTCCATATTTGATTTTGTGCTGTGTCATAATCTTCTGTTAGTAAATATGACTTAATTTTCTTCTCCTTTCTTTCACCCTCCTCCTTCTTTCCCCCTTCTTCCTCTTTTTACCTGCACCTCCTCTCCCTCCTCTTATCTGTCAACCCTCTCTCCTCTATACCTTTTCCATACCCAACACACCACCACAGGGACAATCACATTTCAGATTTGTAAGAACAATGTAAACAAGAACAACATGAATGACTCCTCCCTGCTCTTTGACAGGAAACTCAGCGAGGTTTAGAAAAGTTGAGAGACGTGACCAAAGGACACACAGACTAAAATAGAACCCAAGTCACTTATGTGTTCCTTTTCTGTATTCAGTGTTCTTCTTAAAATTGACTTGGAAATTGAACTTGGACAAGAGACTTTTCCCAACAAGTTAGACAGATAAAATCTCTCATTCCCCTGCAGTCTTCATGTCACAGCTACCATTTCCCATAATACTCACTCTAAATCAATGTCACAGCAAATAAAGACATAAGTAAAGAAAGTAGTAAGAAGTACATCTGTATGTGCCTTTAAGACTTCCTCAGGAAAATGTCACAAGGACATCACAGCAGCTCAGGTTGGGCACCTGTGAGAATATGGGGTTACGGTGCTGTGGATCTTCCCAGATGACATTGTACATTGTGTTAGTACATGGCTGTGCCTGACATGAACAGAGCAGGGGGTTCACTGGGCGGTAGAGGCCTCAGAGACTCTGCAACACTAAATATTAACACTGCACTGTCCAAAAATACGATGATGACATTCTGCCTAGACTCAAGTACCTTTTGACATCCTAATTATACTAGAAATTCAGGGCATTTTTGTAAATTACTATGGGCACCAGTGGCAGACACATTTAAATACCTGATAAGCAGTATAATAGGTTTGCTCTGAAATTTTGGTAAAAATGTGTGATAGTAGAGCTATTTCTTCACAACATTTCTCCCCTCTTTCCAGGAACATTCCACTACCTGCCACCTTTGAAGTAGGTGCAATCATTGATTTACTTAGGCCAGAAGTGACATATGTCTCTTCTGGGAAGAAGAATTAAATACCGGAGGGTGATTTCCCATCTTCCCTTACCTCTGTTGCAGAGACCGTGGAAGGTGATCCCTTTGTCAGTCTGGGTACCTCCATGACTACAGGGGGCCACCAGGACCCCTGCAGACTTACCTGGATGGCGGCCGGACTAGTGTAGCATCTCAAAAGCCTATCTGACTGATGGGGGTGTTTTGCAAAGGTTGTAGGGCATTTGGCATGGCCGTGTAAAAAGCTCTTCCTTTTCACATCCCTCGGAATGACAGCCCTCTGCAGTGTCATGAGAATGGTACATTCTTCTCACATATGGGTATGATACAGACCCAGGAGCTTGATCTGAAGTGTGGCTTTGGGCAATCAATCTCATTATTTATGACAATACCTCACAGGATCTATTTCATGTCAGGACCATAGTTTCTACTGAACCACTTTAACTCCTCCCTCTTATCTTAGCCACAAACTCTAATTCTCTTTTACTTTGCCTCATATTACCCAGAGTTCAGGACAGCCGGTCTATTCTATCACCTGTGACGAAAATTCATGGAGGCAGTTATAAAATTCGTACAGTTATATCAGGATTTATTTTCATTTTCTGAGTGAGGAATTAACTGCCATTTTCAGAGGGGAAAATCTCATAAACATATCTTTATAATAAATTTTTCTTTCTATTACCTATAGAAAAGCAAAAACACTATGTTCCAAAAAGAAAGCTTGAGACTGACATTTAGTGTTCGTACTTTTATCATCATTTTGGCGCTAATGTGTGAGACTTAAATCAATTAGTTAGCATTATATTTTGACAGTCTTTGCTGAATGAGATCTTCTGACACAGAAGGCCAAGAATTCTGGAGGTAAGCCATTAAGATCCTGAACCATCAGACAGTAACAGATTTTGGGTTTTAGGGGGTCAAAAAATAACACCACCGTTCCCAACCTGAGATCAGAACCAATTTACAGAGAATGATACAGGAGTCAGACAGTTAGAATCGAAATGTCAGCTTTATTACTGATAAAAGCAATAGTGAAGGACATAGCTTAGATAAGTCCTAGTAGGCTTGCTGAGGCTCCTCTGAATTGAAGTCACCCCCTTCCCATGCCTACCAAACAGACAACAAACAAAATCTGGCCAACCTCAGGGGTAGCTGCACCGCCTGCTGGACCAGCTTGATCGCATGACTGACGGCAGGTGGGAACCCACTTTCCATAGGCTGTTGGATTCCAGAGAGAAAAATAAAGGGACAGATTATAGCAAGCATGTCCAGTTCATACTTGCAAACCAAATAAGCTACTCTTCTCTGAGGAAGGGGAATGTAAGGCATGGTGAGTGGACCTCACTCTGGGTCAGAGTTTCTCAGCTTCAGCTTTGTTGACATTTTGGACGGAGTCATTCTTTGTTGTGGGAGGCTATCCTACACCTTATTGGATCTGCCCACTAGATAGCAGGAGCGCCCCCACCAGATGTGACAACCCAAAATATATCCAAATATTACCAAATGTCTGTCTGCAGTGTGGTTGGGAGTATGAAATTGCTCCTGATTAAGAACCACCCACGAGGGACTTCTTTGACTTGGAACTGTGAGGAAAAAGTAATATTCTCCATTAAAAACTAGCACTTCAGTGGAATGGACCACTAGATTTTTAATTCTCTGACTACTTCTTTGGAAAGAAAAGCCTAGAAAAGTACCTTTCAAAAGGGCAGCAATACAATAAATTCTAATGATAACCCAAGCATTATCAGAAGAGAAGTCAATGTTACCTGCTGGAAGAGGAACAATTATCATTATTCCTGCTGATTAGAAAACACAAATATACATATAAATGTTATTAATAAGAATTAACAGACAATAAAGACAAAAAGGAAGAAAAAGCGGAAGGGAAGAATATAACCAAATTAATCCCCCTAATATTTACATGTTCCCTACTTAAACAGCAGTCTTCTAGATGTTGGAGGAGGTTATAAAATGTACCTAAATATGTCACCTATACTCTGTCTTCCCTGTCATGAAAATTATGGGCATTATGACACACACCTATAAAAAATTCAACATCAAGATCATGCAGCATGTGATTCAGTGCAATTCAGGCCTCTTCTACTGCCTTTGAGAATCTACCTTTTAGCTCCTTGAAGTGAAGAAAGCCCTGCTTTGTTTCTGTTCTCAGTCTGCAAGCCTGATGCTCCCTCCATCAGAGGTCTTGCCTCTGGAATAGGTGACTTTCTTACATCCAAATAAATTCATTTTCCATGTAGCCAGCTGCCATGTAGTAAACTATCAGAAAAGAAAAAAGTCTTGTCAGCACTTGACTTAGTCCAGTTAAGGTTATGGGATAAGACAAGAAACTCAGAAACAATCAAGTGTGCCCAGTGATGGGGTATAGGCCAGACATGGTCATGGGGCCAGAGAAGGCTTGAGCAAAAATTAAGGAGACCCAAATAGTTAATAACTCCCACCTTTTTGATGTCATATGCTTCTTCCAGGATCTGATAAATGCTATATACTCTGTTCCCCCCCCCAAAAAAGTGTGTGTGTGTGTGTGTGTGTGTACACACTCAAAGGCACAGTCAGGCTTTACTTGAGTTCCAGTAGGTAGTCACAGGTTATTGATCTAGAATAAGTTAAGGCTGTTGGGCAAAAGTCTGGGTAGCCAGGGTAACTAACTGAACAAAAAATTTTTCTCAACTGCAACATGACATAATGTCTTAAATGAAACATCATCACAGTAGAGAGTGTGGGCAGTTACATAGATAATTTAGACTCAGAAATTTTTTTGAAGAAAAAGATGTTTGACCTTTTGATTATATATTTTACAGATCAGATTCATACCTCTTCAACTTATGTTGCCCATGGACACAGCTTTGATCTAAATAAGCACATATCCTAAAAGTCTCCTTTTCCAGTGTATACCACATTACTGATACCTTAATTAAAAAATTTTAGAATATGACATATAAGAGAGAACAGATTTGCTAGGCCATATAGAAATTTAACATATGGCTTTCAAAATGTTTCTAACAGAGATATCCTTTGTGTTCTTAGAATATAAGTCATATTGCCTGTTTGTTGTAACACTTGTGTGTTTATGTTTCTTTAGACATTCCACCTTGACTTTTTATTTCTTTTTTTTTTTTTATTTTTATTTATTTATTTGACAGACGGAGATCACAAGTAGGCAGAGAGGCAGGCGGGGGAGGGAAGGCAGACTCCCTGCTGAGCAGAGAGCCTGATGTGGGACTCAGTCTCAGGACCTGGGATCATGACCTAAGCCCAAGGCAGAGTCCTTAACCCACTGAGCCACCCAGGCGCTCCTGACTTTTTATTTCTAAAAATTCTATTCAGTTTTCCCTCGTTCTGGATATAAATGTCATGATTACATTACTCTTTACCTTTGGTGTTACCATTGAAAAACATATAGGAAGCTATAAATTATCTCCCTAAACTTATGCTTGTTCTCTGCTCAACACAATCGAAACTTAGCCCTATGGCAGATTATAATAACAGTTAATTATTTCAAGTGTCTACTGTATGTCAGGCACTGTTCTAAGTACCTTATATAAACTATCTCACTTCATTCTCAGGGAACACTATACATTTTTATCTCCATTTCCCCAAATAAAAAATCTGAGGCCTAAAAGGTTAAATAACTTTGATCATCATTACTAAAAGCAACAGGACAGGAATGCAAACAGATGTCTGAGTCTCGATCCAAGGCTTTCTAACATCTCCACCACACTACACATATGACATTATAAAATGTACAATTCTTTAATTTTTTAGTTCTCTTCTTCATAGACATTATTTTAATTTCTAAAAAAAATTCTGTGTTTCCATACATCTTTCCAACTTGTGTGTTCTATATGTACTTTAGAAATGATGCTAATTTCATTATCACTTGAGTTGATCAAAGGCGAGATGGCTGATTTCATACTACAGGGCATAAGGGCCAGCAAAACAGAGTTGGTAGGCCTTTCTGCTCTTCTGTTGTATTTTAAGCATTTATAAAATTTTTGCTTAACTTGTACCTGAATTACATTTCATCCACTTCCAATTTTTTTCTTCCTATGGGTCTGAAAAAAAAAAATCTCCTGTAAAATACTTTTTAATTTGATGCCTTAATTTTTCTCTTACATTTTCTTCTCATAAAAGAAAAACTTAGTCAAGTGAAGAGAGTGCTTTAAGGGGGTTCAGAAGGCTGAGATTTCATTCCTGACTCCGCTACTGACCTGTTATATGCCCTTGGGTTTAACCTCACTGCACCGGCCTTAGTGAAGAGGTGTTTCGGCTTCCCTGCTAACATGCACTCAATGGGCCAGATCCTTCAAATGAGCCAATTGCACTTGGGGATTAAGTTAAGCCATTTGGAGGGGCATTAACCCTTTCTGGTCAATGAATTTTTTATGCATGAGTAGAATAACTTACTAAACAGCACCTACTGTCCTTCATTACGCACTCCTTCTCCCCCAGCTGCCTGACTTACACCGGAAGTATCACACTCAGTCAATAACTAAGCAATCCTTGAGAGAAGTGCTGAGCAGTGGGAAAAGAGGAATAGCAAGTAAATGAAACGACCCTCAACAAACAGGTGAACAAACTGTAGAAATCAATGACATGAAAATGGACTGCTTTCTCCTCCTCATTGAATTCAGCAGTTGTCTGTTTGTGTCTTCTCCCCATTGCTGGCTGCAGCATTCCGGGGGTAAACGTGTCATGGAACAGCGTTGCATGGCCACCGTGCGGCCTGAGAAAGAGCCTATTCATTAAGTCCCGGGATGGCATCCGTTGCCCTCTAGATCAGAGATAAAATCCTGATTGTTGCCTTCAGAGCTCTCCATTCACAGGACTCCCTGGACTTACTTTTCTAACCTTGAGCCTGTCAATGACATTCCCTCTAGAGTAGAATCACAGTGAGATCTTCCCCTGCCACTGCAGTCCTTTCCCTGAAACTCTCCAGACACACACCCTGCCTCCTATCTCTCAGGTTCACCTCGCTCACCCCTTTCCCACGAAGCACAGGGCTTGCCTCTTCCAAAGGTCCCCACCATCAGTTCTTCTGGGAAAATCCACAATGAAGCCAGGACTCTTTTCTTTTTTTAATTGTGTTATGTTAGTCACCATACAGTACATCCTTAGTTTTTGTGTTCCGTGCTTCATTGTGTGTGTCGAACACCCAATGCTCCTTGAAAGTGTAGAGGTCTTTTCCTTTATTGTGGAGGTGGGGTAGTGATTCTATTAGATTTGCATGCTTCTTGAATCCTAGGGTCCTTTTATTAAATTGATAATTTAGGTGCCCAGTCTGTGGTCAGGAAACGTGTTGACAGGCTAAAGTAAAAAAGAGAGAAGACTAAATTTCACAATCTGGGGAGACAGCAGGGCCCTTATATAGTTTCATAGATATTGTGAACATCTCTTTCCAGTTTGTTTTGTGAAGTTGTATTTACATATCTACTCACATATTACGTGTGGGCCCTTAACCAAAAATAAAGAAGAAAAATCTCTCTAAATAAAAGCAAATGAATTAGAAAGAGGAAATTATTCTTGTTTTTCTGTTACACAATTCATTTAAAATCTGGAACTGAGAGCTGTGGGTTAGGAACAAACAGATGTTTAATAATTTCTGATTCTACATTATTATAGTACTTCCAGATCAAACTGAATAAATATACAGTTGTGTGACCTTGAACAAATTACCCAATCTCTTTGAGCCTTTGTTTCTTCAGTATAATACAGGGATAAAATCACTTAACTCTATGGCTGAATGAGAATAAGATAAAATAAATCATATAGCACTATGCCTGGCACACAGTGTGAACTGGAAAAACATGTTCTGTGGCTCTCTCCCTTCTCTGTCTTTCTAGTTTCTACATGTGCTCCCACACTTATAACGTTCGAATATTGCTGAGAAAGGTAATAAGTTTGGAAAAATAGAATGGAAACAAATACAGAAAAAATAAAATTAAATCTTCTTGAGTGATTAAGTCACTTTAAAAGGTACAAATTAAAGTTTTTTTTTTTTTAATTTTCAGCATAACAGTATTCAATGTTTTTGCACCACACCCAGTGCTCCATGCAATCCGTGCCCTCTCTAATACCCACCACCTGGTTCCCCCAACCTCCCACCCCCTGCCCCTTCAAACCCCTCAGATTGTTTTTCAGAGCCCATAGTCTCTCATGGTTCACCTCCCCTTCCAATTTTCCCCAGCTCCCTTCTCCTCTCTAACTCCCCTTGTCCTCCATGCTCTTTGTTATGCTCCACAAATAAGTGAAACCATATGATAATTGATTCTCTCTGCTTGACTTATTTCACTCAGCATAATCTCTTCCAGTCCCATCCATGTTGCTACAAAAGTTGGGTATTCATCCTTTCTGATGGAGGCATAATACTCCATAGTGTATATGGACCACATCTTCCTTATACATTCGTCTGTTGAAGGGCATCTTGGTTCTTTCCACAGTTTGGCGACCGTGGCCATTGCTGCTATGAACATTGGGGTATAGATGGCCCTTCTTTTCACTACATCTGTATCGTTGGGGTAAATACCCAGTAGTGCAATTGCAGGGTCATAGGGAAGCTCTATTTTTAGTTTTAATTTAAAATGGGATCTTCTGACTGACTGCTTAGAGTAGCCCCCTAAAATATCTAAGCAGATATAGGAAAATTAGAAAACTCAGAACAAACCTTAAAGCTATAGAGGATTGTCCTCTTGGTGCGAGAATCTGAAAGAAATGTCCCATAATATTAAGGCTGATGAAACTACCAAAACAAATGATTGATAGTCTTTTCTTGGTATAATTTTAAAAAGTAGCAGTCCTGTTTTCTTGGAAGTTGTCAGGAACACCTTCATCTCTCTCCTTAGACTCTATTTCCTGGCTCAGAAATACAAGGTCAGTGCCAACCAAAACAACTATAAAGGTGCTATTTTTTTTTTTTTAAGCATCTAGAGTTCTGGTGCACTGTATCCTGGCAGCTGTAGGATCTAGAATAAAATGTTAGGAAGAGAAAAAAATGAATATAGAGCTAGAAGGCCCCTTGGAACATAATATATACTAAGGATTATAACTTCCCGTGTACTCCCTCTATACAGAGTGTTGGCCAACAGGAGTTTAGGAGGTTATGTCAGGTCACTATAATTTCCACTAACTGAATATATTGCTGTTGATAGAAGTTGTGATGAACTTCATGCACTTCAAAACACTGATCACGTCCAGATCTGAGGAAGGGAGAGCATTTGAATCTGTTCGGCTTGGGGAAAACAGTAATACACCCAACACAATGTCTCATGATAAACACTGGGTTTAGATAGATCTCTGTTCCACTGAGGATGAGAAAAGAGAGAACAGCAGTTCAGGAGGGAAAGAGGAGAGGAGTTGGAAGGCCACAAGGCCATGCAGATCCAGAGCAAAAACTGAAAAAAATTTAACCATGTCCACAAGGTAATTTTATAAAACTGTTTGATTTTTTTAATTAAGGTCACAGATAGCATCCACTGCCCTAAGGGTCAAAGATGAACTCCATACCATTGTTATTAAAGCTCTCCATTGGTATAAACTGACTAACTGAGCAACAATTTTTTTTTTTTAAGATTTTATTTATTTATTTGACAGAGATCACAAGTAGGCAGAGAGGCAGGCAGAGAGAGAGAGGAGGAGGCAGGTTCCCTGCTGAGCAGAGAGCCTGATGCGGGGCTCGATCCCAGGACACTGGGACCATGACCTGAGCCGAAGGCAGAGGCTTTAACCCACTGAGCCACCCAGGCGCCCCCTGAGCAACAATTTTAAAACCCCTTTATGAAGTAGGAACCAACATCTATAAGGAAAGGAGAAGATGGGATGAAATCGCAGTGGAATGAAATGAAAAGGGAGTCAAATATCATAGGAATGTATCGTAACACTGGAAAATACCTAGCTAGGTGAGGGCACAGAAATTCATTTTGTAATCTACAAGGATGGTTAATTTTTAAATGGTGGCTTTATTTTTTCATTCATTAACCAAATATTTATTGAGTGCTTACTCTGCCCGAGACTTGCAGGCAGTGAGCAAGATACAGCAAGAAACAACAGAGTTTAGGTCTCTAATCTTTTTTTTTCCTTTCCCCCCCATTTTATTTTATTTCTTTTCAGCGTTCAAAAATTCATTGTTTATGCACCACACCCAGTGTTCCATGCAATACGTGTCCTCCATAATACCCACCACCAAGCTCACCATTAATCCCACCCACTCCCCTCCAAAACCCTCAATTTGTTCCTCAGAGTCCATAGTCTCTCATGGTTTGTCTTCCCCTGAAATTTCCCTCATCTCAATTCTCCTCTCCATCTCCCCATGTCCTCTGTGTTATTCCTTATGCTCAAGTAAGTGAGACCATATGATACTTGACTCTCTTTCCTTGACTTATCTCACTCAGCATAATCTCTTCCAGTCCCATCCATGTTGATATAAAAGTTGGGTATTCATCCTTTCTGATGGAGGCATAATTCTCCATTGTATATATGGAATATATATATATATATATATATATATATATATATATATATATATATATCTTCTTTATCCATTAGTCCCCTGAAGGGCATCTTGGTTCTTTCCACAGTTTGGTGACTGTGGCCATTGCTGCTATGAACATTGGGGTACATGTGTCCCTTCTTTTCATTATATCTGTGTCTTTGGGATAAATACCCAGCATTGCAATTGCAGAGTCATAGTGTAGCTCTATTTTTAATTTCTTAAGGAATCTCCACACTGTTTTCCAAAGTGGCTGCACCAACTTGCATTCCCACCAGCAGTGTAAGAGGGTTCCCCTTTCTCCACATCCCCTCCAACACTTGTTGTTTACTGTCTTGTTAATTTTGGCCATTCTAACTGGTGTAAGGTGGTATCTCAATATGGTTTTGATTTGAATCTCCTTGATTGCTAGTGATGATGAACATTTTTTCATGTGCCTGTTACCCATTTGTATGTCTTCTTTGAAGATGCGTCTGTTCATGTCTTCTGCCCATTTATTGACATGATTATCTGTTTTTGTGTGTTGAGTTTGAGGAGTCCTTTATAGATCTTGGATATCAGCCCTTTGTGCATTTGCAAATATCTTCTCTCATTGCATGGGTTGCCTCTTTGTTTGATTGACTGTTTCCTTTACTGTGCAGAAGATTTCGATCTTGATGAAGTCCCAAAAGTTCATTTTCGCTTTTGTTTCCTTTGCCTTTGGAGACATATATTGAAAGAAGTTGTTGTGGCTGATATTGAAATGTTACTACCTATGTTCTTCTCTAGGATTTTGATAGATTCCTGCCTCACGTTGAGGTCTTTTATTCATTTTGAGTTTATCTTTGTGTATGGTGTAAAAGAATGGTCGAGTTTCATTCTTCTACATATAGCTGCCCAATTTTCCCAGCACCATTTATTGAAGAGACTGTCTTTTTTCCAATGTTTATTTTTCCCTGCTTTGTCGAAGATTATTTGACCATAGAGTTGAGGGTCCATATCTGGGCTCTCTACTCTGTTCCACTGGTCTATGTGTCTGTTTTTGTGCCAGTAGCATGCTGTCTTGGTGATCACTGCTTTGTAGTAAAGCTTGAAATCAGGCAACATGCTTCCCCCAGTTTTGTTTTTCTTTTTCAACATTCCCTTAGAAATTCGGTGTCACTTCTGGTTCCATACAAATGTTAGGATTGTTTGTTCCAGCTCTTTGAAGAATTCCAGTGGAATTTTGATCAGGATGGCATTGAAAGAACAGATTGCTCTAGGCAGTACAGATATTTTAACAATATTTAGGTCTCTAATCTTAAAGTTAATTTTAAGATTAATCCCTAATATTTCATGGCAATGAGTAATTCAGACAAAAATTAAAAAAAGAGTTGATAATGAAAAGTACTAAAAGAATTAAAGTAAATTATACAATAGAAAGTAAATGAGTAACTATTCTGAGCATTGAATGCCTAAGGGAGATCTCTCTGGGAAAATAACATAAAACTGAGACACAAATGGCAAAAGGCTGGTCCAGAATAGGAAAGGGGGAAATTCTAAGAGAAAAAATATTTTAGTGCCAGAACACTTTTGGTATAAACAAGCTTGGTGTGTTCAAGGAATGAAGAGAAGACTGGTATGGCTGAATCCTAGTAGTTGAAGAGATTGTGTTAAAATAGAATTGGAGCTAAAGCCAGAACATGCTGAGCTTTTTAAGTCAGGTAAAATAGCTGGGATACTCTTCTAAATGTGCTGGAAGACATTGGAGGTCTTATTGAGTGAGTTGATCTGGGTGTTAGCCTGAATTCCACAGAAAGCAGAATCTGAGACAAAGTTTAAATGTGGGTGCTTTTTGGGAGAGTTTGATTCTAGGGAGCAGCTAGGAGGAACATGAGAGCAATTCAAAGAATGAGGTAGAATGCAGCCACTTGGGCATTGAATTTTTTTAATTTTTAAATTTTTACTTTTTAAAAGATTTTATTTATTTGAGAGAGAGAGAGAGAGTGTGCATGAGTGGAGTGAGGAGCAAGAGGGAGAGAGAGAATCCCAAGCAGATTTCCCACTGAGTGCAGAACTTGACATGGGGCTCGAACTTAGGACCCTGAGATTGTGACCTGAATGGAAGTCAGATGCTTAACTGACTGAGCCACCCAGATGCTCCTCCACTTGGACATTTTAAAACATTCTTGACAGCAAATAACAAGCTAGTTGAAGAAGAAATTACTAACACAATTACAGAACAACTTAAAAAATAAAGAAAATAAAAATAATATGTGCATAAGGTGATGTAAAACTATAACTCTGCACATAAAGAAATTTCTGTATTAGATATTTCTATTTAAGTATGTAACTAAATTATTCAACATAAGAAGCCATTAGGAAAGTCCTCGGGAAAGTAGCACTGAAGAAAATAGGGTTTGAAAAAAGATATAAAGTAATGAGGAAGTGGAAAATCAGAGCTTTTCAAATCCAAGATCTGGTTTTTCTAAAACAAAAATAAACAACATGACAAACACAAAACCCCAAACAAATAAAGAACCAAAACTACATTAAAATTGGTAAGAACTGGTCTTCGACTTTTGCTAATGAATTTGATTCATGAGCATCTCATGAATTTGGTTTGCCATCTTCAGTATTTAGATAACCAAAATGCATTTCTCATATATATGTGGTCTAGGTCCACAGTTCCTATCTCGCAGCTCCCCAAACACTTGGAATTTCCTAAAGGAGGTGACTTTTGCAAAATTTCTACGGATGGGGGCTGGTTTCCAGTGAAGCAACCATGTGGTTAGAGGTCTGAAACTTTCAGTCTTACCTCCTGAGCTCTAGAGAAAGGAAGGGGGGCTGGACTTTGACTCAACCACCAAACACCAATGATTTAATTTACCATGCCCATGTAATGAAGCCTCCATAAAAATCTTTTGGAAGCAGGGTTTGGAGAGCTTTTGGTTGGTGAACATAAGGAGATTCAGGAAGAGTGGCATGCCTGGAGAGGGCCTGGAAGCTCCTTGCTTTCTTCCTATACCTTGCCCTATGCCTCTCTTCCACTTGCTGTTCTTCAGTTATATCATTTTATAATAAACTGGGTAACCCATAAATAAAGTGTTTCTTTGAGTTCTATGAGCTCTTCTAGCAAGTTAATCAAAGTCAAAGAAAAAGTTTTAGAAATATGTTGGAGGCTACGGCATGGTTGGAGTCGTGGATCAAACCAGGCCCTGACTTTTGTCTCCTTTAAAGTCCCAACGCCTTGATAAGGGGTTAAGGACAGGAAAGTTGAATAACACTGAGAAAGGGTCTGTACTACGTGTCATGCGCTCGCCTACATGACTTCCTACATGCTCTCCTTACAGAAGGGAACAATGTGGTCAGGGTCATGAATTCTTAGTTGGTCCTTGTTGTTCCTGTACTTCCCATAACCCACTCCCTGGTTGATTGTCTTGCATCAATAGTAGCTAATGGCATTAGCCATGACTACCTGGCATCACGAGATTTGTTTGTAGTTAATGTAAACTGGTTATAGGAATTTGTGGTTATCTGACTAGATACTGATGTATTACTCCTTCTATTGTGGTCTGCCTTATAATGATTATAAGATGTGGAATAAAATTGGCACTGTTGGATATCCTCCTCAGTGCTCCTCCTGCCCCCATCTCTCTGCTTCTCGAGTTCTTTTCTTCATCCTCTTACCCTCATGTTCCTGATTGATTTGTCATGCCAGCCGTGACAGAAATATCTTACTTAGAGCTGGTTTGTCAGAAGTACGGGTAACAACCTCGATTTTCAACTGGTGTCTGAAGTCCAAGGAGGAGATTAAGGAAACATCCAGTCTATAGCTTGTTGGTCAGAAGTACTGGTACAATCTGGGCTTATGACTGATATCTGAAGTGATTATGGACTTGAAAGGTAATCTTGTAGAACTGAATCCTTCACCTGTAGTCAGCCTAAACAATAATAATAATAAAAAAAATCTGAACAAGGACATTATAGGTTACATTCTGCAGGGGAAATAAACTTTGTAAATTAGTCCAGCCAAATTACTAAACAAATAAACAAACAAGCAAGCAATCAGCAGTTCCTGGGAGGATCAGTACCCAGCCACTATAGTATATTATTCCAAAATGTACAGTTTCCAGGAAAAAAACTAAGAGATGTGAAAAGAAACAGGAAATCACGATCCAAACATGGGGAGAAAGCAAACAATATAAACTGCTTTTGAAAGGCTCTTGTCTTGGCAAATAAGGATATTAAAGCAGCATCTATAGATATATTTAAAGAACTAAAGAAAACCACACTGAAAGAAATATAGGAAAGAAGATGATAATGTATCATCAAATAAAAAAATCAGTAAAAATACAGAAATTATTAAAAAGAACCTAATAGGAATTCAGGATTCAAAAAATATAATAATCAAAATGAAAAATACAAAGGAGAGTCTCAGGAGTATGTTTAAGCCAGCAAAAAAACCCAAAAAAACGAAAAAAAACAAAAAAAAAACAACAAAAAAACAAAACAAGTGTTGGCCAAATTAAAGGTAGAATAATAGAGATTACACATTGGAAGAACACAGAGAAAAAAAAGAATAAGTAAAACAAAGCAGAGCCTAAGAGGAATGTGAGACTCCATTAACTGGACCAACATATCTGTAATATTAGTATTAGAGAAGAGAAAGGCACAGAAAAAATATTTGAAGACATGATGACCAAAAACTCCCCAAATTTGATGAAAAACATTAATCTACATACCAATAGAGTAAAAAAAAAAAAAAATTCCAATTAGGATGAATACAAAGATATCCACACACAGTCACACCCCAGTCAAAATGTTGAAGCCAAACACGGAGAGAAAATACCAAAAGTTACAAGAGGAAAATGAGTTATTGTGTACAACAGAACCTGCTATACAGAACCTCAATAAGATCAACAGTTGAATTCTTATCAGAAATAGCAGAGACTAGGATTAGGGTGACATATTCAAAGTGCTCAAGGTGAAAAATCATCAACCAAAAATTTTATAACCAGCAGAGTTGTCTTTCAAAAATGAAGGCAAAGTTTATTTTCCTTCATGAAAACATATTCTCAGATAAACAAAATGAGAGAGAATTTGTCATTAGCAGAATGGCTTACAAGGAAGTTATGCAAGCATGAAGCAAATGATATCTGACAATAATTTGAACAGTGTAAGAAAAAAAGAGTAACATAATGGTAATTATGCAGATAATATACAATGGTGGTATAATTGCATTTCTTATTAATTTTTACTTAATTGACTCAGAAAGCAATTGCATAAAACTTTAGGTATGTAACTGTATTGTTTAACATTACAGAAATGTAACATATTTGATAATAATATAAATGGGTGGTTAGGAGCAAAGCTGTATGTCAGTAAAGAAATAATAACACATAGTAACTTGAATCCGCAGATAGAAAAGAAGAGAATCAGAAAGGATAAATAAGAAGTTTAATATAGCAAACTCTGTATATATATTTGTTTTCATTTCCTCTAAGTTTCCTTCAAAGGGAATATACTGTTGAGTTTGTAACATATAGACATAAATAATGGTAGTAGCACAAAAATATTGAGGTGGGATGGAGCTATATAGTGGTAAAATTTCTATATTGTATTGAACATAAGTCAGTATAAACTAAAATAGATTGGTATACCTGTTTTCAAAGATTTTTATTTATTTATTTGACAGACAGAGATCACAAGTAGGCAGAGAGGCAGGCAGAGAGAGGAGGAAGCAGGCTCCCTGCTGAGCAGAGAGCCCAACATGGGGCTTGATCCCAGGACCCTGAGATCATTACCTGAGCCAAAGGCAGAGGCTTTAACCCACTGAGCCATCCAGACACCCCAGATTGGTATAATTTAGAAAGTATTTTGCAAACCACAGAGCATTCACTAAGTAAATAACTCAAAGATAAAATTTTTAAAAATTATGGAAATTTTTTTTTCACCTATGCACTTAGTAAAAACAAGAGAATAAGGAGAAAAAAAGATGAAAAAAATCATGGGACACATAGAAAACCAAAACCAAGATTACAACTTTAAACCTAACCATGTAAATAATGACATTAAATCTGAATAGGTTGTTTAAGCAATCTATTCAAAATGTGGATTTTAAGATATTGGATAAGAAAAAGATCCAACTATACCTGGTTTATAGGGAACACCTTTTAGATTCAAACATACAAAGGGTAGAAAAAGTTATGTTATGCAAATAAGTATAAATGAGCTAGATTGTCTATATTAAATCAAAAAGATTTTAAAACAAAAAATATATTTTCTATAAGAGGAAAAAACACTCCTCAGTTCATTTTATGAGGCCAATGCTACCCTGAAGCAAAAATGACAAAAAATATCTCAAGGAAATTACAGACTAATATTTCTCATGAGTATACATGCAAAAATACTTCTGCAATATACTAGCAAATTGAATGTAGCAACATGTAAAAAGGATAGTATACCATGACCAAGTGGGTTTTATGCCAGAAATATAGAATTATTTAATAGCTGAAAATCAAGTAATGTAATATACCATATTAATAGAATAATAGATAAAATTCATAATACTATCACAATATGTGTTGAAAAAGTGTTTGACAACATCTAACAGTCTTTCGGGATAAAAATAATCAAAATAGAAGGGAACATTTTTGGCCCGATAAGTGATATCTGTGAAAAACCTAAAGGTCTCATCATATTGTTGGTGAAAGATTTCTTCCAAAGATCAAAAAAAAGATAAGGGTGTGAGCTCTTGCTACTTTTATTTGATATTGTACTAGAGATTCTAGCCAGGACATTTAGGGGGAAAAGCAAAGCAAATCAAAGCCAAAAAAAAGGAAAAGGAAACAAAAAATGCATCCGGATTGGAAAGGAAGATGTAAAACTATTTCTATTTGCCTGTGAAGCAAACTAGCATATATAAAATCCTACTAAAACCACTAAAATGCTATTAGAATTGATAAATCAATTAAGCAAGATGTAGGATACCAAAAAAAAAAAGCACAAAAATCAATTGTATTTCTACCTACAAGCAATTACATTCTGGAAAATTAAAGATAATTCCAGTTACAATAGCATTGAAAAATAAAATAATTAGATACACTTTTAACAAAAGAAGGGCAAAACTTGTACTCAGAAATGTGCAAAAAATTAAAGAAGACATAAATGAATGAAAAGACATTCCATGTTCATAGGTTGGAGGACTTAAGATGGCAATATTCCCCAAATTGATCTGTGAATTTATAAATGCAATCTCTGTCAAAATCCCAGGTTTCTTTTTATACAAATTGACAAGATGATCCTAAAATAAACATGTTACAACAAAGCATCAGAAATAACTGATCTTACCTCGGTTTTTCCCCAAGCTTTTCAAGAATTGATCACCTCTATACTGTAGCAAATTTTTCCATATTTTGGAATATGTTCACGTATTTCAAATTTATTATGTGCCATATAATTTAAGTGCTAATACTTAACCATGTTTAGGGGCTCCTGGGTGGCTCAGTTGGTTAAGTGTCTGCCTTCAGCTCAAGTCATGATCTTGGGGTCCTGGGATCGAACCCTGCGCCAGACTCCACACTCAGTGGGGAGTCTGTTTCTCTTTCTCCCCCGCCCCTTGTGCACATGCTCTGTCTCAAACAAGTAAGCAAAATCTTTTTTAAAAAGTAGCTAACCATATATAAAAAAATAAGGAGAACTATTTAGTTATAAAAACAGATGTTGAAACCATAAAAGAAATATTAGAAAGGAAATTCAACATTATATTGAAAGGATACTCCTACACAAGGAGATATTTTTTGGATATGCAGAGTTGCTTAATATTTATGATACATCAATATTATATGACAAATTAATGTTATCATTGTAAAAGGGGAAAAAAGCAAAGCATTATTTGAATATGACATTTGACCAAAATTGCCAGACTTCTGGGGCAAAAGAGGTCTTAGCAAAGCAATATAAAGACACTTCTTAATATGAGAAACTATATATGACAACAGAGAGAAAATGTTTTTTTTGGAATGTGAGACTTTAGAGTCAAATTTACAGAAATAGAGTTATAATAAAGATATTTTTGTCCTAATTATCCAACTTTGTTCCAGAAATGTTCATCTGTATCATAAGATTTTAAACAGAAGTAAAATACATAGGCTTAACGAGATTAAATTATGTTTGTAAAAAAAAAAAAAAAGGCACGGGCAGGGTTTTAAAAACTCAGTATAGAGGGCATATGCTAGCAATCACTGATTTTTTTACACATATGTATATATTCTATTAAAACAATGACTCAATGAGAAATAGGCAGTAGGATATTTGTTAGCTAACTTTCATTTAACCAACTCTCCAGATTAACCCAATACTACTGCTCCCTCCAAAAAATGAGTTGCTGACTTCCACTAAAGACAGAATGGTCAATACTGCCAACAGCACCAATTCACTACTTCCACACTCACCTTTTGAACTGTTTGCTTACCAAGAATGAGTTACATAAATGGTCAAAGATCTCTTTAGGCTGTTTGAATGTATTGTTGCAATTAAATAATTGGGTTAAATTTTTATATAGACTGATAGAATTAGAGAGTGAAAAATAAGTACTGTTCTGCAAAACCAAAATGGATTACTTGGAAAAATTGAATGAATCTCTAAAAACAGACTGCTGTTGTGTTACACACAGGTGATACAATATGTAAAAATTTAGAATAATTCACACTCAGATCACACACATCTTCAAGTTGCTGTACCACTTTTAAGAAACCAATACTTGAGGGGCACCTGGATGGCTCAGTAAGTTAAGCATCTGACCCTTGATTTTGGCTCAGGTCATGATTTCAGGGTCCTGAGATGGCGCTCCACTTGGGGTTTGGCACTGAGTGTGGAACCTGCTTAAGATTCTCTCTCTCCCTTTCCTTCTGCCTCTCCCCCTTTCCCTCTCTTTCTCTCAAATAAATAAATAAATCTTAAAAATAGAAGAAACTAATACTTGAAATTGTAGGACAGATTATATGAAAATCCCTTCAAAGATGAGCATAGAAAAAATTTTGGTCGCATATCAATATATTTTCAAATGCTTATGCCTTCATCTTTGTTTTCAGTGAAAATTGTTTTAGCTATGTATGTGTCTTTTTATGATTCTCCCCTGATGTTTTCCTGATCAGTCTTCAGCAGTATCCTATCTGATCAATAACAGTGATGTCTTAATGCTGTGTGTAACCAGGGAACCATGAGAGAACCCTAGGTGAGAGAGGATGTTTGAAGAAGAACTAAAGTCATGCTTGCCTGATAGTCTGGTGAAATGGGGATTCAAAGTCAAAAAGGGAGAATAGTTACAAAAAATAAGAAGAAACAATGTTTTTTGCACGTCTGAGTGTCTGGCATGGAAGAATGTAAATATGCTAGTTATTAAAAGTATTATAAAGCAGTGGGATTTTGAGTCATATTTTCTCCTAAAATTAGCATGCATGACTTTTATACACAGAGGGAAAAAAAGAACAATGTATTATCAAGGAATGTAATAATTCGATTAGGAACTTGAACTGTACTGACTGAAATTTAGGTAATTGTGTTTTAAAGCTAAAGCCATATAGAAATATAAATGTAAAATAATTTCTATATCTCTGACATGAGAAAGAGCAGACCATGTGTTCCTCCCATGACTGTTTGTGGGTACACGTGCAAAAGGCACAGAGGGGTGAGGTTAAGGGAAGGAGAAGAAAAGAGCTAATGTAGAGATCAGCTGCCCAGTAAGAGAAAGTTGGGGTGACTCCTCCAACACAGAGGGAGAAGGGCTAGTTTCCATTTCTGAATGTAGGTTCATTAATAAGAATTAGTTGTTGGCACATATGCATTCCCAGAAGATGGAATATGTCGTTCTCCTTAAATTCATGTAGGCTACCCAGAAACTCATGAATTCCTGGAATTTTTATTAAAATTTTCATACAAACAAGCAATCATTTTGAAACTCTAGTTCCTGGTAATGATCTCCGTGGATGTCATTGAAACATGCACTTGCACGCAAAGACAGAAGATGAAAGAAATGGGGAAGACATTTTCTTAAAGACAGATTTTTATTAAAACGCTTATTTTTTCTTTATTCATTCCATTGGGTATTACAGCACCATTAGTAAATTGTTATTTTTATGAGTCTGTTTCACTCAGGAAATTTCTTAATTCATTACATTTTATTAGATCAGCAGTAATGAACCAAAAACAATATCATTTATTTTTATTACTACTGTAGGTTAAATCACAATGATTTATATAGCCAGATTGAAGCAATGACTGTGTAATTACTCTGTTATTGTCAACGATATATTTTTCTTAAATAAGACACTTTAACCACATGTAAAGTTGATAAATACAGAAACTTGGAAGTGGAAATAGACTAGCTACCCAGCCACCATTTTGTATGCAAGGTATGAGGTGGATCCACTCTGGATGATGGGCATAGGTAATGTAAAGAAACAGGAAAAACAGTATTGATGAGATGGCGGTGATGGGTCTCTTACTGTCAGGATTTGTGGTTTAGAATGTTACTCATTGTATCATAAATTTAAGGGGCTCATTCCCTGCAGTTTAAACCAAATATGAGCATTCTGGATAGACAATTTTCTGCATTTTTCTTCTTTTTCTAAGCAAAGAATTATTTTCAAGCATTTCTGACCATTTTCCTTTAATGTATTAAAAGTCTGACAGTCATAGCATGTTACTCAATGTTCTTTCCGGCCAATCTCCCGAAGTCTATGTTACTTCCATTGCTCCTATCTTCAGTAGAAATAGAGAATCACTACTCTGACACCTGTACTGTAATCTTTAAACCACTTGAAGACCTATCAAAAATTTTTATTCCTCAATAAATGACCTCAATCCAAACACAAGATTTTACCCTAGGACTCAGCAATTGCACTACTGGTTATTTACCCCAAAGATACAGATGTAGTGAAAAAAGAGCCATATGCACCCCAATATTTATAGCAGCAATGTCCACCATAACCAAACTGTGGAAGGAGCTGGGATGCCCTTCAACAGATGAATGGTTAAAGAAGATGTATGCGGTCCACATATACAATGGAATATTACTCAGTCAGGATGAACATCCAACATTAGCATCAACATGGCTGGAACTGGAGGGGATTGTGCTAAGTGAAATAAGTAAAACAGAGAAAGACAATTATCATATGGTTTCACTTATTTGTGGAACATAAGGAATAGCATGGAAGACATTAGGAGAAGGAAAAGAAAAATGAAGAGGAGAAATAAGAGGGGGAGATGAAACATGAGACACTATGGACTCCAGGAATCAAGGATTCTAGAGGGAAGGGGGTTAAGGGGATGGGTGAGCTCAGTGATGGGTATTAAGGAGGACATGTATTGCATGGAGCACTGGGTGTTATAAGCAAACAATGAACCATGGAACACTACATCAAAAGCTAATGATATACTGTGTGGTGACTAGCATAACATAATAAAAAAATTATTTAAAAAAAGACAAATACAAGATTTCAGTAAATGAGTGTTAATAAATTAAGCCAACAAGTTTTGGGTTTTTTAGTAACGTTTTAATATTTGCAGCTATCATGAAAGAATTACCCTCAAAATATCTAGAGGAAAAACAGTTGCGGGTCTACCATTCACTATCCATAACCTTGTATCCAAAAACACCATAAGCCAAAAAATTAACTCATTTGGCAGGAAAAACTTGCTGTGTGGCTATTCATAGCCTTTATTCTACTCAGTGTGATTATTCAACTATTTTGTTGCAGTTGTATTAATGTGCTTGATTACAGAGTGTTGTCCTAGAATCCATTATGAATGTTCCCTAATACGAGTGAATGCACCATACTACTTTCCAAAATTGAAAAAAAAAACCATCTTTATTCTGAAACACATCTGGTCCAAGAGTTTTGGACAAAGGGCTGTGAATTTGGTTTGGGAAAGTGAAATGAGGTCTCCTAAGTAATTCTAAGCTATTTCCCTGGTTTCACTAATTTTAAAATATTTCATGACACATTCTTCTCTACTCTGCCTAATGGTTAATTCAAAAGTGTAATGAACAGTACAAAGTCAGGTACTTATGCCCCTTATTATCAGTACTGAGATACTATGAGGATGGCATTGACACTCCACATGTAGAGGATACAGCAGATGGTCTTGTGGTAAGCAACTTGAATGAGAAAAGATTAGAAGTATCTTGTCCAACAGTTCTGGAGATATTGAGGTCAGCCTAGAGAACCAAAAGGGAAATGAATGTTTTACATGTAGAAATCCATCTGACCACACAGCTTTCTAAAGTGTGAAGAAAGCATATAATCAGGTTCTTGTTGGATTATAAACTGCCATCACAGTCCCAGAATACTTGAACCTCATTCTGGTTTCTCCTCTGCTTTTGACATGGGGTAGTGTTTTTTCACAGAGGTATTTTATGCTCTGGACTATGAAGAGTTAAGTGATTCCCAAAGTCTGATAAGTCACTGCTAATTCTCTTTATATAGAGAAGTTTTAATGTTTTGGAAACAGCAGCTCTTCTTCAGCATAAACTATATTATACTGTAGGTTATTCATTGCTACTAATTTAGAGCACTCTGAGTGAAAATAAATACCAAAATTTTCTGTTCTTCTTCTTCCTTTTTCCTCTCATCCATCTCTTCTTCACTTCTGTCTTGCCTGAGCATCCCTAGGGGCAAACGATTTCCATTTCTCTCTGACAGTGTGAATAGGACAATACATGCATAGTCATTCTCAATGAACACACAAGGACTCAAACACAAAAGTATGCTCATACAGCTGTGAACCATTCACATTTTGGCAACAATGGAAGCTCTGCTTAACAAAAAAGGAAACACAACCTAAGTAATTTTAAAATATTTTGTCATTTACATACACACTGTGTCAGATTATAATTCGGAAGTGTGATACATTACAAACTATCTTTATGGCTATTATTGAATGGCGGTTGCTGATAGCAACAGTGCGTTCCATCATTTGTGTCTGTCTCACACGCTGCTCCCTTTCTGTTTCTCCTTCTATACATGTGAGCAAGGGAGCACCTGGGTCTTTTAATTCTTCCTTTCTTCCTTTATTTATTTTTGTGTGTCTAAGTCAGTACTTGTCTTGAGGACTTAACATCTTCAAGGTTAGTTTACTCAAGTGAATATGCCTCTATCTGATATATTCAAATACAGAAAGTCACTCCATGTTTTCAGTATTTCACAAGAAACCCATGAGAGGTGGGGAGCAAAGATGTTCTTAATGAAAAGTTAAAATAATATTTAAATGTTATTTTGGTTGCATAATATTATTGCAAATGTTTAATTTATGAGCAATTCTTAATTCAATCAAGTGCCACAGGTTAATGAACCAAGCATTACAATTTTGTCAGCATACTCTTAAACTTGTTAGGCTAATCTGTCTGAAGTGTGGTTACTTGTTTAATTTTTTTTTTCTTAGTTAGTCTATAATTTATGGTCTTTCAACTCGTGAATTTTGAGGGGTGATAAAATCATTATTTGCTGTATTCATTTTCAATAAAAAAGAATTTCATTTCAAGTGCATAGTCTCAAAGAGAAAAGCCCACAAGAAGTGAAAGCATAGGCTTTAAAATAGGCCAAATAAGGCACCATGGACCTTGAGGAATCTTAAGGATGACCATAAAGTCAATCCCACTACAAAGCAGGAGTTACTAAGAGAAAAAGCACCTCCCATGTGCTGACTCTGTCTTTCTGCTCATAGCCCTCTTTCCCTAGGCATCATCCTTAATATGGTAGGGAATAGGATCTTTGCTTAGGAGGATTCACCTATGGAGATAGAGTTCGGCCAGTGCAGGTATTGATATTAAATCTAAATGTAACATTTTATGGTACTTTAGGGATCTCTCATTATTTTCTACTGAAAATACCCCTTATTGAATTAACAAAAGCTTTCATGACTTAATTTGAATCTATGATTGCTGGAACAGAACCTAAAGCCTAAGGGGAATTATTAACAATTTATGAGAAATCTTTAAGAGATTGAAAGGGCTAATAGATATAAAAGAAAATTTAAGTTAAGATAAGATAAGCTGATTAGTGTGAATACCAAAGAGCAAAGTTTATAAGATTTGAATTGTATTCCTTGGGAAATTTTATGTTAATAAGTTCTCTAAGGTGGATAAATAGATAAAATCTCAAAAAACAAAATTTCAAGTCTCTCTCTTTTATCAATTGTTTAAAATGTTAATCTGATAGTCTTTTCCCCCTGTAAATATAAGAGATTATTTCAAAATATGAAACACAAGTGGTCAGTTTGTGTAGAATAGAGTGACAGAAAAAAAAAAGAATTGGAAAAAAGGAAAGGCAAAGGGCAAAATGTTTTATTCAGCTGAATCAGCAGAAAATGGGGCTTCTTAAAACTTAAAATCCAGACAGAGCTTGGTCCAATTTTTCTATTTCATCTTAAAGCAACAGTTTTCTTTTATCCTAGACATGGAATGAGCTAATGGACAGGACCTCCCATTTACTTCAATTCCTTGCCTGCACAATTTGCCGCAGAATTACTTTTTCTCACTGAAATCTATCATGTGTTACTGAAAGAAATAAAAATATTGCCTTATTGACTGTGGAGGAAGGAAGCAGCATTTTAGAACCAAGACAAAGGTCAGCATTTGTTTGTGCTCAAGCTTGGTGTCACCATTCGAGAGCCTTCCGATTCAATAGTTCTATCCCTGTTCAGTTGATAGCCCAACTCACAAAAGAAAACATCTTATTTCTAATCCTCCCCATCTGAGGAGATAGAGGGTGCCATTAACCCATTAGAGAAGCCACTGGCACACCTTAGTATTAACAGAAAAATTTCAACGTAAATATTGTTTTGTACAACTGAAAAGCTTAGCAGTGTCAAGTTCTGGTGGTCTGTGTGTTCCTTCCCCTCATGTAGGAGAAGATTCCAAACAGTACATTTATATAAGCATCTCCAGATTTGTGAAATGTGCTTTTGAAAAACTTTGGTCAAAAGCATAATTGAACAATAAGCCCCTATTGTTCTTTAAAAAAAAAAAACAAACTTATTTTGGTAAGAGCACTTAACATGATATCTACCCTCTTAACAAAATTTCAAGTACACAATGCAGTTGTGTTGACTACAGGGACCATCTCTGTCCGCCAGATCTCTAGAGCTTATTCATCTTGCATAACTGACACTTTATTTCTTTTACTTAGTGACTTGGCATTTCCTTCTCCTCACAGTCCCTGGCAACCACCATTCCACAATTTGATTCTGTTAATTTGAGTACCTAGGGACCTCATATAAGTGGAATCACACAGTATTTGTCATTCTGTGACTTACTTATTTCACTTAGCAATGTCCTCAAGGTTCATCCATGTGTATCGCGGAGTTTTCTTTTTCTTTAATATGGAGTAATGTTCCATTGTAGGTATATAACACGTTTTCCTTTTCCAGTCATCTGTCCGTGGACATTTAGGTTGTTTCCACATCTTGGATATTGTGAATAATGTTGCAATGAACATGGAAGTGTTAAAGTCTCTTTGAGATTCTGACTTTAATTCTTTTCGGTAAACACTGAGAGATGGGATTGCTGGATCACATGGTTGTTCTATTTTTCAGTGGGGGGCTTGAACTCACAGCCCTGAAATCAAGACCTGAGCTGAGATCCAGAGTCAGACGCCTAACCGACTGAGCCACACAGGTACCCCTGCTGCTTCTATTTCTAACTGATCTCTTTACATTCCTCTTCCTTGAGATTCACAAGGCCCTGGAAGACTGGGCTCAAAATGATCTCTCTAGCATCATTTATTATTCCTCACTCTTCCACACTCCACAAATCTGAATACTCTTGTCTTTTTTTTTTTTTTCCTGTTACTCGAAGGTATAGCATTCTATGTGGCTTCTGAACCTTCTCAAGTGTTCCTAGAAAAACTGTATTCCTATCTTTCCTTAGGTAAGTCTGATTACAACTTTCAAACTCAGCTTTTCCTTACAAGTCTGGGTTAGGCGCTTCCTTTTCACTTTTACTTCTCCGAGGGTAGCACTAACCATCCTTTATTGTAGTTGTCTTTTTGAATATTTTCAATCTTCTTACAAGATTCAAAGTACCATGAAAGCAAAGACCAAGTTTATTTTGTTTACCATCACACACTTGACACACAGTATGTGTTCAGTAAAATTTGTCTGGTGGATGCATGGATGTCTGCAGCCATGAGACAGTAATTAAAGAACTGAATAGCACTCACTGAAATAAGCTGAATTTGTGAAAATAGTTTCAATTGTTAGGATTTTATACTTGATGATGGAAGACAGGATTTTTGTGTCCTTTTATTGATAATAATCATATTAATAACAGGGGTAATAACTACTACTAACTTCTTGATTTCAATCATGATGAGGTACCATATTAAGAGTTTTATTATATTATTCCATCCCTTATAACAACATCCAACCCTTATAACAACACAACAAAATGGGTATTATATTTCCCATTTTGTAGATGAGAAAACTAAGACTCAGAAGTAATTTACGGCAAATTACAATAAAAAAAAAGTCAGAATTTGAATCCAGATCCACTTTAGAAGGTTGACCTAATGCCACTCAACTAAAAAGCTTATTCAGAGAGATTCAGGGAGAAACTTACACTTCCAGCATTTGCTTAGTTTCTCTTTACTCATAAAGCATGATATAGATAATTACATGAGAAAAAGTTAACTATAATACATGACTGAATAAAAAATACTCTTTCTCTCTGACACTCTATGTTTAGAACAATACCTAACAAACAGTCATAGATGTAGATATATATCAGTTAGGAGTCTTAATAAATACTTGAACTTCTTCACTTACTCCCATATTACAATATCTAATTTCCAGCTTTTCAAAATCTATCATCATTCCTACTTGATGACTATCATTACTTTGTTGCAGGGCTTGGGGGTATGATCGTCTTTACCATAAACATCATTGTCAGGGCTTCACAATAAAAACAACCACCAATACTGTGGGTCATCATTCTACATCCATTTTTGTGGGGTAGTGACTGTGATTATCGCCATTTTATTTTGTCTCACTTCTATTGGTAAGGACGCAGGAGCTTATCAAGTGAAGGTGTAAATAAGTGGCAGAGTAGACATGAGTCCGAGCTGACGCCAGAGGTACTGGTCATTAGGCATCAGTGCTTCTTGCTGAGTAAAAAGCTAGAACAGAATTCCTGCTCTGTCTGCCTTCTGCCCCCTTATGCAATTCAGATAGAGAGAAAGTCTCTATCTGTTAAATATAGACATATGGTCTGTTATTTCAGTGCATCTTCCAAATGGGAAGATCTGTGCAACATTTCTAAGGACTCCCAGAAACCTCTATGCATAACACAAGAGGTTTCTTACCTGAAGCTGAATTCCGAAATAACTTTTAACTTAATTGCAATTGCTTCAGGAAAGGCAACTTAGGCTTTACCCTGTTCCTTTTTTACATGTGTTCTGCACAAATATTATTTAAATAACTGCATTATAGAATACAAACCTTAGGTTTCAAATTGGAGGTGTATTTCTAATATTTAAAAACAAACCCTCCTAGTGACTTAATCACAAAGTTCCTCACATCTGGATTCATGCCATGATTTGGTGGTAGCTTTTGATCTGACTTGAGAGGGTGTAGGTAATATGTGATAAATTGCTTAGCAAATTAGAAATTAGGACCTTTGACCTGTTGAATTAGGCTAGGGCACCTGTAAATTGAAGAGAGGTAGTTTTCGACATGCAAGGCAAGAAACTAAGTACTCAGTGACAGGTATAACTTCTTCCTTACTATTATGTCTGGAAATGCAGGTTGTTCCCTTAATGGGCTTTGCTGCTTGGAGATTAGACACATGAGGCAAAATACTGAGCTCACACTTGTTTGGCAGACTTCTTGATATTTACAAAAGTATTTCTGGTTGCTGCCTTCTAACCAGAGTCATCATTGTTTTAACAATTTGCCAACCTTGTGAATGTCTTTAAGATTTGGGGCTTGCCAGAAAAATGCCATGGAGAGAATGTAAAATCCTATCAACTCACAAATATCCTTTTGGTCTGATCAGGTATGGAAAAAAAATCATTAAAAATATTCTGAGGTGACTTCATGTGACCACTTGACCATAATCATAAATAATCATAAATGTCATAATCATAAATCAAAAAGGTTTTGTGGACTGCCTTGTAGACTTCTGCTTTGAAATTACTTTTATTACTAAAAATGGAAAACAATGTCATGTGAGAACCTGAATGGAGAAATTATGGTTTAAAAATATATTAACAAACATCACCATTAATAGCAAAGTGGTCAAGGGCAGCTCACAATATAGAGTTTCATAAAATCCCACAAAAGATGTAAAGTTTCCAGATATTTTGTAGATACTGATGTTAGATGGAGAAAGAGATGTTCTCCTATAGATCAGTGGCTAGTGGAGCAAGTTCTTGGCTAACTTGATGTGATCTCTCATCTCCAGTAACCATTCCTCTTAGAGAATGTCAATGACAGGGCCATGCATAAACATTCTGTGGGGATCTGGAAACAAAAGAACAACATCTGGGTTACTAGTTTCTCTCTCTCTCTCTTTCAAGATTTTATTCACTTATTTGAGAAGAGAGAGAGAACAAGTGTGTGTGGGGGGGTGGGCGCAGAGGGAGAAAAAGACTTCCCACTGAGCAGGGAGCATAATGCAGGGCTTGGATCCTGGGACCCTGAGAAGTGTCTGAACTGAAGGCAGATGCTTAACTGACTGAGCCACCCAGGTGCCCCTGTTACTAGTTTCTCAAGGTAGGATGATCAGTAGTCCTTGCAGAAAGACAGCTTTACATACCACCTTTGATTTTGCAGTCTTGAATTGCTCATCTGTAAAGCGCTTCTGTTGACTGAAGGATCTGTGAGTCAGAATAAACAAAGACATATTCACATTATAGCAGATATGTGGACACACACTTCAGTCTCAGTGTCAAAGCTCAGCCGATATTTTTATAAAAGGAATCTCACTTGCCAAGAGTGACACTTGAAAACTAGCTTCACTTAGCATGTCTGAGTCTCATGAAGATTACACAGCAGCCAAAACACTATCAGAGGCTGAAGAAGAAATAAATAAGTACCTTATCACTCTGTGATTTCACCTTGATTTTCTTCTGACTGATAGAATAAATATTAAATAACATAGGGTGTTGGCTGAGCATATGTGTCAGCCAATAATTAGTGTACATTTTATTTAGAAAGGGATTTGTTAAAATATACCCCTGTCAATCTAATTACTAATAAATGTTCTAAGATTGTTTCTGTATATGTAATGGAGGTGGCAGTTCCTTGGACATGCCTAAATTTTCCAACTTTCTGAGTTATGTCTTTCTTTCATTTATAACATAAATTCTTTTTTTTTTTAAAGATTTATTTATTTATGAGAGAGAGACAGAGAGAGAGCGCATGTGTGAGCAGAGGGCAGGGCAGAGGGAGAGGGAGACTCTCCAGCAGACTTGGCCCTGAGGGTGGAACCCAACTTGGAGCTTGATCTCACAACCCTTAGATCAGACCGGGGCCAAAATCAAGAGTTGGGCACTTCACTGACTGAGATCCCAGGAGCCCCTATAATACAAATTCTTAAGTTCTCATCCTATGCGTACAGAAAACCAACTCATTACTTCCCATTAATAATTTCTAAAAGCAGGGATTTTTCTGAGTCTTAGTTTTCCAGTCACCACTTGTCCTGATTTCTCACTTCCACGAATTCTTGATGTCATTTGGATCTCACCTCCTGCAACTGCTCTTATCCCCACTAGGGACTCATGCAAAGGCACATCACAGACTCTTGCAATCCCCTAAATCAGTTAGGAAAAGTAAGACTGTACAAGGGTGAGAGAGTTTGCCTCAATGTCTGTGTATATTGAAGGGAATTACATCATAGAACAATACCAGAAATGATTGGACCTTGAATTCTAGACACCCCTGTTCTTAAAAATGCCTCGTATTTTCCTGCAGAGTTAACTACTTTCTCTCTGTAGACAACCGAGTCACCTCCAGAGCTCCTGCAACTAATTTGGTCATCCATCCTTTTAAACAACCCTGCCAAACATATTGGTCAGTTGACAGAACAAGGAAGACTCAAGAAGAGAAAAGGAAACACTTTTTTCTCTTCTCACATTGCCACCCACCTCTCACCCCCAATGCACACTCAAACCTTCTCTATGTGCTTATTCTTCCCTCTTCCGTGAGTAAAATCTGGTAGATTCCATGACTTTTGGTCTCTTTTCTATCATAAACATCTTTAAATTGCCAAAAATAGACTTAGTTAAGAAATTAGAATGCTCTGTGCTCTTAATAGTCAATACCTTGAAACTCATTTTAAATTAAAACTTCTCGGGTGCCTGGGTGGCTCAGTGGGTTAAAACCTCTGCCTTCGGCTCAGGTCATGATCCCAGGGTCATGGGATTGAGCCCTGCATTGGGCTTTCTGCTCAGCAGGGAGCCTGCTTCCTCCTCTCTCTGCCTGCCTCTCTGCCTACTTGTGGTCTCTCTCTGTCAAATAAATAAATAAAATATTTTTTAAAAGTTTCAAAAATAAATTAAAGCTTCCCCCTCAGGCCCAGTTGGAGATCTATGGAGGGCTGAAGCATCATCTCCATTGGGCTCCATACCTCAGTACCCTCCTTTTCCTCCTCCATAGTGAAGAGCTTTGGCCCCTTCAAGTGTTACAAGTGGAGAGAGAGAGGAGAGGTAAAGGACAGGGAAATTGGCCTTGACTGGAACCCAGATAATTTGGTGTAAGTTTCATCTAGGACAGCAGATGTTTTAAATTTGAGCCATTTATTTTCTTTTGAGTTGTATTCGTGAGTTCTTTGGAGGATCCTTCAGTTGTGGAGACTTCTGACCTATATCCTTCTTCTAATTCAGGTGAAGAATTCATCTAGCTTAGTATTTCCCCACAGGTCCCTAATTTCCTGTGGTCCATTCTCCATGAAATCTCTCTCATAAAGTGTGACACTTGGGAAAAGTGCATTTAAATGGATCTTAAGAGATCTGTTGCCCCTGGTGGTCATTTGCACCACTGGGAAACACCCAACCATCCATGTATTTCAGATGTTCCCTGCAGAACCACTTCTTGTTACCATCAGAAGCCAGCTAGACACAATCACTCACCTTTAGGAAAGTTTTTCGGAGGCAGGTCCTGAAACATTAGTTAGGCTACTTGAAGAGTGATCTTGAGACCTTTCTCATATATCTGAGGGTAAAGGGGAGGTCCCCTCTTATCCACCATGGTAAGAGAAGTAGAAGGAATACATGGCAGTTCTTCTCAAAGAAGCTCCACCTTCAATTTCCTGTCTCATTCTTCCAACTGGTCCAACATTATTTGAAGACTGGAGGTAGGGGTTCAGCAAAGCATGGCAGTGTTTGCTCACAACCACCTCCTTTGGAGGCCCTGCCTAGGAATGTAGGTGCTCATTTTGAAATGTAAGTTTGAGGCCCACCTGTTCTTGGGCCTCAGCCAAAAGTAAGACCAATATTGTTCATTTACATCTTGTTACATGAAAAACGAAATCTTGTTTTCTCCCTAAGAAGATGCTATAGTCATACTTTGAAATTTAAAAAACAAAAACAAAAAAACCTTGACTGTAATAAATGGTGTTTCTTCTAAAGACATTATTATTATGCTATGTATTTTATGTATTTTACTTACACCCTTAGACTAAGGGTGTAAGTAAAATCAGCTAAAGTTTCCTGGTTTCCAGAGGCCTCTGGTGTACATAGAGAATAAAATATGCCTAAGTATAAATATTTTCTGAACTCCTTTGGCCTTACTGTTCAGTTAAAAAGGAAATAAGTGTTAAGAGAAGTGTGGGGAGAAAGGCAGAGTATGGAGGAGTTGAAGATTCTTTTCTCCCCAATTCCTTGGGAGAACAGTTATTTCAGACACAAAGATGTCTATCAGAAATAAAAATTTGATGAAACATCTATAAAATTGGAATATTAGTAATAATATTTTCCTCAGGGTAGTTGTCAGAATGTAAATAGTATCTCACATAAGTAGTGAGTACCTATTAAATGTTAGGGATTATTATTATTATCATTATTAAAGTGAATGACATTATTGCTGCTCTTCACGTCTGTATCCCAAGTATTCAGAACAGTATTCAAAGTGTGAAAGGACATAATGTTGAATAATTGAGTGAATGACTTTGCAGAGTGGTTTTGATGTCCCAAATGTTAAAAAAAACTATCCTAAAGGACATTTTTTTTTTATTCAAATGTTGCTAGATTATGCTTTTTGGAGGTGAGAATTATTTTTCTTCTTCATTGCTATAGTTCCCATGCCTGGCATATGGTCTTCCATACAGTAGTGCTTAATATATAAACATTTTGAATAAATAGAACACATTTTTAGACATTTCATATTTAAAATCAGACTTGGACTTTTTGCAGAAAAGAGTAAGTTAGTACTAGAATCATGGTTATTGGAAATATTTGCAGCTCTTGCTACTATTTTTAAAAATTGTGAAATGATCAAACCTACTAAATATTAAAATTTTATGGAACTAAACTACTGTATATACAAATGAAGCTCCTTATGGCTGCCTCCTCAAATTCATTTTCTTCTCTTTCCAGAGAAAAATTGTTTTGAGTTAGTTGTTTTTTGTGTATGAATTAATGAACAATATATAGTGCCCTTCATATTTTTAAGTATTTTTTGGTTGTATTTGTTATGCATGTTTCTGCAACTTGTCTTTTTTGAGCAACATTACATTTTTGAGCTTTAATTAAAAGCATACATATGGTATCTAGTCTATGCCAACTGCTGTGTAATATTTCATTGAATAAATAAAAGAGAAAAATGTTTACTTATTTTCCTATTGATGTATATTCAAGTTACTAACAAATTCTGTTTTTATTAACAATTCTGCAACAAGCATGCATTAAATGTTCCCATATATACTCCAGAGCTTCTCTTGATACAGGTTGAGAAATGAAAGCACTGAATCAGCAACCCTGCTGGATAGTTTCCTGTGGTCTCTAAACTGGTTGACTCTATACTCTGAAAAGCAGTAAATAAATAAGAGGTTCTGGGACATCTGAGTGGCTCAGTTGGTTAAGTGTCTGCCTTTGGCTCAAGTCCTGATCTCGGGGTCCTGGGATCGAGTCCCACTTCAGGTTCCGTGCTCAGTGGGGAACCTGCTTCTCCCTCTGCTTGCTGCCTCCAGTGCTTGTGCTTTCTCTCTCTGTCTCTCTCTCTCTGTGTGACAAATAAATAAATAAAATCTTTAAAGGGGCCTTTACACCTAAAATCCTCTTCAATATATGATATTGTTGAACTTAAATATTTTTTGCCTGTGATGAATGCATTTTTATTACAGTTATTGTGATCTTATTATTGTCTGTGTGAATTTATGGGCATTGCCCTGTTAACTAATGAGATTAAGCTTGTCAACAATCCAGTGATCTGATATTTTAATATGATAATGATTTTACAAGATTTTAGACTTATTTCTACTGTATAATTTTGTGTTTACTATTCCTTTGATTTGATTCCTTTTTTTTACATCTTTTGTTGAATTAATAGATTTTCATAATCCTCCCTTTTTTATGCACCCTACATGACATTTCATTTATTTTTTTCTTAAGTTTTAACATACATATAAACTTTAACCTTTCTCAAGAAAGTAAAAATTAGTAATCTATCTATTCTTCTGGATACGACACAGAACTCAACACACTTTATTAATCAAATATCCAACAGTCCAATCTTGGTCTAATATTTCAAAATTTAATTTTCTCTCTGAAGTGTACACCGTGTTAAATTTACCAGTATTTTAAGAGTCTGTTTCCTGAGATCGACTGTCATCTCATGCCATGTTGTATCGCATGGGGCATGGTTACAGGGAAAGATGAAGAACAGGGAACAATAATGCCATCCTCCCTAGCTGATACAAGCTTTTTTACCTTAGCACATGGAAGCTATTGCTCCTTTGTCTTCTGCTGTCTGTTTTTGCTGGTGACACCCATGCTGTAGTCTAATTATAATTCCTGTTTGGATTATCATTCTTTCCTTCTTGATGCTTTTTAAGATCTTTTTTAATCTTTTTAAAGATTTTCTCTTTATCATCGTTCTGCAGATTAACTACAACATTTCTAAATGTAGATTCTGTGTTATTAAGCCTGCCTGGTCTTCATGGTATATTCATGGTATATGTCACATTTTTTTTCAGTGTTGGAAAATTATTATAAAATATAGCTTCAAAACTGCAACTGTATTGTTTCTTTAGCTCCCAGGTAGAACTCCATTAGCATTATTGGGTATCAGTTGGAGCTTTTCAGTTTATGCTTTGTATTTTATATAAGTGCTCTTTCTATCTCGTTCTAGGTTCTGCATAAATACCTTAGGAGAATATTTTAATTCACTAGTTTCCTTTTCACGTGTGTCTGGTCACAGTATGTACCTGCTATTGATTGCCCAGCCCCCAACCCCGTGACTATAATTCTTACTTTCAAGTCTTTGAATTGGTTCATTTTCTTACCAAATACTATACCATGTCTGCCCTTTTTGTTACTTAATTTCTTGCCCTTTCTAAAATGAAACTTGTTTCTTTCATCTCTCAGAGCAAATTAATCATATTTATGTTAAATTACTTGTCAGACAATTTCTATAAATATATTATCTTTTCCAGCAATGCTTTCCCAATATTAATGTCTATGTGAGTTGCCCAATAGTTATGTTAAAATGTGGATTTCGATTTAGCAGGTTTCAGGTGAGGCCTGAGGCTCTGCATTTCTGACAAGCTCCCAGATGATGTTGAATGTTTCTGGTGCAAGGATCAAGGTCCCAGAGTTAATGATCTATTGTTTGGTATCTTTTACTACTTTTTAAAAAAGCCCAGATACCTTCATGTTTCAGAAATGTTTGTCTTCAGACTCATTTTTTGAGTGGAAACTAGTTCATTTTGATCACTTGTTTTCTTCTTCCTCAAGCCACTTATATTCACCTCACCTGCCTCCCTTACTAGTGGGTTAATGACTGAGCCCACACAACTCCCTGGGCTCCTGGTCCAGAACCAAGTCTTTTTTTTTTTTTTTTAAAGGTTTTTTTTACTTATTTGACAGACATCACAAGTATGCAGAGAGGCAGGCACAGGGTGGGGGTGGGAGGGAAGCAGGCTCTCCGCCCAGCAGAGAGTGCGATGTGGGTGGGGCTCAATTCCAGGACTCCGAGATCATGACCTGAGCCAAATGCGGAAGCTTTAACCCATTGAGCCACCCAGGCGCCTCCAGAACCAAGTTTTTTAAGGATGACTCATCCTCCTACCATGTGAAGATATCAGGGATAAGTCAGACATGTTCAAGGAGGCCATGAACACAGGTTTGCTCAGTCCCTGTCTTAAGGCCATATTCTTGTCTAACCTCCTCAAGTGGTTAGTAGCAAGAGTTCTTTTGTTCTCCCCCCATCTTATTTCATGAGTTGAACAGTGGAGCTCCTCCTCAAGCCCCTGGCTTCAAGCAGTTTGACCAGATCCCATTTCCTGTCTGCCTTACATAGAACACTTGGAATCTACTTAATCCCAAGTAGTCAAACTCATGGGTTCAGTAAGCCTTGTCTTCAATTCTACTCACAAACTTGCATTTCTGTTCCATTGTCTCCACAGAAATTTTTGTCCTCTTTTCAAACACAGCTACATATTTTGTTTTTTTCTTTGCAAATTCAACCTATTATTGTTAGGTATCTGAGCAGAGATGATGGATCAAAATGTGAACATACACAGACATCTCCACAAGAGATTAGTTCCTGCATTTTTTAGCTGGCTCAGAATCTCTCTCTTTGGAATGCAATTCAAGCACAGACCTAAAACAAAAAATACAAAGGTAATAATTGTTGATAATAATACATTGGTACCATGATTTTAATATATTATTTTAACTAATTTAGTCTGAAAGTTTTGTTTTAGAAGAGAGCGTTTTTCAAGATGAAGTACCATAGCTGTGTGTGAAAAATGTCCAGAAGTCATTTAAAAAAGGAAAAATTGGAGTGGGAGATGAACCATGAGAGACTGTGGACTCCGAGAAACAAACTGAGGGTTTTAGAGGGGAGGGGGTGGGGATGTGTTGGCCTGGTGGTGGGTATTAAGGAGGACATGGATTGCGTGGAGCACTGGGTGTTATACTCAAACAATGAATCCTGGAACATTACATCAAAAGCTAAAGATGTACTGTATGACGACTAACATAACACAATAAAATGAAAACAAAAACAGAAAAAAATAATGTTATAAAGAGATGCCACACATAAAAATGTAACTTCTCCAGTAACTTAAACAGAATAAGGTATATATATTTGGATAAATTTGGTTGGTAACATTTAAATTTATATCTGCTAAAGCCACAACTGAACATTAATTTATATATTTAGTGACTGCCTATATGTGTCTACAACAAGTCTGTATAATTCAGTCTGCAAATCCCTCTACGGTATTAAATTCGTAATGTTGAAAGTGATCCTTCTCTGGTACAACTGCTTTCTTAGGGGGCTGTCTAATAAACTACTTCAGAAAAATAATTTAGCTGAAGATTTCTTCCAGAAATATAAAAATAGGCTTCTGCAGGTTACTTTTGTAACGTATTCCTGGAACTTTTAGGGCTAGTGGCAGTGGAAGGATGTGGAATATTCTCACAGCAGGGGTAAGGAATACCAGCCCAACCCTAATTCTGCCCCTAATAAAAGAGATTTTAGGGGCAACCCCCACTGGCTCTTTGTGCCTCAATTTCACCTACAGAAAAACACAGAGACTTTTGCTTGCTCCAACAAATTATCATGTGGCTGAGATGAGGTAACAGTCATAAATAACTTTTTAGAAAGTTAAATAAGAAATACAGTAAAAAGAAAGAGTGAATTCAGATTAGCTATTTATACTGCTACACTTTTGAGACCATGGCTACCTCACTTCTGTCAGAAAAGAAGGCAAAGGACTGCGCTCCTTCAGTGGTCAAATCTAATTGTGTGGCCGGACGGCACAAATAAAATACACTTCCTTTAATGGGATGTGGTTTTCTGGGGGGCCTTGGCCTAAACAGTCCCTTAGCCTGCTCCCTCTTACTGCCGTTCTTCTTTTTCTTTTACAACATCCTTCTTACCTTTCGGTGAGCGGGTCATAAGCTCAGAATGAAGTCGGAAGCTAAAATGTATTTCAGCAATTAGCAGCCTAGAAACTCAAGCTGTTTTTGGCAATATTGTAAAAGATGATTTCAGCACCTTTCATCCCCAGCTTGTTTGATAATTCACATTCCCACGTCCTTGGACTTGGAAAGCTCTCCAGTGCTAGAGGCACATTCTTAAGTTGGCGAGGAAAGTGTAAGCAACTTTAAGATGCTATATAGGGACATTAGATACATCTGAACTAGATACACTGAGTCAGTGGGGTTTGGTGCGCGGCCTGTTCTCTCTATTTTTAAATGTGATTGTACTCAGAGCTATTCTGAACATTTTAGTTAACTCCCTGCCATCCACCTACCTATCTTATTATTAGCTGCTCTTTCCAGAAATATTTTTAAAGAAGTTAAAAAAGAGATGAAACAAAATGTCTTCCAAACTGCTTCTACCTCTGGCTTCAGACGAGCGGGCGGACACTTAGCTGCTTTTGTATCTCATTTCTTGGAGGCAGGGACAATGGAAAGCCAAAAGGAGACTAGGGAATTTGGTCTGTCATGGAAAGTTCTTTATATTTTAAGGCACTTAACATACTCAGACACAAGTGACAATTTTTCATTCAGGAAGAATTAATGTTGTCCTTCCCTAGTGGAAATATGAATGGCATTATCAGCATTAACTACGAAGCATAATTACAAAAGGGGTTGGTTGAAATTGTGAATAACCATTTGTCCTCCACTCCATCAATTCACAAGCAAAAGTTCCCTGAGCAAGTCAAGCGTGGGTCTTGTCTCCAAATTGGGTCTAGATAAAAAGTCATGAAAATAACCAAAAGTCTAGATGGGGCCTATAGGATACCAGCATGAGCTTTATCCCAGAAATTTATATACTTTGTTTGGGCTACTCAGATTCTCTTTCTTCCTTTTGTCTCTTTGGCTGCTTCTTCTGATAACTGGTGCAAAGATTTCTAATTCTAAAATTACTTGACCAGAAGTTTCTAAAGAAAATAAAAAATAGAGGAGTCTTTGGTCCATAATCTATTTTTGTACATGCTTAACAATGTTATCTAAGTAAGAATAAGGTATAGAGGTGATTCAAGAATGGCAAAACTTCAAAATCAGGAGACTGCAGCTCTGGTCCTAACTCTGGTCCTAACTCTGGTCCTTCTCAGTATTACTGAGAAGTGAGACTCTTATTGGGGGATGCAGGTCAAAAGAGCTTTACAACTACGTGTTACCAGATACACCACTAGATCCCATTGCTAGGCCCTCTGAATCTGAGTCCTGAAGAGTGGAGCTCAGCTGATATTTTGAAAAGTTTCCATAGGGGATTCCAATGTGTACCTCTAAATGGCAAACACCAGGCCAGCTGATCTTCAGTTTTCCTAAGCACCTGAGTCTCTGGCTCCTTCTATTTGCGGGGGTTGGGGGCAGGGGGATTCTTGCAAGTTGTCCCAACGAACCAGAGAAGAACAACACCATGTTTCAGATGTGTAATATATTGTAAAGTAAGTTAGTTGGTGAAAAGACTTGTGAGAGATACTTACAACATGTTTTCAAGCAGATGAAGACTTCTTACAAAGAGCGATTGAGTTTAAAATTGAATAATAGTCCCAACTACAGGAATATTAAATACATAATCAAGAAAGTTTTTTGTTTTTCATTTGTGTTTGTTTGTTTGTTTTTGCTCTTATTCTCTATCTATGCCAAACTAGTTTAATCAGAGAATCTTTCTGGGTCCACTTGGGAGTGGCCTTATTTCTCAAAAAATTCCTCAAATCTTCTTAGTTTCTCACCTCTATTAGTGCAGAAATTAATTATTGTCGCATCACACTCCTCCTTTACTAGAATTCTACCTCCCTGGTTTTCTGTCCTCCTGAAACACCAAGTTCATTTCTGCTTTGGGACCTGGACTGCTTTTCCAAGGGCTAGCTCCTCGCCCCCCTTCCCCCATTCTCATGTCCACCTGCCTTTTACCTCCTCAGAGAAGTTTTTCTTAACACCCCTTCTAAAGTGATTCTTACAATCCACTTAATCTCTGTCACATCACCCTATTTTATTAGGTCTTCATAGCACTTACTACTCCTTGAAATAGTCTAGTTTATTTCTTTGTTTGCTTGTTTACTACTTGTTTCTTAAAACTTGCGTGCACTTTCCTTAGCACCATGACCTTTTTCTGTTTTGTTTCATCCCTGTCCAGCTCAGAGTGGGTGCACAATAAATGGTTATTGGATAAACAATCAAAACTCTGCTGTTTTCTCCCCACATGGTTATTGGCCAATAATAAGCATCCTCAAGAACATGAAGTGGCCACTATCCAGAGTAATTTTACCATTTTCATGCTTTCTCTTCTTAGAGCTTATGTGCTAGATAAGCATCATTGAGGATACAAACTTCAACAGTAACAGGAACAGGCATAATATAAGAGAGGTGTAATACATAATACAGTGATGTAATACAAAAGTATAAACGGTCCCTATTTGTAATACATGTGCTCGTCTACCTGTTACTAGTTCATTACTCCTTCACGTCATCATTTTATAAAGGGTGTCTTGCTGTATCAGAAGCAACACAAGAATAGAAGTATTATTTGGGTTTCTTTTGGTTGTAAGGGACTGAAAAACCAAAGAAAGTTCACCTAGGCAAAAAAGGGACTTATAGGTTCATGCATTTAAAGTAGCAGAAGGCAGCCAGCACAGAGGGGCAACTGGAATTAAGAACTTATGTCTCCCAGCACATGTCCTATGACTTTCTTCTGTGTTTCTTGTATTCCTCCAGTAGCCTGACTTCTTCCAAATGACAGAGGACATGGTCAGTAGCTTGAAAGCTACATGGTTTCACTGCCAGAGATCTGAGTCTCCTTCCCTGACTTCTATTTAGAGAAAATAAAAATGAAGAAACAAAAAGAAAACAAATTTATAACAGGCTATGATAACCCAGCATTCATCAGAGTTCTGTCCTTGAGCCAATTAATTTTTCCCAGAAATGGTAAGGTTACTTGATGGTCCAGCTTGTGTCTGGGGCCTCTACCTTTTCCAGTCAATCATAGCTGGATAAGAAGTTATCTCTAAAGGAATCAGCAAAATCTGTAGTAATATTGCTATACTAATTCAAACCATATGATTAGAAAACATGGGTTGAAGGAAACGTGATTTCTTATATGGGAGTTTCTATTAGAAGAGGAAAAAGTAAATACTTAACTAGGTTTTCATATTTTCCTTCCTTGGAAGGCACCTTAATGCCTAGAAATAGGGTCACCATAAGTCCTAATTCTGGTTTTTGCCTGTTCCTCTTAAATATTTATTAACATGCCTCCACTATACTCAGAATTGTCTTGACTGGAGCACTACAAAATGTATGACCATCTTACCTAGGAACCACTGTAATCAAGTTCCAGGTATATACGTAATTAACTGGTATGTACCCAGAAAATTTCCAAGTTTAAATAGGGGTTCAAAGAAAGTATCTCTTTTCTTGAGGAACTTACAATCTGATGGGTCACAGATTTCTCATCAGAAAACAGAATAATGACATATTTAAAGCGTTGAAGGAACAAAACTTTCAACTCAGGGAAGAAAAAAAAAGGAACTATCAACCCAGAATTCTATATACAGTGAAACATCATTCAGAAATGAAGGTGAGGTAAATGAAAAGTAAAACCGTGAAAGAAATGATATCATGCAAATACTCATCAAAAAGAAGCTGAAGTGGCCATATTAATATCAGACAAAGTAGACTTCAGAGCAAAGAATGACCAAAGATAAAAAAGGTGCATTATAATGATAAAAGGATGATTCTGCTAAGACATAACGATCTTAAATATGTAACAGCAGAGCTTCAAAATACGTGAACTAAAAACTAACAGGATTGAAAGGAGAAATAGAAAATACTACAACTCGCAGTTTAAGATTTAAATGTATCTCTTTCAGTAACTAACAGAAATAGCAGACATGGACTCAGCAAGGATATAAAACCACTAAATACCACCACCAACAGATTGAATATAACGGGCATTTATAGAATACTAACCCCAAAATGCCACAAATATATATTCTTTTCCAGGACATGTGGAATAAATTCACCAAGATAGCAGATATCCTGAGTCATAAACAAATTTTAATACATTTCAAGGAATTAAAAGGATACAAAATATTATTTCTGATACAAAGTTCTGTGATCATATGGAATAAAAAGAGAAGTTAATACCATATTTAACAGGAAATTCTCCAAACACTTGGAAATTAAACATGGTTTTAATAATCTATTAGACAAAGTAGTCCACAGGGAAATTAGAAGATATTTTTAACTGAATGAAAATAAAAAATATAGTTTATCTAAATGTATGGATATAGCTAAAGCCCTGCTTAGAGGGACATTTTTAGTAATACATGCTTCTTTTTTTTTTTTTTTTAAAGATCTCAAACCAATGAGCTAAGCTTCTATCTTAAGAAACTAGAAAAACGGGACCAAAAATGATCCCATAGTGCATAATAAAGATAAGAAATCAGTGAAATCTAAAAGAGTAGAATAATAGGTAAAATCAATAAAACTAAAAGCTGATTTTTTAAAAAGCCCAATATAACTGATAAGCTTCTAGTTAGATTAATAAAGAAATGAATGAGAAAGGACACAAATTATAGGTATCAAGAAGGAAAAACTGAGTATCACCACAGACCCTGCAGACATTTAAAAATAATAAGGAAATACAAATGAATATTCATCCATAAATTCAGCAGCATAGATAACATGGATCTATTCCCCATAAGCCACAAACAATTAAAATTCACTCAAGATATAATAGATAACCTGAATAATTCTACAGACATTAAACAAATTACATTCATATTTTAAAATCTTCTTAAAAAAAGAAACCTCCATGACCAGGTGATTTCACTAACAAATATTTAAAGACAAAATAGCATCGATGCTCTATAATCTCTTCCAGAAAATTGCAAGAGTATAGACCATTTCACAACCAGGCCAGCATTATCCTGATATGAAAGCACTAGGCAAAGGCAGTGTAAAATCAATAACACTTATAATATTGATGTAAAAATCCTTAACAAAATGTCAGCACATAAGATCCAGAAATATATAAATGGAAATATATATCATGACTAAGTGAGGTTTTCCTCAGCACTGTAAGGCTAGCTAGTATTCAAAAATCAATCAATGTAATGCTCTATATTAACAGTCTAAGAAGAAAAACCACATGAACATATTATTTGAAGTAGAAAAAACACATGACAGAATTAAATATCAATTCAGTGGCTAACTGAACATAATAAAAAAAAATTCTCAGCAAATGAGGAATAAAACGAACTTCTTCAATTTGATAAAAAGTATCCACTCCTCTCCCCTTGCCAGAAAGGTAGCATCATAAATGGTGACATAATAAAATTATGCACACAGAAATGATGCTCACTTTCATCATTTCAATCTAGTATCATACTGGAAGTCCCAGGCAGAGTGATAGGGTGAAAATTTAGTAACAATCATAAAATATACAGATGATTAGAAAGCAAGATATACAACTGTTTCTATTCACAGATAACATGATTGCTTATATAAAATATTCCCAAGGAATTTCCAAAAAAATTCCTAGAAATAATAAGTGAGTTTAGCAAAGTGACAAGAAAAAAGGTCAACACACTAAAATCAATTATATTGCTATATAGTAGTAATAAGGATTTTAGATCCTAAATTTTAAAATATTTATTTTAATATTTCTAAAAGTAGAGAAACCCAGGTATAAATCTATTTCACATACAACATCTACATTCTAAAAACTATAAAATGCTGACAAAAGAAACAAAAAAAGATCTAAATAAATGGAGAAGCAATCTGAGTTCATGGATTGGAAGGCTTGATATAGTAAAAATGTCCATTCTCTCCCAGATAAATCTACAAATTTTTCTCAGTTTCTGTAAAAATCCTAACACGTGTCTTTGTAGATACAGACAATCTGAATTTAAAATTTATGTGTAAAGACAAAAGAACTAGAAGAACTACTATGATTTTGAAAAAGGAATAAATCACATTACCCAATTTTAAGACCTATTCTAAGGCTACAGTAAAAAAGTCAGACTGTTATTGACATAGAACAGACCCAGAAAAAGACCCATGCAAATATGGTCAATTGACTTTTGACAAAGATACAAATATAGTTTAATTGAGAAAGTAGAATCTTTCAACAAATAATGCTAGAGAAATTGTACATCCATATGCAAAAAAAGAACTTTGATGCTACATGTATGAACATTATACAAAAATTAATTCAAAATAAATATTGTCTTAAAGGTAAAATACAAAAAATAAAACTATTAGAAAAAAAAATTAAGAAAATCCTTATGGTTTGAGTTAGACAAAAATTTCTTACATACAGCACTATGAGCATGACCATAAAAAAGAATATTATAAATCACATACCTGACACAAGACTCATATCCAGAGTATGTAAAAAACAATAAGAACTATATATCCAACAGTTTAAAAAAAAACAAAATGGACAAAAGACTTGAAAGACACTTTATACAAAGTATATAGAAAAGGCAAATAAGCACACTAATGATGTTTTGCATCATTAACTATTAGCAAAATGAAAAATACAGTGATAATAAGATAATCAGCCTACACCAATTAGAATGACTAAAATAAAAATAAAGATCATACCAAGTACTAGAGAAGATAAAGAGAAAATATGACTCACTCATTGCCTGATGGGAGTACAAAGTGGTAAAGAAATTCTGGAAAATAGTTCAACAGTTCCTTAGGAAGTTAAACATACCTTAATTATATGACCTAGTAATTTTACTCTTACATATATTTACCCTAGAAAAATGAAAACATTTTCACACAAAGACCTATACATAGATATTTATAGTACCTTTTTTTTTTTTATGGTAAAAAGCATGACATAGTCCAAATATTCTTCAATGGATGAATGGATAATTCAACTTTGGTATATCCATACAATGGAATGTACTTATAAATAACTAGGAATTATTGATTTTTTTTGGAAAGGTTTATTTACTTTTTTGACACTGAGAGAGAGAGTGAGAGACAGAGCACAAGCAGGGGGAGCGTCAGGCAGGCAGGCAGAGGAAGAGGGAGAAGAAAAAGGCTCCCCGCTGAGCAAGGAGCGGATGTGGGACTCAATCCCAGGACCCTGGGATCATGACCTGAGCTGAAGGCAGCTGCTTAACTGACTGAACCACCCAGGCGCCCCAGGAATTATCGATATTTGCAAAAACATGCATTCATCACAAAGACATCATTCTTAGTGAAAGAAGCCAGCTTGAATGATTGCATAAAGTCTGGTTCCATTCATAGGACATTCATGAAATGACAAAAGAATAATGATGGAGAATGGATCCTTGTTTACCAAGGGTTAAGGGTAAATGAGGGTGTGATGTAAGTGGAAGTATTAGAGAGTTTTATGGGAAGGTGAAATTGTTCTGTAGCTTGATTATGGTAGTTATACAAATGTATGCATGTGTTAAAATTCACAGAACAGGGGCGCCTGGGTGGCTCAGTGGGTTAAAGCCTCTGCCTTTGGCTCAGGTCGTGATCCCAGGGTCCTGAGATCCAGCCCAGCATCGGGCTCTCTGCTTAGCGGGGAGCCTGCTTCCCTTCCTCTCTTTGCCTGCCTCTCTGCCTACCTGTGATCTCTGTCTGTCAAATAAATAAATAAAATCTTTAAAAAAAAAATTCACAGAACAGTGTAACAATATGTATCATTTTTATTTTTATTTTTTTTTTAAAGATTGTAGTTATTTATTTAGTGGAGAGAGAGATCAGAGATGGAGTAGGCAGAGAGGCAGGCAGAGAAAGATGGGGAAGCAGGCTCCCCACTGAGCAGAGAGCCTGACGTGGGCCTCGATCCCAGGACCCTGAGACCATGACTAGAGCCAAAGGCAGAGGCTGAACCCACTGAGCCACCCAGGTGCCCCTATGTACCACTTTTATATCGCCATGTGCCTCTCAGAATGGTCAAAATCCAAAGCAAACAGAGCAAATGCTGGTGAGGATGTAGAACAAAAGAAACTCATTCACTGCTGGTGGGAAAGCGAAATGGTACAGCCACTTTGGAAGGCAGTACGGCAGTTTCTCTTAAAGCTAAACATAATCTTTCCATACAATCCAGCAATTGTGGCCCTAGATCCCCAAATAAGTTGAAAACATGTCCACACAAAATTCTGCAAATGAATGTTCATAGAAGCTTTATTCATAGTGAACAAAACTTGGAAGCAATCAAGATATCCCTCATTAGGTGAATAAATTGTGATACATCCAGATAATGGGATGCTATTCAGTGATAAGAGAAAGAGCTCCTAAGCTACAAAGACATGGAGGAAACTTAAATGTAGGCTGCTAAGTGAAAGAAGGCAAGCTGGAAAGACCACATATTGTATGTTCCAATTACATGGTGTCTGGGAAAAGTCAAAACTACAGAGACAGTTTAAAAAAAAAAATCAGCGGCTGCTAGGATCTGGGAGTGGTGGAGGAGGGGTGAAGAAGTGGAAAATAGGGGTTTTAGGGCAGGGTAACTATTGTGTATGATACTGTAATGCTGATTACATGACATTATGCATTTGGCAAAACCCATAGAACTGTACAACAGAGGGAACCTTAATTGTAATAAGGTTAAATACTAGTTCATCAATTGTAACAAATGTACCACACTAATGCAGGATGTTAATAATAGAGGAAACCGTATGTAGGGGGGGTAGAGGTGAAGGAAGGGAAATGTATAGGAATTCTCTCTACTCTGCTCAACTTCTCTGCACCTAAAACTTAAAAAAAAAATAATAAAGTCCATTGGTTAATCCTTGTGCACTGTTGGTGGGTGTGCAAACTGGTGCAGTCACTCTGGAAAACAGTATGGAGTTAAAAATAGAACTACCTTATGATCCAGCAATTTGCCCTAATGGGTATTTACCCAAAGACAAAAAAATACAAATTTGAAGGAATACATGCAACCTGATGTTTATAGCAATATTACCTACAATAGCTAGATTATGGAAATAGCCCAAGTGTCCATCAACTGATGAATGGATAAAGAACATGTGATAGATAGATGATAGATAGATAGATATCATAGACATATGATATGAAATCTTTGATATCTATCTAGTCTCCATTGCAACTATCTTGGAATATTATTCAGCCATCAAAAAGAATGAAATCTTGCCATTTACAATGATATAGATGGAGCTAGGCAGTATTATGCTAAGTGAAATAGGTCAGTCAGAGAAAGACAAATACCATATGATTTAACTCCCTGTGTATTTTAAGAAGCAAAACAAAACAAGGAGGAAAAAAGAGAGAGAGAGGCAAACCAAAAAACAGACTCTTAACTATGAGCAAACTGATGGTTACCAGAGGGGAGGTGGGTGGGGAGATGGGTGAAATAGGTGATGGGGATTAACTTGGATGAACACCAGATGTTATATGGAAGCATCAAATCACTATGCCATATACCTGAAGCTAACATTACACTGTATGTTAAATGGAATTTAAATAAAAACTTAAGTCCATTAATTAAAAGAAAAGATTCTTTTTATTATATGTTAAGAAATAAAAATTTTAAGAGAGACACTGAAAGGAAAATAATTCAGTTATCCAAAAATGTGAGTGACAAGTCAGAGACAGAGACAGCACAAAGCTAATGCAGATTTTTGCCAAGGACATCTTGCCATTTTTTTATATTCCAGTTTCAATCAGTTAATCAGTTTCTCTCTCTGTCCATTTTCATCACTGATTTGAAGTTAGCATTTGATTTCTTTTTTATTTCCAAAGAAGAAAATTATTATCAGGCAATTCTTATTAATATTTCAAGACTGAAGCAGTTAGTTTCTTCTGTTGTTAACAGAACTGTAAAACTGTGACTCCTCTTTAGGAATCCTATATCCATATGTTGCAAACTCCTTTCAGCTGCTTCTCAAGAGTTATTGAGATGGCTTGAGATATCGTTCCACTACACTTATCATCCTCCACATTTTTATTGAAGATATTTCATTGGTATGACAACATGTCTGGATTAATATATAATAAACATCTTTTTAAGTAGTGGCCGGTCCTTTTATGATTTGTCATAGCCACACTATTATGATAAATTACCTTAACCAAGTTCAACTTGATAACTATGAAAAAGGTTACATTGTTCTTCAATTATCCTTTTAATCAATCTCCCAGGATAATCATTCTGACTAAAAATATGTTTCTCAATACTAATTTCATTATCTAGGTGATTCTCATCACTAATCATTAGAGTGAGAGTCTCCATATTCTTAACAACTCTTACTTTAACTTAAATGGGTGATTAGACTCAATATGCAGGATATTACCTGCACGGTGGTCTTGATAATATATTCTCCATCGTAACTATCTTCACTTCATCCTACTAATAGATGTTAAAAAAGGGGGAAAAAAAAGCTCTCTTATTAAACCCTTCCACAGTAAATCATATATCTAAATGAAGATTACTTTTCAAAAAAAAAAAAAAAGGGAGAGATAATAAAGGACTTTCTTTCCTGTATGCCAAGAAAAGCTTCGCTACACTATCATTGGGCCTTTCCGAGTAATAGAAGGGACATCCTTTCAAAGTGTTGGTGAAAGCATTTAGGGGTCCTATGTTGTTGAAGATATGGATTTAAATAAAAAAGTGAAACTTGTAATTACAGAGAGTAGAATACTTCTATGGCTCTCCTGGTTTTCTTTTCTCTCTTTTTTTTTTAAAGATTTTATTTATTTATTTGACAGATAGAGATCACAAGTAGGCAGAGAAGCAGGCAGAGAGAGAGAGAGAGGAGGAAGCAGGCTCCCTGCTGAGCAGAGAGCCCAATGTGGGGCTCAATCCCAGGACCCTGAGATCATGATCTGAGCCAAAGGCAGAGGCTTAACCCACTGAGCCATCCAGGTGCCCCTCTCCTGGTTTTCTTTAGTATTCCTCACTAGACTACATCATTAGCCCACAAAAAGGCCTCGGTAAGCTTTTCTGATTTTGCCCTGTCATAGCTCACACCGCCTAGTGTCAGCTGGTGGAAGCTTAGAAGCTCGGTGTGAGCATTTGTGAGGAACTTCTGAAATACTCAAATCCCCCCCCAAAAAATTAAAAAAAATTAAGTACACAAATCCCGAGTACATCTCTGGGTAAACTCTTACCTTTCACATTACAGTATGTGAGAGAATTTTATACATTCCTCTCACTTCTGTAATGTTTTGTCCTGTCTTAAATAATGTTTTCCTCATTCTAGAGCCAGTCTTTAAGCTGTGTTCATAACTAGCAATCATAAACTGGTTTTAACTTTGCTTGGGTTTTAGGAAAATGTAATTTACGCAAGCCTTCCTGGATCATAGCTTGGTCTACACAGTAGTTCCAGAACCAGTCCCCAAGATAAAATAAAATCGAAGCTGCACCCTGACACTTTATATGTGTTTATGGACTCCAGTTAATAATTTAGTTTATTGACTCTGTTATAATTGTTATTATTATTTATACTTTAGGTTCTAAAATCATGACAGTACTTTTTCTCACTATGAAAACCTTTAGAAAATTACTTTTGCTTGCACTTTTTAACTTCTATACAGCAGAATTACATGCAGTAAATCTTCAGAAAGATTAAGGACATACTTTTGATGTTACTAGAAAATCACCATACTATGTAGACATCTACTTTAACGGTGAAGAAAAAGGTGGTGCACTTTGACTCATTTGAATATTAGATTTGATTTTCAGGAAACTTTCTCATATCCTCTCTTTCCCCCAGGAGGGTAGATATATGCTCTTTCCTTGAAAACAAGATCCTGTCCTTTCGCTTGCCAATGATTGTGATGGTTGGCAAGAAAAAGAAAAAAATACACCCCACCAGTCTTTGTCACAATGACTTGCACCAGCTTAAGCAGCAGACTTCCTAAACCGAGACTTATCACTTCAGGGTTATTTCCATGTGACCTGTGGAGAATACTCATGAATAGGAGGAGAAAGCATGGGGCTTTCTCTGCTGTAGGGCTGAACTCCTCGGTGCGAGACTAGAAGGCAGTCCTGAGTGTTGTGAAGTAATCATTAAGTTACACGCTTGTCATTTCTTGTACATTCACTCAGAACTAATGCACATCACTTTTTCCAATTATAATCATTCCACCATTTAACAAGCACAAAAGGCCTGAGATTCCAATTTGCCACTGATGCCTCGCTCTCACTTGCTTATTTCTTGGCATTTGCTAGGTTGTGCATGGCTCCAATAATATGGAACATTCTCCTTTCCTAAAACAAACTTGCAAACGGAGGCGTCAGAAACAGCTCGTCTCACGTTGGAGGGCAGGCCATTTTCACTGTTATGATAATTTCTCTGTTCTTATGATTCTTTCCTGCTGTTGTAAATACACATTATTTTTCAGTTTCCTTATTGCCAAAGTGAAACATAAATCACATAGTGATATGCTATAGATGTTTCTGTCCAGGCTTCTCTGCAGGTCCTATCAAAGCTCCTCTAGCATACGTCTCATTTCATTTAGTTTCTCAAATCTGTTCCTGCCCTCACCAGCATGCACACACAAAAACAGCAATCACCAGGCTAGAGAAACACCATTGTCTTCATACTTTGTTAGTTTCTGCTTCCTTCAGTGAGTATTAATATGCCGGAATGAGCTGTGAACATGCTAGCTTTGGATACGCTGCCTTAAACACGAACTACATATAAGAGGAAATTGGTATTTTCATTTGCTGCACATGCTTTAATGATATTAAGCAATCTAATATGGTGCATACGCCGGATTTCAGTAATGCTTCTCTTGAGAATTTCAAACGGTAATGGCAATTTAAAATGACAGCCTTACATTTATATAGCTCCTTTCATCTCAGAGGTCTTTACACTTTATAAAGTTATATGGAGCAATCATTTCACTTACCCACCACAGAAATTCTGCCACCTCTAGGGCAAATCTAGGCTTACTTTCAAAATTGACTCAACATTACAGATAATTATGACAAGAGGCAAAAAGCAGCATAGTCAATGAAAACCGAATAGGGAATACAGAAAGATAAAATAATTTCCAAAAGAAATTTTTGCCAAAGGTAAAAATCAAGCAAACAAACAAAAATTCCCTGAGGTTATTTAATAACCACCAGTGCACAGGACTGTGAACTCCCATGCCAGCCACTAGAGAGCATTTCAGGGATAACAAATTTAAGGCTAGCTCTCTGAAGGTGAATTTAGATTAGGGAATGTACAAATTAAAAAAAAAGTTGAGAGTTCTTGCACAGCCAGAAAAAAAAGGTTTAAAGTTTTCAGATTTGAAATAAAGATGTCATCATTTCTTCTTGCTTAAAATACTGCTAATTTCCTTCCACTTCTAGCACTAGACAAAGGTTTACCCACTCACATACACACACATGTGTGTGCACTTTGGCACCCAAAATTCTGAAAGTTTTTTACCGAATATATTACTTTACATCATTATAAAAGGCTTCTTGGGATCCTCTCTGATCACTTTTCCTTGATACAGTGTATTTATATTTAGGGATTATATAAAGAAAGTTAACACATTTACATTTAGGTCTGGGTACTTGGCCGTACACTTACACACATTGAGTTGTATGAGGCTGTTTCTAGTGGAGGACGAACTCCAGCTCGACACTGATGTCAGGAGTCCTCATATGCACAGTGGTCATAACCAAAATGAAAGGACCCACAGTCATGCCTCCCCTCTTTGGCTACTTTTCCCACTTGTTAATGCCAGTGTTGCTGGTCTACTTACACACCAGAAACCTTTAAACCAGGACAATCCCAGCACCCCTAGGATATGCAGAACTTTCCTAGGTATTGGGGTCAGGACTCTTTCCAAACTAGACTTTCTCAAGCCCTGAGCACTGTTGAAAGTTGAGTGATTTGCTTTCTTCTTTATCCTCCATGGTCTTATTGTCCTTGTAGCTCATCTCCTGTACTTTAGACATTGTTGAAAAAATTAGGAGGCTCTAGGTATATGTGAATTCATTTGAAACTTTCAACTCCTAGTTAAATCTCAGGCATTCTCAAAGGAATGTTGAAATTTGACATTCATGAAATGTAGAAATAGCAACTGGGTGAGTTGTTTTCATTTAATAATTTCTTCATATAGGAAACACTTTTTTATTTAAACATAACGGCAGTACTTTAAGAAAATACAAAAGTGATGTACCTACTGAAGACAATGTAGAAAAGACAAGCAAATAGAAGAAAAAATAACTCCACTGTTAATACGTTAACGATATTAGGGCTTCACATAAGAGGTCTCCCAACATTTTGTTGTGTTCATCTATACCTTCCCAACTTTATATTTTTTTAAATATTTTGTTTATTTTTGAAAGAGAGATAGAGAGAAAGAGTGGAGGGGAGAGGGAGAAGCAGACTCTCTGTTGAGCAGGGAACCTGATGCAGGACTCTATTCCAGCACCCTGGGATCATGACTTGAACCACCCAGGCACCTCCTTCCCAACTTTATACTAAAAAATATGTTAATAGTGGCATGCAGGTAAATATTTTACCAGCAAATCTCCAGAAAAAGAAATAAAGCTGTAATTTGTAGCACTTGCCAATTTGTGAGGTGGAAATCCTCTCACTATGGCTGATTTCAAGCTACTCATGTAAAGTCACTGAAGGACAAGATGGAAAGAGATGTGTCTATTTGGTTCTGTGGCTATGAGCCAGTCCAGTACATCACTGAACTCTGCACACCGATGGTGGGCTTCCCCTCATCAGTGTTCATGAACATCTGTCCTTGTCAACAAATGTTTCTCTTAAAAGTCATTTCAGTGTTGTATTCTACTTTATGGATAGATCCTAATGTATTTAACCAACCCCCTGCTAGCTATTGTCTAATTTTTACTTTTATTAACAACACAGTGATTAATACCTCAAAAGGTAATCATTATACACATTCTTATCTCAAAGAGATCTCTATACCAATGGTTTACCAACTGGGCAAGATGAATGACAGGAGAAAAATTGCTAGGAGACTTGGGTCTCTAGCCACCTTCAATGGAGAGTGAGAAAAGCTGAATAAGCCACAGGGTCTGGCAAACTTAAATGAGAGGCAGGTTGGGTGGGAAGTCCAGCAAACTGAAGCATTCCTATTCCACTATAGAGGGAATGTAGACCCTACGTTGACAGGTATAATTATTTTTGAAAGGAAACCTCCTGCACTGTAAAAACACCTTTCTGGGTCAAATCTGGTCTATATGCCAGAATATTCTGCCCATAAGAGTTACTAGAAGTGGCCTGCCAGGCAGTGGAGTTCAAGATACTGGCCTCTTCTAATATCTAATTCCTGTAAGAAACAGATTTTATCTCTGCTTTATTTCTTTTTCAACAATTTATGCAATATCTGTTGATGGTAAAACCCAAGTGGTGTTTCTCACATGACAGTGTTAACATCTCAGTACAGTAGACAAATGAGCAAGTGTTAAAACTCAGCTGTTCCTGCACCCTGATGTATATTTTTTCCTTTTCAGGTGATTTGAGGAGAGTCACCAGGTGTCTTTTCTCCTCCATGACTTATTGCACATCTTTGAGTTGTCAAATTTGTAACGTCCAGCTGTCAAGAGCTTAAGAAATGCCAGTCTGTCTAGTTAGGGGGAAAAAAGCCTAGAAAAACATGGTTTCCAGCGGGCTTTTATATCGAGATTCCCGTAGAAAGGAAGGAGAGTGTACCTAGGCTAGCCTACTTGCTGCTATAAGCTTTACTTGTAGCCCAACCTACAGCCCTGGGTATAACACCGTCCTTTTGAATTGTTTGCATATTGCTTTAAATTCCTAGCGTGTTTTGCATACTTTTGAGTACAGTGCAGCAAGTTCCAACTTCTTCTCCTTTCTTTTGTAAACGCAACACTAGTAGTGTAAGAAGAGAGACACTTTCAAACCTCAAAAACATTCAAGCTATAAAAAAAAAAAAAACCTGGTCATTTCATTCATTATGCGCTAATGTCCAAATTTTTAGTGTTTTTCCTATGTTGCAATTGTTTTGTTTTGAAATTTCTATCCTTCACAATGAGTGATCAGTAGCAGTATATGTTCCTCAAGGTGGACTATTTTAGGTTTGCATCAAAGAACTAAGTGCTAGTGTTTTAATTCTAGTTTCCCCCTTAGGGTTTCCCCATATTTGAAAAATCAGAACTTTTGTAATAAGTCCAAATTTGTGGAGACTTAAATGAGACCATTTGGTTCAGCAGTCATGTACTAACAAATTCAGGAGACCTGAATTTTGGTTCAATTTATCCCAACTAGTAGCAACCTCTTGATGAATCCAGGCTCTTGCTCTATAAAATGGAATACTTAAAATTGCTTTAATTCATTACAGAGAGGTTTGTGAGGACCAGATGAGTTAATGCCTGGGAAAGCACTTCAGTTCCTTTCCAAATGTAGGACAGTTCTGTTATTGAGCTCTGGAGTGGGAGGGAAGGGGAAAGATACGAGGAAGGGAATTTCAATGAAAGGAAACTGTTCTCTACAGCATTGTTCAAAATTTGTATAGAGATCAGATTTGGTAGATAATTAAGCAGGAGAAGCCAATCAAGGAATTCAAGCATAGATGAAGCAGAGTGGGCCAAATGTAAATTATGGACACTGAAAATTTTACATACACCCACATTAATACTGTTTACAATCTTTGGGGATTTCTATATTTCTTAATGAGCATCATCATACCTCCTAAATCTCAAATTAATTAAAAATCCTATGCTTGGGTTATATTTTAAAAGTTTTCATGAACAGACTGGAGTAGTGATACTCCAACTTCCCTATGCACAAGAATATTCTATGTACTCAGTCAGAATGGGATATTTCTGACATCTATCCACAGAGATTATGAATCGAAAGAGCTGAGAGAGGCTTATGAAGCTGCATCTTTAAAAAGAACTGCTGGGAATCCAATCTCATGAATTAAAACTGGAGATAGGAAAGTCCATGGTATGCTTAGGAGAGGGTGAAATATGGAAGTTTTAATTTGGATGATTAGTAGGATGGTGAGAATATTATGTAGAAGAAGAAGCATTGTAGTCTGCACACAGGTATAGAATGTTGACATTAATGGTAGCAATTGGCTTGTGCCTTCCTATATCCATGCCCTTGAATAGTCTCCTCTGATATCAGCTCTACGTTTGGACATGTGACTTGCTTGGGATCGTTGGACAATAGTAAATGTGACATAAGCAGAGGATAATGAAGCGTTTGGGGTTGGGGTATAATTCCTTCTGCAGGTCCAGCAAAGCCTGTGACCATTATGTGAAGAAGCATGGGTAACTTTGCTTGTGACATGAGACCAATCATTTCAGTGCATTTGTCTAATGGCTGGCACCAGTTACCAGACTGATATTGAGACCATTTCACACCAACCAACTCTACAACAGATAATGACACAGGCTAAATTTGCAAGGTTGGATTTAGCTCTAGATGTGTTGAATTTGAGCTTTTGGTAAAACCAGTATGAGAAATTCCGTAACAGATGAGATGACCTAGAGCATAAACAAATGGTTAGCAAAGACATAATGAAATAGAAGTTACCTATTCAGACATTATGGTTTAGATTATGTGATTAGAGTATAAAACTGATCTTAGAGGACCTAGAGCAGAATCTTAACAAAGACCTCTACTTAATTTTTTTCAGGGGAAAACAAATGGCAAGTACCAGAGCTTTGAGGAACAGAAAGACAGCCAGGAGAACTAGGACTAGAATGTCACAGAAAGCAAGAAAGAGGATACCTCTGAAGAGTCAGAGCAGAAAGCTATCAAATGTTCAGAGGAACAAAAATTTCAGAGGAGGTATAAAATAATGGCTCAAAATAGGCTTGTGACTTGAGCAGTTTGAATTGGTGAGTGCTTAAAAAAATTATATGAGATTGACTTCAGGTTTTAACAACTAAAAGGACAGCTAGACACTGAGCATCAACTACCCTTTGAAGGGGTGGGATAAAAGTAAGATATGAGGAAGAAGAGACATTTCCAAATATTTAGAAAAGGTTAATAAAAAAACTCTTATTAATAATTTAATATCCCCTTAAATGAGACATTAACGGCCAAAGGGATGGATTCAAGTTAAAGGCATAATTTTTTTCTTATTTTGATGTCTTTGTCTATGATGGATTATCTTTGATATCATTTCCATGAAATCTTTAGGAAAAAAGTATATACTAATATTAAGTATCACTTATTGAATTTTTTACCCCTGCTCTCCCCCAAACCTCACTAAAATGTCAGGAAAGTTTGGTTATCTGGTCAATTTTTTTAAAAATTAAGAAAAAAAAAAATCTACCAGGCTAAGAACTGGCAAGAAGACAACAGAATATTTAATGTCTATAATGGACAAACTTTGGAAAATAAAAGGGGGGGGGGTATGATGCGTTTTCGACCTGGCAGCTTGACAAAGTGAAAACTAACTGCTTGCAGAACAAGACAAAAAACAAGCAAATTTACAAAACGTAATTCTGGGTATGATGAGGAACCGAAGATCCTAGGGACCTCAGATGATAAGAATTAAAGAAAACAAGAGGGTTTTATAAGGTCTATAAGCAACACGTGCGCTCCCAATTCTCTTCTACCCATTCAGCCAGGTCTACTCCTTCCGGGTCATTCGAACTTGGATTTGCAAGACTAAGTAAACAACTGAAATCAAGAAGGCTTAACAAGAACAAAAACAAAAAAGGTATTTACTGTCCACATATACTGAATGGTTGAGATCAGTACCCTCCTTACTCTGCCTGGCTCTAAGGTCATTGACAATTTTAAGCATACTCCAACCCTCCACCCACTTCACCCAAAGTCAGAAGTCAAAAAATCTGTAATTTAGAATAAAAGATCTAAGATACTGATGAGCAAAAAGGCTCCAACAAAAGGAGAACTTGGGAATTCAAGATATATTAGTAGATATTTTAACATAGGTTTAAAAACTAAAGTCAAGGGCGCCTGGGTGGCTCAGTGGGTTAAGCCTCTGCCTTCGGCTCAGGTCATGATCTCAGAGTCCTGGGATCGAGCCCCGCATCGGGCTCTCTGCTCAGCAGGGAGCCTGCTTTCCCCTCTCTCTCTCTGCCTGCCTGCTGTGATCTCTCTCTCTCTCTCTCTCTGAAATAAATAAATAATATATTAAAAAAAAAACAACTAAAGTCAAGGAAAACTCAGAGACAGAGAGAAAAACAAAAAGAGAGAAACAGATCATAGAATCTAACTTAGGAATTATGGAAGTTTCAGAAGAAGAGAACAAAAGAAAAAGGAGAAAATTTCAATAAAAAAGTCAGAGACAAATTTCTTGACTAAAAGGACAAGAGTGTTAAAACAGTTAAAAACAGAATTTTTAAAAATCAGACTCAATAAAATGAATGATAAAATAAGTACATCAAAGCACATTATTGTGCTACTTCACTATACTAGAAATTAAGACAAGATCCTACTAGAAGCTAACAGGATATAAAACAGATCTATGCAAATGATGAGAAATCAGAATAGCGTCAAACTTGTCAGCAGCCTTTCCAGAAGCTAAAACCACTGGATCAAATCCTTTAAAATGCCAAGGAAAAAGTATTTCCATCCCAAGTTTCTAACCCTATCCAAATTATCAATCACCTGTAAAGTCATTTTATCATTAATTAATCATGCACAGTCTCAAAATATTTACCTCCCATGCACCATTTTTCTAGAAAGTTTCTAAATTGCATGCTTCACCAAAATAACAGGAAAAAGAAAAACAAAACAAAACAAAAACAAAAACAGAGAAAGGCATAAATTAAACAACAGGAAAAAAAAGAGAAATATTTCCAGAATAATAATACTGGGAAGTACTAGATCAGTAGCCTTGTTAAAGTCCTAGAGAACCAGTCCAGACTGAAGTTATAATTAAACTGATGTACTATCTGATATGTTTGAATATACAAAAACAATATTTTGAGTTCTATTAGAGAGGATGAAAGAGTGATTGGAATATATAAAACTAAACAAATGGAAAAATAAGTCAAGAATTGTAGGAAGAGTGGAGAATATACTAGGGCTAAAATCATCTAAAGTAGAAAGTCAGCATTTTTAAAAATCAAGCAATGACAAAATAATTTTTTAAAAAACAGGAAAAAAAGGGGATGAAGCATAATTGAAAAGTGTTATAGCGATGTCTAGATGGCTCAATAGGTTAAGTGTCTACTTTTGGCTCAGGTCATGATTCCAGGGTCTCAGGATTGAGTCCTGCATCATACTCCTTGCTCAGTGAGGAGTCTGCTTCTTCTTCTGCCTGCTGCTCCCCCTGTTTGTGCTCATTCTCTCTCACAAAAATAAATAAATAAAGTATTTTTTTTAAAGTATTATAATAGTTAAATCTGTAGGTAAGTATATGTATCTTCATTATACTCTTCTCTCTAGTTTTTCACTTGAAAATTTATCAAACAAATAATAAGATTGGGGCGCCTGGGTGGCTCAGTGGGTTTAAGCCTCTGCCTTCGGCTCAGGTCATGATCTCAGGGTCCTGGGATCAAGCCCCACATCGGGCTCTCTGCTCAGCAGGGAGCCTGCTTCCCCCTACACCCCGCCATCTCTCTGCCTGCCTCTCTGCCTACTAGTGATCTCTCTCTCTCTGTCAAATAAATAAATAAAATCTTAAAAAAAATAAGATTAATAGAAGTATTAAACTTTCCTAAATGAGATATTGAGGTAAAGAACAGATTGCTGAAGATGTTTGTCTCTGAGAAGCAGAAATGATTGGTAGAGAGGTAGGGAGTAGGGCATTTGGTTAAGAACATTCTTCCAGTGAATTCTTATTATTGTTTTGATTCTTAAAAAGAAAAAAAAAAACATCAATTCTACTAAGGTATATATACATAATTGAAAACAAGTACTTGGGAATTTCTGAGAACAAATTAACTAGTATAAGAATTACTACTTGTTTCTTAGAGAGGAACCTAGTTTTACTAACAGAATAATTAAAAAGCAGCCAAAATAATCATCACTATTAATTTTGGGGAGAATTCTGTATTTCTGTGAATTGCTAGTCTCATGTCTAAGCTTATTTTTTTAGGTTATAGTTGGAGGAGCAATTCAGAAAGCCAGCTGGGCTTCACCCTTGAAAATACATGCAATGAGATAGAAATCACTTGCCCCAGGCCCCAAATCACAGAATTCTATAGTTAGAAACTGTCTTATCATAATCCAAAACATTTAGGTCCTTGATGAGGAAACTGAGATCTCAAGTCATTAATTGGTATGTTCAAGTTCACTCATTTATATCAGCATAAAATCGTATACAAACCACTCAGCAGCTGGCAAACACACATAAATGAATTTCGCCCATTGAGTATGGTATTTCCACTCAAAGCTGGACCATATTTCCACTCAAAACAATGACAATAGAAAGTCACTGGTTTTTGGACGACTTAAAGATAATATATGCTTATAATTGGACATACTATCTTTGTTTCAGGAGCTACATCAAATGAATTCTTTATTTGCACACATATAAGTAAAATACCCATTTAGAGTGTGATCATTTTAAATTATCTTGTAGATATTACAGAAGATAAATGTGGTAGTTTAAATGGGCTTATTCCGAGTCAAACTGAGTCATGAAAGAAGGTAGAAATGGAGTTGGTCATGCATTGAATTCTTCCCCTCCACAAAATTCATATGTTGAACTGCTGTCCTTTAAAGAAGAGAAAATTTGGACACAGAAACACCAGCAAAGTGCACACACAGGGGAAAAGACCAGGTGAGGACATGGTGAGAAAGTGGCCAAGCGACAAGCCAAGGAGAGAGGCCTCAGAAAAAACCAGAGCTTGATCTTACACTTCCAGCCTCCAGAACTGTGAGAACATAAATTTCTGTTGTTTAGGCCGCCTAGTTTCTAGGCTTTTGTTATGACAGCCAGAGCAAACCAATGCAGACTTCACAAGGAAGCCATTTGGAATGGGGTGTGCATTGTTCTGTGTAATTAAGTCCTCTGGATTGTTATGGCTGCGTACTCTAGGTGGTGGAGTCTGCTCTTATGTGTGTTTGGGGCCTGGGGGAAATAAACTGGAAGGAGGGAACCCAGTCTGTGGTGGCTGCTGCAATCCCTCCTCACATTGTACCTGTACCCTAAGGAGCTTACATGAATGGAGACTTCAGAAAAGACGCTCTCGCAGGAGGAGGAATGGCTGAGGGCTTAGAATTGTATTCCTTTGAATACAGACTGAGATAGCATCGTATTTTGTACTCAATGCTGGTAAAGCTGCAATATGTATTACTCTAGCTTTCTAATGTTTACTGACTTATTAGAAGAAAAAATTCAGGCAGTTGTCCCAAAATGTAAAGGCCCTGGCTGTCTGTGAACTGGGAATTTAAAGTACTTCTCATAGTTCTGTAGTGAGTTTTCACTCCATAAAGGTATTAGGATGAGAGTGGGAAAAGCTGTTATCTTCTCAAGTATTCTTTGCTTATAGCATATTTGCTTGTATGCACGGATAATAAGCTTACAAGATATTTAATAACTCTAATTGTGAACATAGGCAGTGTAGAAGATTAGATCACACAGGTTTTCAAGTCGGACGCCTGACTTTGGTGTCTGACCTCACGACTGTGAGACCTTAGGCAAGTCACTTAACGTCTTTCACCTTAGTTATTTCACTTCTAGGATGAGAATAATATTATTACCTGATTCACAGGACTGCTTTCAGAATTCAACAAAATGCATAAAAATCCCTTAGCATGGTACTTGGAAGATAAATTATTCGTTAATCAAATTGAGACATTCTAAATACCATGGAATTGCTTCATTTCTTGATGTTGTTAAAGCTTTTTCTAGCATGAATATTCTTAGAATCCTTTTAAACAGTCAGGAAAAAACGCACAACTTTCTTCTTTTGCTATCTGAGATTTAAATCTTTCATTATATTCACATAAGTGGACATTTTCTTAACTCTGGAGAAGTTGTATTGCTTTGTAAGCATAAAACAGAATTAGTTTTATGTGGCATTGAGTGATTCCAAGTCCAATCGCGTGACAAAAACTAGCCCGTGTCTACCTGCGCAGTATAATCTGTTTATGCTGCATTGAAATATCAATTTAGAAATGCCACTTTCCTTGAGCAGCAAGTAATTATCTGGAAGAAACATATTTTATCTCTCCCCATGGCTGGTATCAGGCAGCAAATCTTCAGTCCCCGGCACATGATCCCATGTTTCCTTACAAATTGTGCTGGCGAGCCGTCCTGTACCTCGACACTTTTAAATAAGATCTTGACACTTGTGTCATTGTACGAGCTCGGATCTGGACGGCAGGAATTTTTTTTCCCCCCTTAATTTAAACGCACTATTTTTCATCAAATGACAAGCATACATTATAGTCTCCATTCTAACCAAGGCTCTAAAGGCTATTTCAATTTGACTAGAGCGGTTTTCTGCCAAATGGCTACTCTAAGTTACACTGTGCACATTACCCACCAGAAAGCACAGAGTTGATGAGAGTGCACTGTCAACTATCCCGCACATCGATATGGGGGTTATTTGATTTGAAATTGGATTCTAGCCTTCCTTGATCTGTTGTATAAATGGAGAAGCATGTGTTGGAGAAATTCTTACAAAGTTTATGAAGAATGTGATGTACTTTCCCCCCCTAGAGTTTGTCTTTTACTTCCTTTGACTCCAGCACAAGTTCTCATCTCGGTGATAAATATTCAAAGCTAAAAGTAGAAGAGCTTTTTTTTTTTCCTTTAAATGGAAAGAAAACTTAGGAAAAATTATTCTATGCATGAATTTCTTCTGTGATACGAGTTGGGTGCAAGTTGCAGACTTTTGTAGCAGAGTGGCTTTGTGACCCTTCTTTAAACATTTAAGACTTAGTTCAGAAGTTCACTGAATATGATGAGACATGATTCTTAAGTATGGAGCCTTCAAAAAAAGTATCTTCTAAATATATAATATTCTCAGCGAGGCATGTCAGTCATTGTCAAGATGAAAGTCGTTTAAATGCTAAGTTCCTGGTAAACTGTATCTATATTGTAGGGCTCTATTCACAGAGCAATACCTTAGCAGTATGTGTAGAGCATACAAAAATATATCATTTTATTATGGGACATACTGAACTCTGGATATTGTAATGTGAGGTGGGGAGGGAAGGAGTTTGCTATGCAAGTTACATGCTTATCATCAGTATGTGGATGGCCCTAAGGGCAGCATAGAGAACTTCAGAGAAAACATATTAAATGGGCATGGGGGAAGCATCCTTTTGACCCACATAAAAGGGTCTTTGTGTAGATCTCATGAGCACAAGATTTTATATTTGAGTGGATAAAGATGTGCAGTTTCTTTAGAATCAAAGGTAGATTGGCAACACTTCTAGTAAATGGCAAAATAATTATGAGTGTATTTGGTATTCAGTGTAAAACATTTATCACTTTGAATGGTTTTGGCATCAGGGCAGCTGCAATGGGCAATCCCACAAGAATCCCTTTGTAATTTAGCATTAATTGATGTTCCTTTATTGTAACGGCAGTTGATAAGTTAAAAGACACCGAATTGAAGAAGGAAAATAAAATGCTTTGACCAGTCCTTTACAGTTTCTGCCAGTGACTGGAAAAAAAATAGCTATAAAATAAATCAGACAATGCCCCATTTTCTAGGGATAAGACTGGTTTTGGTTGCATTTACATGTTTATGAGTGTGTATACTTGCTGAAGATTAAAATCTAGTATTTAGCTTAGAAAAATGGACTGTTTCTAAATATTTTAGGATAACTTTTCTTTTTTTACTGCATGTGTGATAGATTGACTACTAATGGCCCCAGCTCTTCATCCTTTTCTGTATCCACAGCCTTTGTGATGTGACTTCGCACCTCCTTCCATCAGTGGTTAATTCTGTTTTCCCACCTCTTGGATCAGGGCTGGATGCAGGACTTAACTTTGGCTGATAGAATCTGATGGAAGTGATAGTCTGCCTCGGTTTCTACTGGCTCTCTTGAAACCCACTCAGCTGCCATGCAAATGAATAGCCCTGGCTAGTCAACTGAAGGGTGAGAGACATTTGGGACAGAGATGAATTATCCCAATACGGCCTTCTAGAATACCCAGCCTCTAGTTGACTTTGCTGACTGATTACACAAACCCAGATAAAATCACTGGGGTTTGAGTCAAACCAGAAGAACCCCACCTCTGATCTAAACCTAAATTGCCAACCTCCAGAACAGTGAGCTAAAGAAATGGTTATTTTTATACGCCAGGATGTTTGTGGGTAACTTTTTTTAATGCAATATTAGAAAACTATTTCAGCGTGGTAGACTGAAGAGGTACCAAATTAAGAAACATAAGGGTAAAGTTTTTGTTTTAAAAGCATTAAGCTTCTGATGTAAAATGAATATTCCAGCCATGCTAAACTCAATAATCTTCATATATTATCCTCATTTTCTTAGCTTTGTGCCTGAGATGCCCTTCCCAAAGGCCAAATTGGACTCATCCTTCAAGGCAAAGTTCATGTGTTCTTACTTCATAAAGCCTTCTCTGTTTTCCAGAGCCTACTCAGAATTTCCTAGAATTTTAGTTTTATCTGTATACTGTCATATATCACTTTTCCCTTGTATTTCTTTTTACTTTGATTGATTTTTCCACCCCCTCCAAAAGGCACAGAAGGTATCTAATCCATCTTTATAACCTCAAATCACCTCCTAGAGTCTTGACAAAACTAAACAATCAACAAATATTTGAATGAATAATATAACAGCTAAGAAAGCCCTCTGGGTCCCAGCCTTCCTCTCTATGTTCTTGGTGTCATTGTAGGGAATAGTTAGGCTCTTCACAGAGCACTTAAACAAATATAAAGGTTTAATTCTCTTAATTATTACTGCTATTATGTTTTTGCTTTATTTCTGTGCATTTCCTCTTCCTATAAAATTTTTATATTCTGTAAAGCAGGATATTTTAAGCTTTTTTGAATGCATAATAGCAGTAAAAACAATATGAAGGTTATTTGGTTTGTTAAATTTTTAAAGGAGAAGTATCTTTTCAGTATTTATTAGTTCTAATAGAGACTGTTCTTTTGAAGTATCCAGATACCTTGTCCCCTCTGCCTTTTCATTCACACATTGTATTTCTGGTCTAAAGAAGTAAGTTTTTGAATTTACATAAATATAAGTTTATTTCAAGGTCTTTTTTGTATCTGCAAACACAAATAAAAAAGATATCAGGCAACTTTAACATTCTTTAAAATTAAGATACATAATTGTAGTTCATATACTTTGCCATTATCAAAGTGCTTTCTTTAGGTCTTTTAGAAATTACCTAAATTATGTTTAAACTTCATCTAAGATGTTTTTCTGCTCTGTTTTGCTTTGTTACACTGGCCGATTTTTGTTGTTTCTCTGCTACATGGAATCACAAATACTAACTTTCCTATCCGTGAAATGAAAACAATTTTTTAAGATTGATGATGTTCTTCAAATGTTCTTTCCCATAATGTTTATGAAATAATAATAAAGTCATGATGATGACAGCTTGTTCACTGAAGACATTTTTCTCAAGTTATTTAAGTCATATAGTACACTTAACTGTAGGAACACTCACTTTACTCCTTTCTCTCAGTCACTATGGAAAATGTCAGAAAGTTGGATTAACTCTGGTCCCTATCATTACTGCTGCACATTATGAATAAAACATTTCTCCCCTCATACCATTACCAGTATAGACTTACAAATGTCTACACTACTGTTTCCCAGACCAATGTCCAAGCCATTAGAAGTCCAAGCACATATTCTTGGGCCGCCCATGAAACTTTCTAAATGTTGTATTTTCATTCTTACAAGAATTTAAGGACACACACACCCACACACACACACACACACTTTTAAGTTGTTATAAACAGATAATATCTGTTTTGCCAAGATAATAAAATGAAAGATATTTGCTTATTCTAAGATTCTGGATTTAAACTGGCCATTTTTGAACCTTTTGCACCTAGCAGAGCTCATCTCACAAATTCCATATAAGTTATCCCACTAGAAGTGGTTCATGTGTTCCTGAATTTGAGAAACACCAGTCTATAACAGAAGTGGATAAACTTCTGGACCTGACATTCTGATTGACACTGTTATCACAGAGCTTTCAATAGAGTAGGGGAAAATGACAATAAACTAATGAACCAACAAATAGATTCTTTGAATTGGTGGTGTATGGAGACAAAGACAATGTGTAAAAATGACAGACAGTTCTAAGACCAACCTCATGACCACTTTGGTGAGTTCAGTGGGTGATGGGAATATGTGCCTGAGGGCAGGTGTTTGCTTTGCTTGATTGGAAACTCTGGCTAAAGTAACGTGGGCCACCTAGGAATTCCAGTATAATAGTCCCCTCTTTACCCATGGTTTTACTTTCTGAGGTTTCAGTTGCCCACAGTCAACCTCAGTCCAGGAGCCAATGGGCCTCCTTATGACCTATGGTCAGAAGGTCAAAGTAGCCTGAGGCTACACCACAATGCCTGGGCCATCCACCTCACTTCATCTCATCACATAGGCCTTCATCTCACATCATCTTAAGAAGGGTGAGTATAGTATGCATAAGATGTTGTGAGAGAGACCATATTCACATAACTTTCATTATAATGTGTTGTTAGATTGCTTTATTTTATTATTAGTTACCGTGTTTAAACTCTTTGCTGTGTCTAATTTGTAAATTAAACTTTATCATAGATTTGTATGTATAGGAAAAAAACACAGTATGTATATAGAGGTTCAGTACTATCTGTGGTTTCAGGCATCCACCCTGGGTCTTGGAGCATATCCCCTGTGGATAAGGGGGAACTACTGTACTTATGCTTGCATGCATATGTAACCCACTGATAATCCATCTCATATGATTGATGGCAGGAATGCTGTATTGTTTGTTTTCCAGTATAATATAAATAAAGTTATATTTTATGTAAGTAGAGATGAGCATCATTATTTTTAATTAATATATGATCTGAGAGTAGTAACTCTTTTTTTTAAAGATTTTATTTATTTATTTTTGAGAGAGAGAGAGTGCACAAGCTGGGAGACGGGGAAGAGGGAGAAGCAGACTTCCCACTGTGCAGGGAGCCCGATGCTGGACTTGATCCCAGAACCCTGGGATCATGACCTGAGCTGAAGGCAGATGCTTAATGGAGTGAGCCACTCAGGCTCCCCTCAATTTTTGCTTTTAATATGTTCTAGTAGGTAAAAAAAATTAATTATCGCCACATGTCTATATTTCAAAATGTTTGAATATTTCTTAAGTTTTAGAAAGCTCCCAAGAATCTCAAAATACAAGTTTTATTCCTGTCTACCATATCTATACTTCCTTCTGTTTGCATACATAGTCAAAAATTTGTAGATACAATCCCCATCACTAGCATCAAGGCAGAATTAATGGTTTTTTCCTCTAATCCCATAGAACTGGTATCTATGTTACAGCATTAGCATTACACTGGTCATTGTTTTGCTTCTAGAGGCCCAGAGCCCTCAAAGTCTAGGCATTATCTCACAGTTTTTATAGGGGCAGGCATTTAGTATTATATGGCAGGCACTAATCAAAGTTCTTTTCAAGTATTAGCTAATTTGACACTCACAACGTAATGCAGTAGATACCCCAATTAATCCTATTTTTTAGATAGGGGAAACTGAGACTCAGAGAAGTTAAGTAACTTGTCCAAGGTCACACCACAAGCGGTAAAGCCAAGATTTAGATAGTCAATGCAGCCTCAGGGCTGTGCCTTAATCACCATATAATGATGCCTCTTATACGTAACAATGGACATTATCTAAAGAAACGAGACATGGTTGTCATGGAAAATTATTATTATTGTTATTATTATTATCATTTAGCTAGAATGCATTGTGATGTACTTGTGATGGTTAGTTTATGTATCACTTGGCAAGGGTAGAATACCTAATTATATAATCGAGCATTAGTCTAGGTGTTGCTGTGAAGGTGGTTTGTAGATGTGGTTAACATTTACAATCAGTTGACTTTGAGTGAAGGAGATTACCCCTGATAATATGGGTGGCCTCATTCATTCCCTTTAAGACCTTAAGAGTAAATCCTGAGGTTTCCTGTAGAAGAAAATCGGTCTCAAGTTTATCGTATTAACTCCCGCCTGAGTTTCCAGGTTATAGACTTTGGACTTACCAACCCCACAAATTAATTCCTTAAATTAAATTATAGTAATCATGAATTATTAATTACTGTAGTAAATATGATATATAGCATATAATGTAATATAATATAAATAATATATCATAATATATAATTAATACATATGTATATTAAACAGGACACAGAGGCTGAATACACTATATTTATTTAACCAAAAATATAATTTTTATTTCTTTTTTAAAAATCAGAACACCGTGAGATTGGTTCTAGTCCCTGGTTGATAGTTGGAGAAAATAGATACCAACATTCTGACTTTCAGTTTGCTTCCTATCACACACACACATTAGGTTAGCACCTGTGCCACTTTAGAAAATAGGTAACAGGTCTGGCCTTCCCAGAATTTGTCAGTTCAGAAGAGTGTGTTACTGGATACTTCTTTGTTCATGAAATGGCTCTTCCTTTGTCACAACACTCTTCCAAAAAAATAGATGAATTAAAAGAAGAGACATTTGAAAACAGACCCATACCTGTGAATAAAAACAAAAATAAGAGTGATTCAGATTTCAGTAAGAAAGAAAGGAATACAGAACCAAAATGTTCTGACAATATTTGGGGATTAACAGAGTACCAATAACCCAACTAAATAATTATAATAACAAACATTTATGTCCTTTTTTTTTTCCCCCCTGCTCCAGGCCCTCTTCTGAATGCTTTACACATATCAGCTCATTTATTTCTCATGATGTCCCTATGGAGAAAGTACTCTTACTGTCCTCATTTTAAAGATGGGTAAGTGAAGTGGAGTCAGGAAACTCAGATAATCCCTGTAGAGCCTCTTGCTAGCTCTCAGGTAGGTAGAGTAAAACTCAACAGAGTGGAAAAATAGAAGTAGAATAATTACATGAACAGTTACTGAAAACCTGTTATACGACTATTCCTTTATACTCATTATCTTACTTCATACTTCAAACATGAGGTAAGTACTTTTCCCCCAATTTAGCCAAGAGCAAAACATATCCAGATAATTTTAATAACTTGCAGAATATTTAATGAGTAATAATCAGTGGCAATTAATTGGAACCTGTGTTTGCCTGGCACCCAGAAGTTTGCCTTTCTCATAATGCTACTATGCTATTAACTGACAAGCCTCAAAGAGATTTGTTCCAAATGAGAATATTCAAATCTTAGACCTAGTAGAACAGCATTTGCTCACAGACCATCTCAGCACAGCTGCCTTGTAGATCATCCAGAAACTCTACTAGTTCATATCTCTTTGGAGACCCACCTTATATATGACAGCGAGTTCAAACAGCTTCACAGTATTCTGGCACACTGTGGGTCATGTGAAGTTACTCCCCCCACCCCCAGTTGATTCCTGTCATAAAGAGTATGATTACAGTCTCTCCTCTGCCTTCTGCCCAAATTAACCTGTTCTAAGACATTTTCTTATTTAAAGGGTGACCAAAATTTAAGACTAGGAGCTTAGAGAGAGAGTCAAGTCTCTTTGCTTCCTTCAGTAGTTTCACTGAATTTCTGAAGACCAGATGGTATGTTTCTGGGAGTCTGCCCATTTCTACTTTTTCTCTTCTTTTTTTTTTTTTCTCTTCTATTTTTTTGTTTACTTTTTTTCCTTTCCCATGATACTATCTTCCCAACATCAGATGGAATGAATAAAGAGTATCGTCAATGTAAGCACACTAAAAGTTAATCTGGAATAATTATCCTTATATTTTTTTTCCCTCTTCCTTATCTTGCTATATACCAAATAGAGATTGCAGCATCATAGGATTAAATGCAGATATGTTGTGCTATACCATAAAAGAGTTAAATATAGATATTCCAGGGAGATTATATTTTGAGGATGGGCAGCCCATTAGTAGGAGTTTATAAAAATCGTCCTTACCTATTTAGTAAAAAAAAAAAAAAAAAAAAGATGAAACCTCAAATATTATTTACCATCCAGAGTTCAGCATCATTGAACTGTCAAGTTATAATTAAGACTATAAAAATATTCTCAAAAGTAGAAAACTATTATATCCCCAAACTTTGATCAGACAACAGAAACAGTTCAAAAGTTCAATAGAGTTTGCAATAAGTGCTATCTATATAAGCATTTAAGGGTGCCCTACACAATGGAAAATATTATAATTTAAATCATTTCCTATGTAATGGTAAGCCAGAAGCAAGAAGTTAAAAGGTGGAAAGAAAAAGGTCAGACTTTCTTACCCAGCTTTTAGCTTTCTTATCATCGCAATCTAAGACCATCTAATAAATTAGTGTGTCTTAGATTTCATGTATGCCTGAAAACAAAATGATCATATTTTAATGACATGTAATAACAATTTTTCTTCTGAAAGAAAAATACATGTTTAAGTCAAACCCTAACCTTTACTTGTAGCTTTAAAATTTTACAACAATTTTCTCAAATAAAGCAACATTTTTTATTTCCAGAGGAAAGCAAGAAAGGATAAGTACCCCCCTAAATTTTTTTCTTTAATTTGTTATATTTATTTGTCTTATTCCCTGAAATGACTACTACTTGTTTGTTTACTTCCTATTGATAAGCATATCCAGATCAATGAGGACAACACTCTTTGTATAGTAAATGTATTATAGATATTTGTTTCAAAGGGTGTGAAGAGATCTTTGAAGGGCTCTCAATTTAATGGATAGCTTCTATGTACAATACTGATTTTATTTACTGTATTTGATTAATATTTGTGGTGAAGAGCTAGGACAGCAAATCGGAGGTCAATGTAATGAACTAAGGGTATGAAGACCTAATGCTTATTGAATGACAGATACTTTTTTAAGACTTCTGTTACTTTTAATTCTAATGAGATACTGCTATTATGCAGATGAAGCTTAAAGGTTAATTTATTACCCAAGGAAATACATTTATTTTCCACTTGTTTGGCTCAGAGAGATCAAGTTATTTCCCAAGGAATTACAGGTGTTGTGTAAAGTAGGTACTAAATGCCATGCAAGTTTCTTGCCAAAGCCCAAGATCTTCCCATTATATCATATTGACTGTTTTTCTTGTTCGTGGTTTATCTTCTTAAGCAATTAGAATAAGATATCAATATCTGACATTATTTGATTTTCTTAATTTGCAATGAGACTTTCTTTTCCTCCATTTCATGTACTTCCTGTATGAGTCTGAAATTTAGACAAGTAGTGATAATCCATGATGACAAATTTAGAACCAGATCTTGAATTCTTTAATGAAATGAAATTTTGAATGGCAGTGGTATTACAAATAATTATGCTGTGCATTTATTTAGTACTTCTAACTTATTCAAGAAAAGTCATGCTCATTCTTTCTTAGTAACATTAATGGACAGATAGAAGAGATGTTCTGATTTCCATTCTTATCAATGTGGAGCCCGATGCCAAGAGAGGTGACTTTGCCAAGTCTTATAGCTGAATCTTGGCAGATCAGGGCTAGAAAGTATTTTCCTTGACCTTCATCTGATATTCTTCCTGACTTCCCTCTCTTTACCTTTTCTTCTCTTTTTTGTGACCCTCCCAAATCTACAGTCTATGACAGCAGTAATCATGTCCTCAGACATTTTATGTTTCCCTGTGCCTTATGGAAAAATATTTAAACACTATGAATCATAGTGTGCCATATAACCTGCCTCCCAAGTAGCTCTGCAGTGTCATTGTATTACTTCCTTCAGTTTTTCTTCCTTCTCATCTACAAACTCATACTATAAATGTTTTTAACCAGTCTAGTTCCCATTTTCTGTAAATTCTTTGTGGTGGAAAACTATTATCTTTGTTTTTCCTAAAACTCTTCCTACCCTGTCCTCATAATTGGCCTAAAAGTTAGGCAGGTGATGCAAGTTGGGCCAGTAAGAGCTTGAAGGTAGATTTTTCAAAATGGAATAAGGATAGAGAAGCCACTTTCTTCTCTGGTCATAAAGTGGTAACCGTGAGTTCAAGCAGTTCTTGGCTGGGTTGCAACCCCAGGGAGAAGGTGTTTTGGTGGGATGAAACTATACACAGTTGAAAGCAAAATGAGAAGTGGAAAGAGATCCATCATGGGTTTAAGTTCCCACTTTAGAATTAATCTCCAAGTACACCCTTTAAATTCCAAATTTACAAAGTAAAAAATTTGTGAGTTTTTTTTCCCAATTTATTTTATTTTATTTCTTTTCAGTGTTCTAGTATTCATTGTTTATGCACCACACCCAGTGCTCCATGCAATACGTGTCCTCCATAATACCCACCACCAGGCTCACCCAATCCACCATGCCCCCCCTCCAAAACCCTCAGTTTGTTTCTCAGAGTCCACAGTCTCTCGTGGTTTGTCTCCCCCTCCAATTTCCCCCAACTCACTTCTCTGCTCCATCTCCCAATGTCCTCCATGTTATTCCTTATGCTCCAAAAGTAAGTGAAACCGTATGATACTTGACTATCTCTGCTTGACTTATTTCACACAGCATAATCTCTTCTAGTCCTATCCATGTTGATACAAAAGTTGGGTATTCATCCTTTCTGATGGAGGCATAATTCTCCATTGTATATATGGACCATATCTTCTTTATCCATTCATCCAGATGAAGGACATCTTGGTTCTTTCCACACTTTGGTAACTGTGGCCATTGCTGCTATGAACATTGGGGTACAGTTGGCCCTTCTTTTCACTGCATCTGTATCTTTGGGGTAAATACCCAGTAGTGCAATTGCAGGATCATAGGATATCTCTATTTTTAATTTCTTGAGGAACCTCCACACTGTTTTCCAAAGTGGTTGCACTAACTTACATTCCCACCAATAGTGAAAGAGGGTTCTCCTTTCTTTACGTCCTCTCCAAAACATGATGTTTACTGTCTTGTTAATTTTGGCCATTCTAACTGATGTTAAGGTGGTATTTCAATGTGATTTTGATTTGAATCTCTTTAATGGTTAATGATGATGAATATTTTTTTCATGTGTCTGTTAGCCATCTGTATGTCTTCTTTGGAGAAGTGTCTGTTCTTGTCTTCTGCCCATTTGTTGATGTGATTATGTGTTTTGTGTGTTGAGTTTGAGGAGTTCTTTATAGATCTTGGATATCAGCCCTTTATCTGTAGTCATTTGCAAATATTTTCTCCCATTACGTGGGTTACCTCTTTGTTTTGTTGACTGTTTCCTTTGCTGTGCTGAAGCTTTTGATCTTGATGAAGTCCCACAAGTTCATTTTCACTTTTTTTTCCTTTGCCTTTGGAGACACATCTTGAAAGTAGTTGTGGTGGCCAGTGTCGAAGAGATTACTGCCTATGTTCTTCTCTAGGATTTTGATAGAATCCTGCCTCACATTGAGGTCTTTAATCCATTTCAAGTTTATCTTTGTATATGGTATAAGAGAATTGTTGAATTTCATTCTTCTACCTGTAGCTGTCCAGTTTTCCCAGCACCATTTATTGAAGAGACTGTCTTTTTCCCACTGTATATTTTTGTAATTTTTTTTTAAAAATTATTTATTTATTTTAGAGAGAAAGAGAGAGCCAGAGAGAAAGTACAGGGGGTAGCTGCAGAGGGAGAAGGAGAAGCAGACTCCTGGTTGAGCAGGGAACCTGATGTGGGGGTCAATCCCAGGACCCCAGAATCATGAACTGAGCCAAAAGCAGACACTTAACCAACTGAAGCACCCAGGTACACCCCTCCTTTTGTATTTCTGACACTAGCAACTGAAGATTATGACTCCTACAATTATGTTTCATGTTCATACTAAGATACCCAATTTCAGTGTTTCCTCTTCTGCACTACCAGCCATGATTTCCCATTTGGGTGACTGATCCTTCATCTACATACCAAGCTGTCTTCCATTGGTTTGAGCTTGATATTCCTTATGATTTACCTCATATAATCATTAGCCACATCTATATTTGCCTTCTTCACCCATCTGTGAGCTCTACAAATCAGGGTCCACATCCTACTTGTTAATGCTGTATTTAAATGCTCAATTTGAGTGTAGTTAGCATTAAATAAATGTTTATGTACTTAGGTTTTCATTTAATTCTCTTGCTTTTTAATGCTTAAAGACAATATATAATGCAATGAGGGCTATAGCTGTAATAATGAACATAATTATTTTGGTATTGATGTGATGATTATACTGCTAAAATTATGGGAATTGCATCCCCATCTCTACGCTTTGATTTTTTTTTTTTTAATTAAGGTAAGTTATCTTTTCTTTAGTGCAAGGCTCATGTTCTGAGAAGAATTGTATTCAACTAGCTATAAACCCCACAGGAGAGTGACAAATTACAGTGGCAAGACCATATTTGTACTTTTTAAAAAAAGATTTATTTACTTATTTGAGAGCGAAAGAGAGAGAAAAAACAAGCAGAAGGGGCAGGGGAGAGGGAGAAAGAATCCCAAACAGACTCTGCACCAAGTGGGGAGTCCAACATGGGCCTCAATCTCATGACCCCAAGATCATGACCTGAGCTGAAACCAAGAGTTGAACCCTTAACCAACTGTACCACCCAGCTGCCTCCATATTTGTACTTCTTGACATAGAAGCTTGTTATGAGATTTTGTAGAATATCATCCTTTCCATACAATTCAAGTGTTGTAACCATAGGCTGTACTTAATAAGAATTTATTACACAGGGGCAGTGGGCTCTTACAGAACATTGTCCTCTCTAGTTTCTATAATTGGGACAGGCTTACTATGAAGATACCTGAGGGGCAAAAATAGCTAGCTAGCATACTTATTCTACATGTGGACATTGTGATATACTTTAAGGATATGGAAAGAATAGGTGAAGCCCTGAAAGGTATGTTGTTAACTGACTCCATTGTTACCCACATGTGAAAACTGAAACAATTAATTGAGTCAATGATCCAGAAAAGGAGGCCATGATTTTATCTGGATCATCTCATGGAAGAATGGTGGAAGCAAGAATGATCAAAATTAGATGAATTATCTCAATTTTCATTTTATGCTGTGTGTGTGGACATGATCTCCATTTTTTTTTTTTTTGTAATTCACACTATATGGTTATGTTGTAAACTTGATGAAATAAGATCTAGTTAAATGTTTGTCCTTTAATGGTCAAGAGAAAGAGTGATTTATGCCAATGATAGGAGCAATTTAAAACAATATCTATTGACAATATCTATTGACTGGATTTTTTTTTTTTTTTAACTTTGGTAAGACATAAAATACCTGTTTCTGGAATGAGGTGGTTTTATGTTTGAAAAGTATTGACTTTTGTCAAGTGGTGCTTAATTGTCTATACCCACTTGAAAAAAAAATTCTTACCAGTTTTTCAAAAAGAGGACTTTTTAAACTTTTTTTTTTTTTTTAAAGTATTCAACGTAGTTGGGAGGAGAATCAATGATAGAAAAGGGCAGTTGATAGACCTGGTTGACATTCAGGATAGGGAAATTTTTTTCCTAGAGAAAAACCTTCAGGCAGAACAGGTCTCCAAGAAGTATCTCTGGCAACTCCAGATTCTAAAAGTAACAGCAGCAACAACAGAAGTAGATTTGTGTGAGAGACTCAACACAAGTCTTAACAATGGAAGGCAGCCGTTAGTGCATTTGGGTGTTTTAAAGTCTCACCCCATCTAAACATGTCAATCAGTTATCTTCAATACTTTTTTTAAAAGTTTTTATGTAAATTCCAGTTAGTTAACATAAAATGTTACATTAGTTTCAAGTGTACAATATAGTGAGTCAACACTTCCTTACAAGACCAGGTGCTAATAAGTTATGCACATACACATATATACACCCATACTATCTTACTAAATGGTTTTATTCCCTGATTCAAATTTTTCATGAAATGGTATGAGTGCCTTGAGTGTTTGTTTTTTTCTGGTGTTTTCATTTCATTTTGTTTTGTTTTGTTCTTTTGCTATTAAGGAAAATGGTTCTAAAGACACTTGGCAGTGGGGTGGAGAGAAAATCTAACAGTTATGCCCCTTTCATGGTTGGGCTGTTATCCTGGTTTCCAAAAGGTAACCTTCTCTGTCAGTTTAGACTTAAGTGAATAAAGAACACATATTCATGTCCTTTAAAGGCATTAATGCAGTGACTTCAGCAATGACAGCTTGGTTTCTAAAGGTATTTGATAAGAATCCCAAACAAACGCTGTATCTTGCCCACACATTTCCTCTCCCTATTCCATCAATGCCAGGAATATGTTTTTAAAGATTAGGTCAGCTTTGTTTGTGTTGTGCTTGTTTGTTTGTTTAACTGTTGTGAAAGTTCATGTTTTGGGAAATGGCTTATGAGAAGACATTTCTTGTAGCAATCGTAACTTTAACAATAACAGATAAACTTTTTGTGGCAAATCTTCACTGGGCTAGAACTAAAATCTGGAAGTAATCAGTAACCACTGAGCATCAGAAATTCTTTTAAAAAAAATATTTAAACGCAGCTGGAGTCTGCTAGTACTTGGGATAGGATTCTGGTACCTAATCCCTCGGGGTTAGTTGCCATCCTGCTTCTTCCTTGTCTTGGATGTGGAACTAAAAAGCCCCAGGGTGTTGATGGTTGCAGAGAAACTATGGCATCTGACACCTGCTGGGAGCAATAAATAGAGAACTATTCCTGCCCTTGTCGGTTTGTTCCTATCCTGCTCACTACTGGAGTTGCAGTCTTCTGAGCTGGGTTTCAGGAGAGAAGAGTTTTATTTACCAATGTAAACAAATCTGATAAGTAAGAGAAGTCACTGCTGTGCAGACAGTCATTTGACACATGTGCTTGACCTATAATATAGGCAAGTCTGGTTAAAAAGTAAACAGAATCACACCCTTTACTTCTGAGAATTATGGTTGTTATTTTTTTCTGGAAATAACATGACTCTAATGCAGTCTTCTGAAACAGGTTTTGTTCGGTTGCTGTGTTTACTGTAGGATGATGGGCTTCCAGTTAACTAATTAAAACTTGTTATTGCTGAGGGTTTGTTCAGGCTGAGTTATTGAATACTTTATATCTGCCAGTCTTGTCCAGTTACACGGGGGGGGGGGGGGGCTCACAATTCTATTTAGAAGGAAACAGATGCTAATAAAGAAAGAGATGAATATCTCTTTTATCTGTGAAGCTTCATAAAACAGTGAACACACAATAGTCCAGAAATCTCTGGAAAATAAAGGAGTATCAAGGTATATGAATATAGCACTTGCTCCTCGGCATTCAGCTCAGCAGAAATCCAGAGTGCTACAGGAGTGAAATTCATCAGGACAAAAGCTTTCAGTCAGCAAGTGAAAAGGAAAACCAGGCAGGCTCTAAGAAACTTCTTAAATTCCCACACCCAAACATCTAACCTGTCCAAATTATTTGCTTATAGAGGAATTACTTTAAACCTTCCCAATGCAAGCTAGCCATTGGTTTATTTGCTAATATTCATACATTTCTCTATTTGGCAAGTAAACCAGAGCACAATATTTTGCATTCCGTTGAAATGTATTTTTTCCCCTCTGGAGAATGAATGAAAATGTGTTTCATGCCATATGCCTGATATTTTCTAGTTGTGCTTGTTCACATATTTTTGACTCTACAATATCTGGCACTGTGAGATGTGAATCCCAGGCATTCTTCAGTTACAGTCTTGCTGAAAGGGGAAAACAAAGAAAATGGATAAAATCTGTTTAACAAGGTCAATAGTTTTAAGAGCTGTTTTCCATTTGACTTACTTAGAGCAAGTGAATACTGCTTTATTTCTTAGCAAACCTTGATTATGGTTAACCAGAAATTTAAATTCGGGTGCTCCTTATTCTTTTAGAAAAACAGAGTCCTCTATCTCTGTCTCTCTTTTCTTGTATCAGTTGCAAGTAAGGCTAACTTCTCCAATACAAGGGAAAATCATGATTGTGGGCACTGAGAAAGTCTACCAAGGAGAGGGGGTTTGCATGGTTTCTCCTATTGCATTCTTTTCAGAGTAAAACTTCACCAAAACCCCACCTACCAGCCTTCTGCAAGTGAATGACAGTAAGTGTTTAAGACAACTTATTTCTCCTCTAACTCTTCCATCGCTTTTGAAACACTTAGAGAGCCTGCAGCAAGAAGAAAAATATCTAGAGATACATACTTCTAGATGTTAATACTGGTTATATATAGATAGTAAGGTGTGGGAAATTTTGTTATTTTTTTGTGATCTCTAATTTTTATAAATTTTTTTTTTACAAAAAATGGGTTATTTGTATTAAAGAACTTCAAAATGAAGTTGGTTTTAGAATGTACTTTCTCTTTCGAAATGTGCTATCAGAAATCCATAACAAACTAATTCACATATTTATTAATTCTTTCTGCTAACATTTATTCAATGCCCATTAAATATCAGCCTGTCATCAAGGAACACAAAGGCACCTAACATAGTTTGTCCTTTCAAGGAACTCACAAATTTGACATTGTTTTTGCAGTAATTGTTTTTATACTGACCATAATTTTCATCTGACATATTTCAAAGTTTTGTTTCTATATTTTTATAGTAAACACTATTTCCACTCCTTTCATCCTTAATGCAATGAATAAACATTTCCCTTCGACCTAGAAATTGCTATCTCTTGACAAGACATCTAGGGTTTTCCTATAAATCCTTCAATGACTTTGTCATAATCAAACCTAAAAAAGTACTTCAGTTTCTTTACTGGGGCATGGTATTATTTATAAGCAAGCTTTGAGTTCTGTCAGTTAGGAATTATTCCAGATCCATTTATAGAACTCCAAGTAAAAAGACTGATTTTTAAGCTTTTTAAGCTACCACTCAACCAAGTGAATCAATGAGAAATAAGTAGTTACACCCAGTGGTTGAGGTTTAAATAGTGGTACCTACGGAAGATGTTGTCAGAAAAGAGTTCTTTATGACTCGGTAATTGAAAAAAAAGTCAATATTTGTTGAGAATATCCTATCTTTTCTTCAACCCCCACTACGCAATGTAGGGGAAGTGTGAATGATACATGTATTACATGAACTATGTTATAGTATCTACTTATTACTCAGCCTGCCACTAACTGGGCATAAACTTGTCCCATTTCACATTAGTAACAGAGAACAAAACTCTTGAAAGTCCCAAGGCTGTTTTAGTGCTTGCTGTTTTAAAAATATTTTTAAAAGAGTTTTAAAATACAATGCATTTTCCAGTGATGTAATTCATTGTCATTTAAAGTATACTACTATATACCGTCTTCCCAGACAACTCCTTAAATTTCCTTTAGTGACATGAAATTTAGATTCTTTATTTAAAGAGAAATCATGCTTTGTCAAAATAATCAAGACCCTTAGCAAAAGCTTGCAGATGCTTTACTGTGTTTTTGCCATATATCTGCTTCGTAATTTAACATGTATAGAGAATGCAGTTGCTTTGCATTCTCTCATAAACTAAATCAGAATGTTTTTCTGCAATATTATCTTCCCATTCTCCTAATGATGAAAACAGATACAGTTTAATTTAATTTGCTAAGTATCAGGATTAAAACGTTTAGACACTGCAATGCTCACTGGATTTTTGGTCCAGTGGAGTGGTTCTCTACTGAAAGCAACTTTGCATCGAAAGGAACACTTGATGATAGATGGGAATATTTTGATCATCACAACTTACACTTATTTAGTGGGTAGAGGTCAGAAGTGCAGCTAACCCTCCTACAGTGCCCAGGAGAGGCTCCACGACAAAGAATCATCTGATCCAAATTGTCAATACTGCCGTGACTGGGAATCCTTGCTACTGGAAGAAGGTGCTATGCAGGAAAAGGCTCCCAGTGTGAATAGGGCTGTCTATGTAAGCACTTTGCAAGTTCTTCTCCTAGATACCATACAAAAAGAAACCAGGAGAATGCAAAGGGACTTACAAACTCCATCTCAGAGTAATAATAAGGTCTATCTGCATACTCAAAACATGTATGAAGGCTTTTAAAAGCAGCTGAGAGGAGGCACAAGAGAGGCAAGAGAAAGGGAAGAGGAGAAACTCATAGTGTTTCTGCCTAAATCTTGTCTTGGAAAAAACAAAGCTCATTTGATAATGAATAATGAAAGATGAAGTGGCAATGCAATGATATCATAAAGAAAAAAATGTGTAAAAAAGAGCAAAACATAGAAGCAAAGAATGTTCACCAAAAGGATGAATGAAAGAGTTGAAAATTATGGTTAAAAATTTTGTTATTTATTTAAAATGAATGAATTCATGAAGAAAGACCACCAAGTAGAAATGTGAGGATTTAGGGAAGAGATGTTTTGACAAAAAAAAAGAGAGAGAAAACATAAACTGGTAGACTCCTAAAAAGGAATTGAGAGAGAATTAAGAGCAAAATTCTCTGTCCTATTGATAAATATAAAAAGAAATTCATTGTTAGCTGAGGTCCTCAAGGGAACAGACTCCAAAGTGGAGTTAGAAATGCAAGAGATTAATGGAGGGAGCACTTGGGAAAGTTTAAGGGAAATGTGAGCAGGAATCAGAAGGGAGGCCATGACACAGGCTGGACACCTATGAAGGAAAGAGTGGAGGAAATGGGATTGGACAGGAAACAGCTCAGTCTAAAGTGCATCTGTGAGAAAGTCTCAGCTAGGTTTCTGTGAGATCCCAGCAAAAATTGATCATTATAATAGTCTCACATTGAGCAGAAGTATTCTAGCTGTGTTAGCTGTTGGCTGGGGACAGCATGGACAGAGCACGATGTAGGTGTGTGCTGCTGTAAATCTCACAGGGGGAAGAGCCAACGCAGTTAGCTGACTCCACTCCTTACAGCAGGTTCTCTCTTGGCAAGAGATCTGATCAGTTTAAGTACCTCAGTGGCTGTCACACGTGTCCAATTGGAAAAATTTTCAGATTGGCTCCCAGAGCAGATCCAAAGTTTACAAAGATACACCTAAAACAAAGATTCAGAAAGGTTGAGTATAGGCTGACAGACAAAGTCATATCAAGCAAAGGCAACATAAAAATGTGAGTCATAATCTTAATTTCAGAGAACAAAAATTTTAGTAAAATTATTATTATATTGTATATGTTATTATTGTATTTCTCAATGTATATTATATATAGCTTTGATTTTTGCATCATTCATTTGTATATCCCATTCAGCAGAACACTAAATAAGAAATGAAAACATAAAGTCATACAGGAAACACTAAAAAAAAGTGATATCATATAAAAAGGACATAGGAGCCTGCCCAGAAGTGCTCTCAATGTCCAAAGCTGTAACAATTTGAGCAATAATATAAATTATGATAGTATTGGATTACAGTCCAAAGAATAAAAATATTATGTGATGAATAAGTAACTAGAGGGGAGAAGTCTTCTATACCAAATGGAATAATATTAGATAATAGATATAGAAGAAATAAGAGAAATAAAATAATGACAATTAGAATATCATAGTAATAGTTTCTGCTTGCAAGATCTGTGGATGAATGCTAAAATTAGTAGGCAGAACCTTAAGGAGAATCTTTACATAACTACAAAACATTCCCCCCAAATTCTTAATAATTATTGTGGTGGTTTTAACATATGTTTACAAATGTATGTATACTCTTACCTCCAAGAGATAAAACTTCATTCCCTTCCACTTGAGTGTGGCCTGGACTTAGAGGCTCACTTCTAAGGAGTAGAGTATGGAAAGAAGAATGCTAACTTTACAATGAAAAAAGCTGGTAGGCATTACTGTATGCAAATAACCAAAGTTATCATCAGTGATAAGTCTCACATTGCTAACATACACCCTCTGGTATCAGGCAATGAGAACTATACTTCATCTCTATGATGTTCTTTCCAAAAATCCATAATCCTAGTGTAATTATGAGAAACCATCAGGGAAATTCAAATTGAGTAACATTCTAAATTATGTCTGGCCAGAAATCTTGAAAATCAACAAGGTCATGAAAAACAAAGAAAGAGTGAGAAAATGTCATAAATTATAAGAAACTAAAGGCATATAGTTAAATTAGAGCATGATATCCTGGATTGGATTCTGAAAAATATATGAATTTTTTAAAATGGTGATGTCATATATATATAAAGTCTATAATTTAGTATTATACCTATATTAATTTCTTATTTTTCCTTAATGTTCTATGGTTATATAAAATGTTAACATTAGAAGAAACTAGGTAAAGGGCATATGGGAACCCTCTGTGCTATCCTTACAACAACTCCGTTTCTCTAAAACTGTTTTAAAATATAAAGGTTATTAAAAAGGTTAACACAGACTAATATAAAATTTTAATTAGGATAATTCAACAAAGGAACTATTTATATTATGATGAGAATCTGTATTAGAGTGATTGGTTCCAATAAAGAAGGTCAGGCAAGACTGTTGAAAAGTGACACTTAAGCAGAGATCTGAGGAATGAGTCAGAGTTATTTAGGCAAAGAGCAGATGGAAGAGTATTCCTGGAAGAAAAAACAACATGTGCAAAGAAACTATGACAGAAGGGAAGAGAGCAAGCACTGGGGACTATAAAGACACTGGAATTAGAAGGTGGAGAGTGTGGTCCAAGATAAAATGGAAGAGCTAAGTAGGGTCCGAAAGCGTCAGGAATTTGTAAGGGAGTTCTATTTTTATTTGGAGAGTAATGTTGAGTCATTGAAATGTTCAAGTATCACACATTTGGATACATATTTCTTAAAGACCATTCTAGCTATTGTATGCCACTGCATAGGGGCCCCAACTGAGATCTTATTGAAGAATCCTCATTGAGACCCTGCAGTATTGGTGATAAAATGGAGAGCAGAGGAAAGGTTTGAGAGACATTTAAGAAAAAACATTGATAGGATTTGAGTGTTTTGGAAATGGGAGTTGAGAATCAGAAGATTATCAGGGCTATCCACTAATATCTAGCTTTTCCAAAGGTTGGTTTGGTAGATTAGTTGCATTAACAGATCCAGTTCTTTGCTGTTTACTGTATGAAACCTTTGCCATGCTTCTTTGTCATTTCTCTTAGAAAAAAAGATAGAGTCTATGTTCTGACATCTTAGAACTTAGGAAATACTTTGGCCACTGTCAAGCTAACAGATAGGATACATGCATAAACTTGGGGAAAAAAATCTTGTGTGTTCCTGCTTCGGCCCTTGTCCCTCTGCCATGGTCCTAAGAATATGCCTAGGTTAACCTGCTAGAGTAGCGGACATGAGAACAGAGCCATTTCCCGAATCACCCCAACAAAATCTATCCTTATCAATCTATCAGACAACTAGCAAGTCATATGAACAGACCAACAAAGATCAGCCACAACCGGCTAAGATAAGTTGCCAACCTGCCCCTAACCATAGATTCATGAATAAGGCTAGATGACACCAGTCAAGCCTAATTTAGATCAATCAAACCCTATAGAAATATGCTTTAAAAGGTTTCCTTTATAGCACTGAGATTGTGTGGCTGTTTGTTATTCAGCATTATTGTGGCTACTATAACTGCTACAGATGCCTTGTTTGTGCCATTAACTGAGATCTATTAGGAACCATTGTTGGTTGTCTATACAGGATTTCTCTGGGCATTTCCTCAGCATGTTATCTATAGACGGATACCTCTCTAAATTGTAGAAATGGAAATATCAACTGCTAATTTTCCAGTCTCCCTTATGTCTAGTCAATGGGCAATGAGACATTAAGACATTTTGGCTATGGGCTTACACAGAAGAATTAGTAGAAAGACAAACATGGAAAAAGTCCTCTTTCCTTTTATCTGGTATTATATATGTATATATAATGGCAGGAATTTTGGTTGCCATCTTAAGAGGTGGATAAAACCAGCCCAATTATGAGGTCTAAATGTTGATGAATTTTCACTGAGGGGCAAAGTGCAAAGATGGCAAGATGTCTTTAATGATGTTTTTAATTGTCCCTAGAAATATCTATCTATCTTTAGACATCTTATTTTGAGATAAATAAAGATCTTTATTATATATATCATATTTAGTTAGGTGTTTTGTTACGGGTAGGCAAAGGCACTAATAGTTTTCTTAGCTTTTCTATCTGATAAAGGGAAGTACAAAAGCAGGGGTATCTCTGGCAAACAATGGAATGTTATGAGAACAGATACTTAACAGACTAGGGAGTAAATGTCCCTACGTTGCAGGGGCCTAGAGCTGACTCTAAGTATAAGAACAGAGTTTTAAATTTTTCCAATATTGAAAATTATTAAAAATACAGAAAGTAAAGAGAAGAGTATGTTAAACTCTTATAAACTCATCACCAGCTTTAAGAATTATCAACACAGCACTGGAGGAGATTATGCTGAGTGAAATAAGTCAAGCAGAGAAAGTCAATTATCATATAGTTTCACTTACTTGTGGAGCATAAGAAATAACATAGAGAACATTAGGAGAAGGAAAGGAAAAGTGAATTGGGGTAAATCAGAGGGGGAGACAAAGCATGAGAGACTGTGGACTCTGAGAAACAAACAGGGTTTTGGATGGGTGAGTCTGGTGGTGGGTAATAAGAAGGGCACATATTGCATGGAGCATGGGTATGGTGCATGAACAATGAGTCTTGGAACACTGAAAAAATAAAAAAAATAAAAAAATAAAAGAATTATCAACACAGGACCAACTTTGTTTCATCTAAAATATCCACTCACTTTCCTGCTCCCATATTATTTTGAGACAAATCCCAGGTATCAAAATAAGATTTTAAAAGTTTTAGTTTATAAGTAGACTTTTTTTTTTTTAAGATTTTACTTATTTATTTGACAGAGATCACAAGTAGGCAGAGAGGCAGGCAGAGAGAGAGGAGGAAGCAGGCTCCCTGCTGAGCAGAGAGCCTGATGCGGGGCTCGATCCCAGGACCCTGAGATCATGACCTGAGCCGAAGGCAGAGGCTTTAACCCACTGAGCCACCCAGGTGCCCCTATAAGTAGACTTTTAAAATATACTGTTTTAATTAATGAAATAAGTATTTATTGATCACTGTTTAAGTTTAGAGAGACTACATCTCATAGGTTCAGAGCTCTATGCAAAAAGTCCTATATATCAGAGTATCGTATATGTTCCTGACTAGTCTGAGTCAATTGGCCACTCTAGTCCAATAATTGGCCTCCTCTTCACAAAGAGTTTTCAAGCACTGCTAGCCTGTGGGGAAACGGTGGGTAAGGCAGATTCAGCAAGAATGGCTGAGAGCAGACTGGGCACCATAATGGGCATACCCTGTCCCTTCACCTTCTATGTGTCAAACATTTCATAGATGCTGAAGATTAAAAAAAAAAAAAAAGTAAGAGAAAAGCCTTGCTCTAAAGTAGTTTGTTTTCATACTGTCATATTTTTATTGATCCTTGTTTTTAAACATTAACACTTTCATTGATGGTGACCTTTAAGGTAGAATCTATATCTGTTGTTTCTACAATATTTCTAGAAATTTTATTTTAAATATACCTCTTATATTTAACATATTCTGCAAATACATATTGGATAAATAATTCTGTCTATTTTATAAATTATATGCTTTATCTAACTGTGACATAATAGGAGCAATCTAAAAAACTAATTTTTCCCATCCCCATTGATTTTATGAGAAGGTCGGTGTGATTTGACTTGTTCGGCAAGTCTTTATCCCAGGCATAAGTAACCAACAAGAAAGAATAAATCAACTCCTATAAGTGTAGCTTAGATACCCATGTTTATAATAATTTAAACAGTTATTACACCCATATTTATGAAATTGATCCAAATAAATTATAGTATATGAATTTGAGTGTGGTGATGATTATATTGTATTATTTACATTTCAGTGGCTGGGACCATTTTTTCCAACATGGTATTTGCTTAAAGTAATTATACTGACTGAGAACAGTGGCAGATTGAAATTAAATGTTTGGATTAAATATTTTGTCAGCAAACATGCAGCAACTGCTTTACTGCTTCTTCCTCTCTTCTATGCATACTGATTACAAAATGATTACAAAATGATTAGCTTTTATTTTGGCACAGTTTTAAAATACTTAGATAAATGCTGCTTGATATCCAATCTTCTAATTGTTTGAGTAGCTGAGGAAAAAAGAGAAAGAGAGAGAAGAAAAATGGCCAAGAGAAATTTAAGGCAGCCTTCTAACTTCTAACTCGGTCCTCCTTCAAACAAATAAAAACTTGCCAAGTCTTAATATAATTTTGGTTTTATGAGTTCTAGATTTCGGCTAAATATAAACCCTTCCAGGTGTGTTCAGTGCTGGCAGGTGGGGAAAAAGTGTTACTTTATGCTAAAAGTAGAAACATATGAAACTATTTTTAAGAAAGTGCTCTTGTGGCTTTTGGATTTTGATTGTCTGTTTCAAAATAGTAGTTTAATGTGCTAAATGGGAGCAAATAAGAACATATGGTTTAAATCTACGCTGAAATACAAATGTACTTTTAATAACCATCATACAAATACTTGACAAGATGTTTTAAGTTTTACTTTCCAGAATCAAGACATTAAAAATCAGTTTTAAATGAAACAAGCCTCCGAGTATATCTTATAAATCTCTAGTGTACATTCACTGAGATTTTGGTCAAGGATTGGAAGTTCAGGGTCATTTTTAAAGTAACACTAAGGGGCTGAATATAGGCCAGATGCCACCTGAGAAAGAAAATTCACACTTTTTATCTTTAAATGAATAAATATTCCAAGCAAGAACACCATCTAACTGAGAAATGTCATAACTTTCCTAAAATAATGATATGTTCACAAAAATTATTTAATGTTATCTTTACATATTTTTATGAACTCATTCATATTGACAGTGCAACACCAATTCAGAACTGATTTGTCCTATAACCGATAAAGAGTCAGAAGGGTAATCAGTCAGGTCTTTACTTACATCAAGTAAGCATATCTTAGTCTTCCAAGTCCTGTGAAACATGATCAATCTAGACTTGGGATGCCCAAACCATTCATTTGCTTCCATAAGGACATGGTACATATATGATACACTGGAGAAACTGGAGGAACATTAATTCTCCAACAGAGAATTATGAAACTATTTGGCTAGGTATGTCTCAAACCATTCCAAGTCATGTCATGCACATGCTTCAATCAACATAAGAATAATCTTGGTCACAGTGTCAGATTTTCTGCATTTTATTCTCAGGAGATTCCAAAGTTATGTCACCTGGCAACAAAGAGGGCTTTCCTCAAGCATTTGTTTCTGGCATATAATGCTGAAGGAGGAAGAGGAACCATAGGAGGAGTAGAGACAGAAAGAGAAAAAGGAATTAATGGGAAGGGAAAGAAGAATGAAATCAGACTGGATTTCAATTTGAATTTGATTTTGCTACATTACATTGCTCTTTACTAGGTCCGGCATCCTTCAACATGCTGTTGTTGAGGTTGCTTTGAGATGCTCAGGTATTGCCTGCCCATTTTTTTTTTTTTTTTGGGCATGATATTAAGATGATATAAAGAGGAGTCTTCAGTTTTGAGAGTGGTATAAATGCACAATGAGAATCTGTGAGGTGTGTGCAGAATTGGATAGGTGCTACTCCCTGAATGTCTCCTGTTATCATTGTCATGGAAGACACGTTATCATCTCTTTTGTCATGAAACCATACTGAGGGCTTTATAAAGCAATATAGATGAGAATAGTCATAATTTTCCTAAGTCCAAGACCTGAAGGTGCAGCATGAACCAAGAAAACTATCTGGTTAAGATGAATTAATAAAACTATCTGGACAAGACATTGTATAATCCACATTACAAGGATTAATGAACTTGGTGATCTGCTTAGGGGAGCTCTCTCTGCCTTTGTGTCACCAGCTAGATGGTCAAACTGTGCCCTTTCCTTCTAATCATGGAAGCACCATTTGCCAGCCTCCCTTGTAATGGGGCATGGCCATGTGTCTGAATTCAGGACAATGAAAGGTGGGCAGAAGAGAATAGTAACTTCTTTCCATGGCTGATTGAACTTTACATGAATGAGGGGAAAAAATCTTGAATTGATTTGTCGAGATTTTGTGCTTATACCAGGTAGTACTACTTGAACTATTAGAGGTAAGTTACCTTGAAATGAGATGCAACTGTAAAAAAACAAAAAACCAAAACCAAACCAAACCAAACCAAAACAAAAACCTCAAATATTTGGAATTACTTCAGTGGTCGGGGAGAAAATAGCAGAAAACTGATAGTAGGGACCTGAAAGATAGAAACTCATAGGATTTAGAAAAACTATCCCTGCTTCTGGATTCTGACCCATGTACCAACACCCTCCCCAGGCCATCCCACCCCCATGTCAGTCCTCCAGCACCCACTGATTACCGGGACTTTCCCCAGGTCACTCTGTATAGACTTGACTCTCTAGACCTGGCAGCTAAAATCTCTTTCGGTTACCACCTAGGGGCCTGTCCCACATCAGTGGAGAGCTCTTGCCTCTGGCCAATCAATTTTGGCCAGGATGGTGGGGATGAGGAAGATGCATTTCATTCCAATCATATCATCCAAATGACTTATTTGGATTTCTTCCCATGAAAAATAATAGAGATTTAAGTTTTATGTATAATGATTGGTATATAAAAGGCTTTTCAAACTCTTCTAGGCATAAGCCCAGTAAGAGAATTAAATCATCATTCACTGTTCAGATTGGATCAACTTGTTTCTTGTTAAGCCACTGATGGCTTCCTGACTTAATTATGTGGGAGTGGGGTGGTGGGGGAGGGGTGGCAACAGCACAATAGGGACAATAGAGCAAGAGCCTTTGAGAAAAAGGAAAGTATAGTTCTTTGTAGTCAAATGAGAAATGAAATATTGGGCCAGATATGGCAAATAATCTGGCGTGTGGGTAACTACCCCTACCTCCACCTCCAAACATTATTACATGGCAGAGATTAAAAAAAATATATCCCTGAGTTCTTATTCTCTTTATCTTCAGTCTTGACATAGATTGAAATCATCAACATAGCACACCACACCCACCACAATCCATTTAAGTTGGCAAAACTCACTCTAAACCATCACTCATATCCTTTTTGATGGCTGTCATTCTATTTTTACCATAAAAATGAGAATTAGGATCCTAAAGCTCCACATTTAAAAAATAATTTTTCCAGCAAACCACACACTGAGCACTTGATGTTTCCCCATTGCTATTCTCATGTTAGTTGCATCTTTAAAAGCACAGAAAAATTCTGTGTAATTGCACCATCAACCACCTACAGGATATTCCCACTGCAGCCATACCAAAAAAAAAAAAAAAAAAAAAAAAAAAAATGCAAGTGGTTCCTTTTCCCCTTCAAAAAGCAAAACAATTTAATGTGATCTGGCACCAATGAGATACCTTGCAAATCAAACTTTTGAATCTGTCTGTTAAAAACGAAATAGCCAGCTACAACCTTATTGATGTTACCAGCAAACCCAGATGGAAAAGAGACACATTAACTACAGGAGATTGTGATAAGGGAGAAAGTCCCTCTACACATGAAATGCGTGGAACCAGACAGTGTGGTCTCAAAAGCAATTGTTTGGATGATCCAACCTAAGTTCCTCCAAACCTGGAAAGGGTAAAATCTCTTCTTTCGTTAAGGAATTTTGCCACATCGCATCTGTGAGTACAGTCATCTTTCTTTTAAGCTGTTTTTTGAAATGGACTTCAAAACAGTCATCCAAACTGGGTGAGAGCTGCCTTGTCTTTTCTTAAAGCAAACAAGTGGATTTGACATATTTTTCCTGCATGTCACCTCTTGAATTTGAAAAGACCTTAGGAAATCCAAAGTTTAAGGTTGTGCCATTAACTGATAAGACATTTTGAAAACTATTTTGTTTTTATTTTTGCCAGAGGAATGTATTCCTCAGCTGTTGATAGCTGGGGAATTGTTTGGAATTGTTTTCTCTTGCTGCATGGTAGTTTCTTCCTTCCCCCACTTCCATCCAGGCAACTGATAGAATTTTGAGTGGCCATTTCAGATGTTGCATACTATCTAGGACCAATTCAACAAGCTGCGGAAAGAAGATAAACTGTAGTTCAGGTATTAATCTGGACAGGCCCACCAGTGCCCAAGGAATGCTAGCCCAGGAAATTCATCTCAGGGCTTTGATCATTGCAGGTGATTTAGCAGCCTCAACTTCTCAAAACCTCTGGGGAAGTTCTGGTGCAGAAGCAGTTGGAGCCATTGACGATAACAGGGCCCATAGCGACTTTCCTACGTCTCCAGAGCTTCTATGTGCTATGCAGCTCCTTGTGAGATCATGCAGATAAATTGCTATGGTTGTTTAAAAAAATGATTTAGTCTCTGATTTTTCTAGTTGTAGAATAAATCCAGACCCTTTTCAAGATGCCGAGCTACTTGTTGAATTAGTTCTTATTACTTTTTAAGTATTATCTTATTTGTGGACACAGAGTGCATGGGGATGAAAGTCAACCTACTGTGATTCCAATGACTCTGCCATTTTACTCCCTGTGCTACCTTGGGCAAATGACTTACCTTAGTTGAAGCTTCCAGGTCTCCAGGTGTCATCAAAGGAGGTGGAAATGGGTTCTCCTCCTTAAGGTTGCTGTGCAATTTTAAGGAGGTAATCTATGTAAAGCATTTAGCATATCATAGATCACTGTCTGTCAAACCTTAGTGTGCACACAATTCTCCCAGGGATCTTATTAACATGAAGATTCTGATCTACTAGATCTGGGATGGGACTTGCTTTTCTCATGAATTTTCTGGTGAGGTCAATATTAACTATTTCATGAACCACCATTTGGTAGGAAGTTTCTAGAGCACCTAAAATTTATTTTTTTACCAATATTATTTGTTACCATTGTCATTATTATGAATATCTGCCATTCCTACTAAACATAATCTCACCTAAAAAAAAAAAATAGAGACTATGCTCCCATGTCAACTGTTTTATTCCCTTGTCCACACTGTTCTCAATACTGTGTGCTTAATAAATATTTGCTGGACCAATTAAGGGCAAAGTGCTCTCCATTGGCTTTTAATACCCATTTTTAGTAGCTCATTTACTAATAGTAAGTTAAACTAGTATGTTATGTTCTGTACAATTTTTTTCTTTAGATTTAACTGACTTATTTTCTAATTTCATCCTCCAATTTCAGTTAATAGGTTATTTCTTGGAATTTTCATAGCCCCGGACTTACCTCTATCACACATATATCAAACAAACTGTACACCTGTCTGCATCCTTATGTAGGTTTCGTGGGGCTTAGAACGAGGCACTTCCCACATCTGCACCCTCATTATCTAACACAGCCCTAACACTGTGTAGTAGGTACTCCATGAAACCCTGTGGAATAGGACAATAAACCAATGAATGATTGTAAAAAAGTCCTAAAAAAAAGAGCAGCTTCATATTTGGGCATCTGAACCAAAAGAGATCACAATTTTTTGTCTTTTATTATTTGGTGGGAGTTTGATTAAAAAACAAAGACGAAAAACAGGGTTGATAATTAGAGTCTGGTCTGTCTTCATCCAAGATCTGGCCCAGACTCTGGGTTAGAACTAGAAGACCAGATCTTGTCTACACCCTCACTCACACCTGACAGTGGCCAAGTTGAGTAGTCTCTAAGAGCTTCAGCTGTGGCAGGAAAGAACCGGACAGGAGGTGGGGCCATCTTTTCCAGAGGCCTCTGAGGCTGCATATCCAGTTGAGACATAGCTAAGATAGAAGCCTCTAGGTTTGTTATTCTCCTAGACATAGTTTCTGGAGGCTGTGAGGAAGCAGATTTTGGGTGGGTCTGGTGGCAGCTATAGTCCTGTCATCAGCTCTTTCCCTATCCAAAAACACAAGGTAGATACAGCAAGTGACTAATTGGGGGGCCCTGATTTATTAGTTTGTTGAAACCTTGTCCTGAAAAACAGTAAATCAGGGAAGAATTTGAACTACACCCTCTGAAATTTTCTATAAACTCTAATCTCCAACTGATGTAATTCAAATTGTTTAGCTGATTTATCAATGCCATAAATTTTCTTGGGGCTGTGCTTCTCAATCCTAGCTGCACATTAGAATCACCTGGGGGCCCTTTTAAAAAATGCCGACGCTGGATGCGCACAACAGAACCATATTCTGTTAGAGCCTCAGCATCTTTGTTTTTTAAAAACTGCTTGGGCGATTCTTATATGCAGTCAGAGCTGAGATTTTAGTAGATTACTTGCATTACAGAGTTGCCCATACATCTAATAATGTAGCTGAATGGATAATAGGTAAAAGAGTCCTATTTAAATTTTTAAAATATAATTATCGCTTTGCATATGGTAGGTCTTCAATAAATATTGGTTGAATAAATATTAAAATTTTATGCCACTACTGTATAAACCACTGAACTGGAGGAAAGAAAAATATAGGGGAACAGTTTCTTATGGTTTCATGTTTCAAAGGAAACATATGGCTCTTGTTGCTAAGGAAACAGTCATCCGTTCATGTTCCTCATTCCATCTTTAGGTCACACCCAGTGCTGATCATGTCAAGACTTCAAGAGAAAAGTATTTTTAAAATCATTTTATAACCAAGTTTTCCTGGCTCAGGAAAAAAAGAAAAAACTATTGCCATGTTTTGTTATATACCCAATAGTCAGGATTCCATGAGCAGGGAATTATTTTCAAGGTGCTTCACAGGAAAAAAAAAAAAAAAATTGTTGCATTGTAGGCTGGATGTCTTGAGTCTATCTTCAAATATTTAAAATCTCAATCTATTGCCATTCAAAGTCCACATTATAATATAGTTATCAGAACCTGGACCAGTGTGAAGCAAGTGAGAGGTCTAGGGCACAAAATTAAAGGGGGCACTCTAAAATGTGAGTACCTCTTTAAATTTTGCACTCTAGGTGATTTAGTCACTTTACCCCCTGTCCTGGTTATGATAGTCACTTCTAAAATAGAAATGTGTTTTCACATATTTTAAGAAAAAGGAATAATTTCTCCACTTTACACTTTAGAAACTAAAGGCAATTATTCAGTTTGGAGTAGAACCAAATTGCCCAGGTTAATTTCTTTGTTCTTCTGACATCACATTGGGACTTACAATGACAATGCATTCTCAGGACCTCAAGTATAGATCTTATAGTTAAAATGGGTGCCCACTTGTAATCTTCTTTCCAACAACCTTCCTCCTTTGCTGGCAGAGCCCCAAGTTTTGTTCAAGTGTCTACCCGTCTCCCATATGACTCATGGATGAATTCTGATTAGTCTGAGCCAATCATGGCATTTCATTCCTATTGCCTAAGATTGGTTAGGGATACATATGGGACTCCTTTCTACACAATATGACAAAAGATATCTTTTGGATAAATTTTCTTGCTCTTAAACTGGTATACACAGGAGGGATTAGTCCCACTTCTCTCACTGACTATATTTTCTATCTCTATAAGCTACTTGGAAAGATACTAGGGATTCTTTAGTCAGGAGGAAAGCCATTTGAGAACAAAGCCAACATGATGAATATATGAAGTAGAATGATGGAAAGATCCTAAGGCTTTGATTTCCATATTACGCTACTAAGTCTAACTGTGGAGCTACTCGTCTCTTTGGCCTGCTTAAAGTAAGGGGAAACATATATATCTTATTATTTAGACCTGTTTTGTTAGGTTTTTATGTTGCCTTCAACCAGAGCATCTAATATACAAAAGCATCTGTCATTTTTCCTGTTTGATGAATAGTAACTTGAGTAGTGCCTGGATGTAAGAGCAAAGAAGCCCGAAGTATGGCATTAAAAGGGTAGGTATTTCATGATTTTTGGTAAAAATAATAAGAACAACACCTAATAAATGAAACAAATAGCTTACTGTTTAGGAAAAAGAATTTATGTGACTTCAGTATTTTAGACCAGAATTTCTCAAGTTTGGGATTATGGACATTTTCCACTGGATCATTCTTTATTGTAGGGGGGCTGTCCTTTTCATTGTAGAATGTTGTTAAGCAGCATCCCTGGCCTCTACTCACCAGGTGCCAACAGCATCCTCTACCCTTTTCTAGTTGTAGCAAGAATGTCTCCGGATGCTACCAAAGGTCCTAGGGTAGGGGCAGGGATAGAGGTAAGGGTAAAATCAACTGTTGTTAAGAACCACTGCCTTAGACTCAACTAACCCTAATAAAAAGGTGCATAGGAAGAAAATATAAAGCCCTCATTTTAGAAAAACAGGAAGATATTTAATCAGTTTCTATTCAATTCATTAGCAAATAGTAAATGCACATTTTCTATGTTCCAAATACAAGGTTTGTTGGAGTTAGGAACCCAGAATATCACCATGGAGGCAGAAATCTTATTTGTCTTAATTATATTTCCTGTTCAGTGCTCAACACAGTGCCTGGCATATGATATACTCAATAGGTAAAGAGATGAGTGGACAGATGTGGATGGATGGAAGGAAGGATGGATGGATGGATGGATGAAAAAATAATCCCTTAAAATACTTACTGTATTAGAGACAAAACTAATCCATTCAAAATCTAATTTTAAAATAAGCAGGTGATGGGACCCATGGTGTAAATAAAGCAGGACAAGAATCTTGTGAATAGAGCTACCTATGAGTGCTATCAGAGCGAGGATGGAAAATGTGATTTAAAAATAAAAACTCCAGAAGTTATAATGAAATTTTAAAAATATGAAGCTTGGTGACAAAGTAGAGAAAGAAGGTGAAGGAAAACAACAATCCATTATGAACTTTAAGGCAATAGGTTCCAAACTTTATCTTCTCCTGGGAATATGGAAGAAAGTGAGGGAGGGAAAATGTTAGTTGATAAGGAGACTCCAAACTTTGCCTCAGTTAGAACTGTCATCCTAGTACCTTTGTTAGTTTACTCTATTAAATTTGAATACTAGATGTAATAGTTGGGGAGTGGGGTGGGGTCTGAAGACTGCTTTTCTAGGAACGAAAGATGTAGAAAATCTATGGTGGCACAAATAGATTTGAATAGGCTGGATGAGAGAGAAAAAAACACAGTGGGTCTGGAGAGTGGGGAGAGTTGAATTAAGCTTGAGACAGATGAATTTGAGGTGTTGCTGTAGCATCTATAGAAGATGTGTTGGGCCAAAAAGAAATTGGCATTTGGAAACCAGATAAGAAGACAGGGCAAAGATGTGCAAGTGGGCATCTTCTTACATGGGTATGAAATCCTGCAAGGCATTAATAAAGAGGCTAGGGAACGTAGGTTAAGCATAGATCTGCTATCAAATCATAGCAAGAGAAAAAAATCAAAGCACCAATTAATATTGATGCTGAAAACAAAAGAAGCAGCTGTGAGAAAGGAAGAAGATAAGGAACCAACAATGGCCTGAGAAGAGTTGTATCAATGATAGAGAGCTGTTATTGACATGTGTCTTAGAAAGTTGGAAAAAGATGGAGCTGAGAATGGGTCCTGCATCTGGCAATAGAAAGACATTTAATAGCACATCAGGCAGCAAAAAATATCTTTTCAATTGTGTGTAGGGCTGGACAAGAGCCTGCGTAAATGTTCCGTATAGCATGAGAGCTAGAAAATATGCTTAAGTGTGATCTATTTAGCAAAAGTCCCAGAGCACAACTTGACATTAATGGGGGCTGATATGCCACAAATGAATGACTAATGCAGTCTAAAATAAACCACTATGAAATCTCCAAAGCTATCTTATTGCTGTTGATGGTTCTTTTCCAAGAGTTGGACAGCTTTCACAACTTCCTGGGCAAATGAAATCTGGATCACCTCATAAGGGAAACCCACCTACTTGGTTTAATTTTACCCAGCTCTAGTCCTTCACCAGAAAGGAGAGAAGATGAATTGTTTGGGAACTAGTAGCTCAACATGGATAAAGGAGCTAGAGGCCATAGAGGAAGGGCCCTATCTTCAAGAGGAGACAGATATCATTGCCGTCAAGTGCTACTCTAATCGTTTTTAGTGTCAAAATCCTTGCCAAACAAAATATCACTTAAAAGATAAGACAAATGATTCTGAGAGAAGCAGGGCTGCTTTGGTTGAAGTAGAATTAGAGAACCCTGCCTGTGAGCCCATTTCTGTAACCTTCATGAATATACTCATTGGACCTCAGAGCGCAACTGAAAACAATGCACCGAACCCCTTTATTTTCAAATAGAATCTGAAGCCCAGACATGTTTAAGGGCTCACTGAACATGGCCCAGCTAGCTAATGGCTCAAACCGAGTTAGAACCTTTTATCCTTAATTATCCTTAATTTTTGCACATTGCATTTAAGTTGCAAATATGCTAGGGGACATTCACCTAAGAGTACAGAACCAAAGCAGGATGGATTTTTCCTTAATTTTTGGATGCCTTCAGAGAAGCTGTACAGATAATGTAGTTCCTTTTCTAAATCACGTATCTTTCATTAATTGATTTATTTGGAAATAAATAAGAATTGGTTTTATAGAAATGGAATAGTGGATTAATTTTTTTTCATCATCCATTTTGTACTTTCTTTTAACTGATTGTAAACAATTACATACCAAAGTCAGTAAAGCTTGCTCTCTCACTTAAAGATTCTCTGCCTTAAAGTGCATTTAAAGTACGTAAATGGAAAGAGAGTGGTGGGAAAATGACATCTTGTCCCCATTTGTACATTAACAAGAAAATCAGATATAGCTGTAATCTAACCTTAATAAATCAAAACTCTTTGGGGAAGATTTGATGGTCTGACTCCAACATCAAATCCATTCGGCACTGTCTCCACAGCTGTTAGCAGCTTTTGTGGAGGTCTATGTAGGAGAAAACATTCAAAGGCTATTTCTGCTTCTACAGAGCACAGACATAAGTCCTGTTTTGACAGGCAGATTTTATAGTGGTTTATTTCGGTCTACATTAGTATTTCATTTTTTGGCATTAAAGCCTTAACCAATGCCAAATCTGCCCCTTTCTTCCTATATGCTCTGTGTTTTCTCTACAAACAGGAAATTGCTAGTTTTCAACATTATTTGCTTTGTATGATAATAGCTAATAAGCAGTGTCTGGCAACCAACTGTGTTAGAGTATTACACTGAGAAGGAACTGTAGTGAACCACTTCCTGCACAAGAGAAGAGAATTTCTAAGTGTGAGTTTTTGTCTCTTTTTTTGGGTGTGTGGTAGTTTTCAACTGACTTCTAAAGATCCAATGATGGTTTCTCCTCTCGGCTCTCTTATTCAAGTGCTGCATACATGACAGGCACTTCAAAACTTCTTGAAAGCAAAATGTAGTCCGATAAAACTGGATACATTGTAGTCCAGGAGAGGATACCCAAGTCAGAATCCAGTAGCCATGCTACCTGGGCCCAGAATGCCCACACATCATCTCCCAGGGATTATAGGCAAGAGGGACAAAGTTTCCTGAGACAGTCTGTTGCATCTACAAAACATGGAAATAATTTGCAGTCAGGTCAAATGCCTTTGGAGAATGTGATTCATTACACTGCTTATGACCTATACCGAATTGGAGTTTGGAGATCTTCATCTCAGTATGAAACTAGGTAGATTTATGGGTCTGTCCACACTGCAGAGTCCTTTGACGTCATCTCAATAGGAAGTGTGCTTGGTAGAGGGAATATTAAGTCAATACCTATGTTTACATTATGCAAAATTAATTAATCAAGTAAGGCAAATAACATTTTATTTCTGTAAAAAAATAAACATTCAATCATTTATTTGGCCATTTAAAAAAAGATGGTTTAAATAATTTTGCGTACAGATATAACCAATACCTAACTGAAGAAAAATAAAATAAAATGAAGCTATCCCTATGACCTTTCACTTGTTTTTTCAATATCAAGCTTTCCATAGCATAATATAATTATATATATGTTTTTATTTATATACATATGTATATACACACATATATAAACATAATATTCTTTATATAAAGATAGACATACAGACAGATGATAGATATAGAGATAGAAATAGATACAAATGTCTAAATAACATGTTAATAAAGGTAAAAAGCCAGGATAAATAAAATCCACAACCTTTGCTCACATGACTAATTACATTCCTATTAATAAATATGTAAACTAAATATTAATCAAAATATATTCTGAGCAATCTTCGGTACCTGGACAGAAGAAAAAAGAATAATGCAATGGACAAGGAGGAGTATTTAAGAAAAATAAAGCCTTCAGTATTGATATTTGTAGTACATTTCCAGTGTTGTGATGTGTTTTTTTACCCTGAAGATATTTTCGCATTTGATGGTGGAGTGGGGATGTAATAAAAAGAAGACTGTTATTTTATATAGGGACACACCTTAATGAATCGGTTGGCTATGCACAGGTAGCCATATTCCTTGGGCATTATCTGAAAGAAAGAGAATGAGTCATAAGGAAGGTTTTCAAGATAAAGTCGCAGGGATTTTTAAGTGAAACGAGGAGAAGAACGAAGTGGGGTTCTCTGAAAGGAGAAAACAGGCCACAGCAACATGGTGGTATGTTAGGGACTAGAGAAAGATGGCCCAGAATGGACTTCCTATGTGTAATTTCTGTAATAATAGGTAATTTTAGAAAGAATGACATCCAATAGTTAAAGTTGTTTTTAACTCTGTGCACTATTTTCACAGTAATATCCCGAAACCAATAGTAAAAGTCTGTAAGATATATATGCACGCTCTCAGTTGTCACTTGGAAAATAAGGGGAAAAAAGCTATAACCATATTTGAAGTGCATTGTTGAGGAAAGAGAGAAATCATAAGGAGAGATTTTTAAAAACCCACAATTTATAATCACTCACATTTATCTGTTCCTTGGAGTATCTTGGCCTTTGCCAATAGGCTGTGAGCTCCATTAGAATAGGGACTGTTTCTGTCTTTAGGAACTGTTTCTGTCTTATGAACTGACATACCCAAATATCCAGTATCTAGTTCAGTGCCTAGTCCTTAGTGCTCAATAAAATTTGTTGAATGGACAAAGAAATATAAATTGATCTGGAACCATTAGTTCAAATTACTAAAAGACATAGCAGCCATAAGCAGCCATAAGTACCTCTGCACAAGCCATTAGAAATATAGCAGCAATGTCCACAATAGCCAGACTATGGAAGAGCCCAGATGGCCATCGACAGATGAAGGGATAAAGAAAATGTGGAATATATATACAATGGAATACTACTCAGATATCAAAAAGGAAAGAAAGAAAGAAAGAAAAAGAAATCTTGCCATTTGCAACGACATGGATAGAACTAGAGGGTATTATGCTAAAAGAACTAAGTCAATCAAAGAAAGACAATTATCGTCTGCTCTCACTCATATATGGAATTTAAAAACAAAACAGAGGATCATAGGGGAAGGGAGGGAAAAATAAAACAATATGAAATCAGAGAGGGAGACAAACCATAAGAGACTCTTAATCATAGGAAACAATCTGACAGTTGTTGGAGGGAAGAGGATTCGGGGGAGGAGGTAAAAGGGTGATACACTATATGTTAATTAATTGAATTTAAATTTTAAAAAAGTACAGTGAATTCCACTGAAATGCACAGATTGTGTATTGATATGACATCCTACTTGACTATTAATTCATGTTTCCTTTTTGCCTTAGCTTCTAGGAAGCCCAAAACTAAGTTTTATATTCAACTCCTTATCATTCCTCAACTCCAGTAACTATTTCTGTTTCATCCTTGCCTTTTACACCATGCAAGTGGATTTTGATCTTCCTGTGACTAAGGTTTTATCACAAGGCACTCTACTTTTAGGAGCATTTAAAGCATAATAAATATATTATACAAATAAAAGAAATACTGGAGAGAGAAATGAAATCCCTGCAGTTCTGAAGAATGAAGGGATTGGAGAATTTAAATTAGTTTTAAAATATTAAAGGAATAGGTAACTATTTTGTTCACCTTCAATTGGGTGTACTGCAGTACAGTTGGTTCTAACATTAACTACCTAGAGTTAGCACCAAGCTTCACAAGTTAAAGGCTCAGTCGTCCATGGGACCACCCTATTGTCAGTTACCAGCTTCATTTTGGGGGTGCCCAGGCCACCTGCATCTCTGACTGGCCAAAAATGTGGGGGTTTCCACAACCTTTTCACTAGAATATAACAGAATTAAAAAAAGTGCTATAGTTGTAATCATAGTTTTATTATAAAGGATACAGATCAAGAAGACCAGCCAAGAGAAGAGTCACATAGAATAAGATCTAGGGGAGAATAGTGTCCAGAGTTATATTAAGGTTTCAATCTTTAGTCCCCTTTCTCCTTTCTTCCACTTTTCTCCTCCAGAGAGGTAGGGCTGGCCCAAATCTTCAACTCTTGAATCAAGTAGTTGGTATTTTTGATAACCAATCACCATCAGAAGCTGTCTGGGGGCTCAGCATGAGTCCTCTCATTAGGGTTACAGACACACCTATTATACATTCTCTAGGTATGAATATTCTATTCTCTAAGATATGAATAGATTATTAGATTATTCTCTAAGGTATGGTTAGATTCATCAAAATCTCAATATAGCCAACAAAAATACTTATTTTTAAAGTTTTAATTTATTCATTATTGGTTCTGTCCCTTCCATCTCTCTAAAATCTCACTCAAAAAAAAACAAAAACAAAAACAAAAACTGTTGCCAGAAGTATCTGGGTAATATTGGAATTTTTATTTATTAGAATAACTGGGGATACTCTCTACAAGGGATTGGGTTCTAAATCTGAGTAGTGGTAATCATCACTGAAGCAGTACCACTGATGAGTAGTGATGGTTGTTAAATTAGCTCTTTCACCACTTCTTTATGCTTCCTGAGCTTCCTTGTGTCAAGAATAAGGCCATTTTGAAAGTCACAGACATCTGTAGCTCTTTGACAAAAGAACTCAAGCACAGCAAAAAGCTATGTTAGGCAAAAAAACTAGGTTAAATCTTATTAGTAAGAATAAAAATTCTTACAGATCTCCTTGTCCATAGGATCTGATCAGGATTTGTGAAGTCTTACCTTGTACCAGTCTACCTCTCTGGAAGTTCAATGGTTTCATAAAGGAATGATAGAGCTCTCTCGTCATCAAGGAATTAACTCATTTACTCATTGGGTATCTACTATATATCAAGCACCATGCTGGGTTCTGGGATTTAGAAGCGAACAGAACAGACAAGATCTTTCCTTACATGGAGATTTATTCTAATAGTAGGCTGGGAGTGGCAGACAATATAAAGCAAACACATTATGAAACAAGAAAAAGACAGACTGTGAAGAGTGCAGTTGGAGGAAATAGCAAGGGGAGGACACAGTAACTGAAGGAGGTTCTTTAGAAGTTAGGCCAAGGAAGGTCTCTCTGAGAAGGTGACATTTGAAGTGAGACTCAAAGGTAAAGGAGGGTAAAAGTCATTCCAGGCAGAAGTAAGAATTCCAGCCTGGAGAAGATAAAGAGCTTAGTGAGAGAAATAGTGAGTGGTAGGGGAAGAGGCCGATGCAGCATGCTGTGGTAGGTCAATCAGGGCCTCATTGGCCATGGAAATGAACTTGTATTTTTTTCTGAGAACAATGGAAATCCACTGGAAGATTTTTAAAATATTCTAGTAACATGATCTTACCTCTTTTCTAGAAGATTATTCTTACAGGGGACCTGGGTGGCTCAGTTGGTTGAAAGTCTGGTTTGGGCTCAGGTCATGATCTCAGGGTGGTGAGATTGAACCCTGATTATGGTTCCATGCTCATTGTGGAGTCTGCTTGAGATTCTTTCCCTCTCCCTCCCCCTCTGCCTCTCCCCTATCCTGCTCATGCATGCACTCTCTCGGTCTCAAATAAATGAATAAATGAATGAATAAATAAATAAATAAAATCTTAAAAAAAAAGATTACTCTAATCCTACTGCACAGAATAATAGAAGGAGGAGGAGAGAATTAAAGTAGGGAGATCAGATAGGAGTCAGTTTTGTAATGTAAAAATATTCTAAAGGTCTACAAACTAAAATATATGCTTTTGACATATAAGACCTAGAGAGCAGAAATCAATTGCCTAATTTTATAGAAGGAAAATGAAATGCCAGCATCAGAGAGAGAAAAAAAGCAAATCTAGAACTTACTTCATCAAGATGCTCGAGAAAGAAAAATGTGCTTTCCTGACATGGCTCCATTCTCCATTGCCTAAGGTAATGAAATAATATGCCCACTACAGCAAAAGGTCTAAAGATTTTCACTTTTATGCCACATCTTTTGGTACCATTGAGGCAAGAGGAAAAATAAAAGCAAACAAGTAAAAAACATGGCTTTAGGGATTTACAGTTAAAATATATATTGTGTTATGTAATTTGAGTGCTGATAATTGTTATTTTACCAGAAAAAATCACTTTGCTATTTCATGCGCAACTAATGAAGGTTTGCAGTACCATTAAATGTGATTTTGAAGCTCTGTGACTCCAAGTTTCTCAGCAGAAGCATGTCAGATTTTGTGAAGGAAGAAATGGAATTGCAAGATTTGATATGCAGAAATTTGCTTTACAAGCAACTCTGTGGTAGATACTCTCTGAGGATATTTGTAGTTTTAATATATGTGCTTAACATATAGTATGCTTCTTCTTTCTAAACATTTCACTGAGTACATGGTAAAGCCTCGTGAATTCAGACTAATTGAGGTTGTCCTGCCTGAGTTACTAAAAAGTGAGATTATCATTAATGTTAAGAAAAATGACATTGGGGTGCCTGGGTGGCTCAGTGAGTAAAGCCTCTGCTTTCAGCTCAGGTCATGGGATCAAGCCCCGCATCCGGCTCTCTACTTAGCAGGGAGCCTGCTTCCCTTCCTCTCTCTCTGCCTGCCTCTCTACCTACTTGTGATCTCTGTCAAATAAATAAAATCTTTAAAAAAAAAGAAAAATGACATTGTATTCATTTACAACTGTGTGATAACTATAATCAATGTCTTTCACTAGAATAATCTGTGGGAAAATAGTAATATTTCAAAAGAACCTTCTCTAGATTTATAGTATTCATTATCTTTCCCTTTTTAGCATATTTAATGATTAAAGACAGACATTTTAAAAGATTATTATTCATTCAAGAAAAATCTAATTTAATATACATGGCAAGACTTTTCCTACTTTACAGAAAATTTCTCCCCCAAAAATGACATTCTATTTTTCTTTTCTTAATGCTTTAAACCTCTGGGTCTCTGTCCCTCCCTGTCTCTCTTTCTGTGTGTGTGTTTATTTCTTCGCTTGTCTCCTCCCACCCTGCCTCTTCTTTTCATCCTGGTGACTATTTGCAGACATCCAGAGGAACAAAATTGTTTCTTTAATTAAAAGGAGAAAAACAATTTTTAAAAGCTGCCATTGTGGGAAAATGTTTTCAGAAATGAAGCATCAGGGGCTTTGGCTACAGCCTCTGTGCTATTTTTCCGACTGTTTTGGTATTTTAGTGACCGTAAAGAAATGACCCTTAAAGTTGCCGTGTCAGGCTGGTAATAAAATGACGTCCTGGGAAAACCAAACTCTTTCTTTCCCTGCACTTTTTTTTTCCTCCTGTAATTAGACTTGCCGTCATCGGGGACCGTCCTTGTTATTACCAGCATCCCTCTCGCCTCTGCTCAGGGACAGCGAGAGCTAAGTGAAGGCGTCCGCTAGGTACCAGGCAGACGATTTGGACACAGACCGCATTCACAACAGCTGCATTTTCCCTTTGTCAACCTCCGCATCTTCGGGAATTCTTGGTTTTATTTTCAGGGGCCCTGTTTGGCATCCTTCTCCCTTGTGCTTCTTCACAATGTGCTATTATTCGTTATGATAAACATGAAAAAAGGTAACTGCTGCTCTGGCCTTTCAAGTTCCCAGCCTGCCTAACGCTTTTCTGGAGTCGGTCCGCAGCCAGGACCATCGCTAAGGACAAACATGTGGCTGCCACTTGTGTCTAGTGCTCGTCTCTCTGAATCTGGTACTTTCAGTTGAATGCACCGATGTCATTCTTTCAAGTGAATGAACCCCACGGGGATTGTAGAGAGAACTAGGATGGCTTTTCACCACGCCAGGGACCCCACATTTCCCCCTCAAACCATCAACACACTCGCCTTCCGCGGTGCCTGCCAGCAGCAGGCAGATGCAGCTAATTAGCACATCCCACCTCGGTTTGCCTTCTGCTGGCTTCTCCTCAGACGCCATCACAAGTAAGGAAAGTCATCCGTGCTGTTTCTTCTCTGAGAGAAATTTGAAGGCTTAGGATTTAAAGACCAGTATTCCAGAAGTCCAAACTATTGATTGAGAAGTTGCCAAGTACCAACTAAGCATTCTCCCAAATTACAGTCATTCACTAAAATAATCACTATGACATGTTGGGACCTAAGGCAAAGAAAATATAATCCTTATCTTTACGGGGACTATAATTTGGTGGAGGGATACAGGGGATCTATATAGCTAATATGAACATTTAAACAAAGATAATTTCATGTAGGGATAAGTGCAGTGGAAGAAATAAGTGCGAAAGGGAAAGACTGATCACCCAGAAGATGCCTCTTAAGCTGGATCTGAATAAAGGAAAGAAGACAGTTATTTGAAACACTAGCGGAACAGCATATGGTGGAGGGATCAGCATGCACAGTGGCCCAGAGGTGGAACTGAACTTACCTCCTTAAGGGACAGAATGACAGATATCTGGGGAGATATACTAGAATATGCATAGCCCTTTTGAAGTTTACAGTCACTATTTTATATAGCATGGGAGAAAAATCAGCACAGGTAATCTTTCCAATGAAATGGAAATGATACACATCTAGAACATTTTCTGACATGTATTAATGCCTCATCGATATTTATTGGGTACACCCTTGAAATCTACTTTTCAATTGTTTCAGCAAACATCTCTCCCTATTAATAGTAATAATATCAGCTTCTACATGTCTGCAGACAGCAACAAAAAAAGGTGGTGGCTGTTATGGCCTCTTTAAAAGAGGCGTTTTAAAACACTGAGGAGTTTTCAAAAACTTGCTGAAGGTCGTGGGGACAGGACAAAATAGACCAGAAACTGAAACCCAGGTCTATCTCTTTACCACCTCCCACACCCCCTTCTCTACCTCCCGGACCCGTTTGTTGGGACTAGCCTACTGTGAGTTATGCGCTGAGTTAGAAGGTGAACAAACAGGGAAGCCGGGGTGGCCCAGCTGGTTGAGCTTCTCACTGTTGGTTTCAGCTCGGGTCATGATCTCATACTTACGCAGTCTAGCATCACCCTCGCCCCACGTGTCCCCCACCAGAGGATCCTTGCTAAGAATGGAGCCTGCCTGGGATTCTCTTTCTCCCTCTGCTCTTCCTAACCACCACCCCCACAACGTGAATGCTTTCTCTCATAAAATTGAAAGAGTGGCTGGGCTATCAAGTTCCAAGAAGAAAGAAATGGGGTACAGACCTCGGCAGTGGATGGGTCAGTGTACATGTTCTCCAGGGGCCTCCTTCAACATGTAGCAGACTCTCTCCTACTTCTGTATGTTTCTGCTTAAATTAAGCTTCCTTAGAAAGAGACGCAGACTGGGCCAGTGAGGTTAGGCTCTCATGCATGTAGTCCAAAGAGTAGAAGCTACCTAAGAAGGAGGTGTGGTGGGGCACCTGGCTGGCTCAGTGGGCTAAGCCACTGTCTGCGGCTCAGGTCATGGTCTCAGGGTCCTGGGATGGAGCCCTGTGTCGGGCTCTCTGCTCAGCTGGGAGCCTGCTTCCCCCTCTCTCTCTGCCTGCTGCTCTGCCTACTTGTGCTCTCTCTCTCTGTGTCAAATAAATAAATAAAATCTTAAAAAAAAAAAAAAAGAAGGAGGTGTAGTTTTCATATTGAGGGGGAAATAAAAAGGCTACTGGACATATCACCTCTAACCTCACATTTTACAGATAAACTGAAGTTCAGGACAAAGTGATTTTTTTTTTTCCTCAAAGTCCGCCAATCCTTGATCTGAGAAAATTGCAATTAAGAAAAATGTCAAGTTTGTCCTTAGAATGTTAGGTCTCTTGTTCCTGCCTTAATGACACCTCTTTCTGGGGCCTTTATGCTCCCTCATTAAGACCCATACATTATAAATGATCAGCCATTTAAAGCTTAGTTTAAACTAAAATATTGCTGGATGTATTTGTAGTGTAAACCTCATTTTAAGAAGTGTAAGGCCTTATTCCCTACAAAAGACACCTAGGAACTGCTGAATGGAGAGAGGAGAGGCATTTACTAGGTAAAAAGATGTCTCCCAAAATTCTTCAAAGCTTGGATACCAATGTACTACTCATCATTTCCTACTGAGCACCTTAGGATAACATTTCAGGTCCATTTCCCAAAGCCTTTCTATATGAAAGTCAGCTTAAGAAATTATGTTGGCTTTCTCAATATTTTCTCAAAATTTCAATTGACAAAGGTATTGAACTTTCTTGACTTAATTAGCTACTGAGTAATGACCACAGATTTTCTCAAGCAGATCTTTGAGTGCTCCATCACATGGCACACAACAGTCAATATAAAACAGACCCAGTCCAACTTACTTAAGGCTCAAGTTTCCAAGCACTAAGTCTGTGCCCAAAATACTATGTTTTCTCAGCAAAAATTAAAACATGCTGTGACTATACTAACCTTCCCAGCTAAACCCCAAATTGCTCTTTGCCCTGTCTAAGGAGCTCAGATTGTGCCAAGCTCGCCACAGCTGGAAGTCACTGTGTTTGAGCTCCTTTACCATTTCCACTGGCTAATAGAAAAATTCAAAACTTCAGTTCAAAGTGCTCAGAACAGTCTGCAGAGAGTCCAGAACCTCACAAGACCCGAACCTGAACCGGTTTCTTTAACATCGCAGTGGATGTTGATAGCCCTCTGGGAATTAATCTCACAATCAGACTACAAGAAAGATCTAGGATAAGAATGATGAAGTTAGGGCAGGCACATGCAGACGAACTTTCCCTAGGGTTTAAAGAGAAAAATATATTCAGAACATCAGTCTCAGTGACCTAGGTTGACAGATGATATTTTAAGAAATAACCATCAACAGCAGGGAAATAGTTTCTTTAATTGTACAATCACTTTTGGAGCTATTTGGAGTTGTCTGCCTAAACTCTTTTCAAATACAAACACATATACACACCCACACACATTTATTGAGAGCAAATACCCATTGCTGTAGTTAATGGAGTGAAATACAGCCAAAGTGGGACTAGGAGAGCAGCAGGGGAGGAATTGTGGAAGCCAAGTTAACTGCTCTGATACAAACTGACTTTTTTGGTCTCTTCCAGCCAGACCATATATTATTGTGCCTTGTGTGAGGATGTGATGCTTTCTGTCGTGAATGCCCTGTACAGGATGAAAGGTCAGCAAAACACTACGACTGAGGTTTTCTTTCCCTCTTTCAATTCAGGAGCTTCTGCATTCCACACCTTAGTGTACTAATACCTGCAACGTTATGGGACATTACGATTCCTCGGTACTTGCCAAGACCCAGTCGTCACCTAGGATTCTGCCCAGGGAGGAGAGATTCCAATATGAGAATCTGTCAAAAAATGGGAAGATGTCACAAAACCGCCACCACCATGATGAAGAGCTAAAGGGATTGATTTATGAGGATGGATTAAAACAACTTAATAGAGTGGCCAAATCGTGACCCAACTCCATAGGACTGTCATATGCTTTGAAGTTAGAAGGGACTTTTGTTACCAGGAAGTCTCAAGGACATAATAGATCATGGAAGAGAGAAAAGATCTTCACCTGGCTGGTATGTTGCATACAGGGCTAGGACCACGGTGTGTTAGCACGTCCAGACTAAAGGTTTCTCTCTTCAGAGTGGTACAGTGCAAGTGTCTCCTCAGAAGTGAAACACACAATTCCAGAAGGATGCTAAATGTCAGTGCACAAAAGTCTCTCAGAGAGCTATGTGAGAGCAGCTAAATGAAATGACGTCCTAGGTCTTTCCAAATCTCTAGTGTCTATGATTCTGTCATTTTTCAAGTCATTATTTTTGTGCTTTTTTTCTCCCAAATTCATTATGTAGACAAAAAGTCTTTGATTTGAATGCCAATATGTGCCTTCAAAATCCAAAGAATCTCTCTGACAGTCTATTTACAGACTAGTCAAGATAATTATTTCAGCCACTCACGAAGTACATAATGGTAGTCTGTGCGTCCTTATAAAGGGACTTTCCATTATAAAAACCAAAACCAAAACCACCCTGAGACATAACTTCTTCTTCTAGCTAAAATGTGAAAAGTGTCGTTTAATGATATGAGTTCCATAATGGTCATTTTCTTAGGTGGAAAATATATGTTAGCATGTGCAAACCTGCCATACTTCCCCATTTTCTTGCTCTATTTTTGTGATTACTGTTAATACAAGGAATGAAGATTTAGTACCTACTGATCAGCAGTAGTAAAATTAGTATTTTTTTCTAATTAGAGAGCTTATCAGCATAATTCTAATATGACAGGGAAAGAGCAGAACAGGACAGGAGATACACAGAAAGGATTGGCTTCTGAATCACTGGTCCCGGACAATCTTTCACCATTGATTTACTGCATTGTTTTGAGTGTGCAACTTAATCTCACTGTGCTTTTGTTTCTTCTGAAGAGCAAAGAAAAGAAGCTGCAGCAGCAGTAGCAGCCACTGTCAGTGTGGGAGATAGGATTTCCCCCTACATCCTTCTGGAATTTCTCAAGGATAAGCACACTCTTGGATTAAGGGCTTCGAGCTACTTAAACTAGTAGGAAAACAAATCTTGCCTACTTAAAATTTTCCTGTTCTCAGGACACTTGAGTGGATGTAGTAGATACTCAATAAATGCTCCATTGAACTGAATTACCAATAATTTCCCCAGCAATCATGTCAGCTTAGAATATGCATTTTTGATAGCTTAAACTGACTGTCAGAGATTGGTATTCTTGGAAGTGAGCAATAATTGTAATTACTTTTCCTAAAGGGAGCATTAAATTTCAATGCCAAAACTCTGTGCTATTTAGCTATTTAGCAAACAGAAATATAATAGACACAGATCCATTTTTTTTTTCCCCTTAGGTGCAAGACTTTGTGAAAATAAGTAGAGAACTTTGTAAAAATAATTAGAGAGGTCTCTCGGTTCCATGCTGTGGTCAACTCCAGGGCAGAAATGGGGAGAATGGAGGTCAATGAAATTTCTGATTTTAGAATATATGTAACACAATTTAAGTCACCCTCTGCTGAGAGTGAGGGTTATATTTTAGCAGAAGAGTAAATGGAGCCCCTTATCCTCTTCTCCAGAAAGGGGAATAGAGAGGCCAGAATCAGGACGGAATCTCATTTGAAGAAAGGCTTTTTGAGTATACACAATACATATGAATTTCCAGATCAGGGCCCTTTGAACATCTAACTAAGTAAACGGGGAGTCCTAATCAATGTCACTAACCATCTCAGAAACCAGCCAGCTCCTTCTTTAAGAGGGATGCTGATACACATGCTAAGGGAATGGGGGTAACAGAGGCAGATACTGAGCTAATCCCAGTGACAAAATTCTTGCCTTTAATTTGCAAGTAATTAAGGCCTATTTTATCTCTTGAGGGTTAGGGGGTGGATTTTACATGTATGAGCTGTTTCCACTTTACCTCAGTTTCGAATATAGTATGAGTGTAGGAAAAAATTTCCAAAATACCTTTGAAAATCCTATCGTCCTTCTTTGTAACCTCTTTATGCTGAATATGAAAAAAATTAAGAATTATTCTCTATGAATTTAACTTGTAAAAAAACCAGTATCTTATGTCTTCCCTTTCCATTTCTTTACATTTACATGGATCTCTTTTCTTGCTATGAAATTAATGACACTTATGCCTCTTTTCTCATGATTTTTTCTAAGTAAATGTTTTATTTCTACGATTCTGCTTTTGAACCTATTTTCAGTGTAGTTTTCTTCACTTTAGCACTTTGTGATGTTATTTTTATTGTGGATCTATACAAGTTTGAGTGACCTTTTCAGGCCGGGTTCAACCAAAGGCAAATGAATCATCAGAGATCTGGCTTGCAGTGGGACACAATAATTTTATTTCACTTGTGTTAAAAATGGAAAAGGAAATCAATTGTTTCAAGAAAATATAACATCACTTGTGCAAAATAACAGCCAATCTTTACAAAAGAATACACACACTTTTTTTGGTACCCTCTGACGGATACCACTGTTAGGAACTGGGGTATGGGACGTTGAAGACCCAAATATGTCATTTGCTGATAGAAACAATTCAGGCCCCCTTTTTAGCGACTTGTCATAATATTACACAATGTGAGTAAAAGAAATAATTTACATTATGAAAAACTCAAGGAACAAATTCTGTAAATAATATATGCTGAAGAGCAGTATGTAGCTCTAGCGGAATATTGCTTAGAGAGATTTTGTTTAAAACATTTATTGGAGGCATATATTACAGTATATCATTTACTGGCTGGAAGCCATGCAATATGTGTCTTTACAAAAAAAAATTACCTTGTAATATGAGCCCCTCCAAGGCATAATTATATAATAAAGTTCTTATTGGGAAAACTGGAAGTAGGCCAAGGCTTGTCCAAATATAGTGAATGTCAGAGCCAAATTTATTATCCTTAGCTATTAACAGGAGAAGGCAGGTTTTGTTTACCAAGCCTAATTCTCTCCTAATTACAGCCACTATAAAATAATTACTATCCATGGGATAACAACACAAGACAGAGTGACTAACAGAAGAAACTGCAGGGGTTAGAAAACAGAGTGCAATTCTGTGTCATTTTGAACAGCTTGTGTACTGCCGTGAACAAATTAACGGACTTCATTAAGGAATTATGTTTTAAGAGTGGCTTTGCGGTGAAGCAGTAAAGCAATTAATGCATCTTATTTGGTCCTAGATCTGAGTTGTCGTGCAGTTGGAGACAGCAACTAATTTTTTTTTTTAAATTTTTGATGTATCAGGTTTAATAGGATTCAACCACATTACTGGGCGAGATGGTTAATGAGTATAGAGAAAAGACTCTATTTTGGACAAATGATATCCAGCCCCTGCTAACTTGTTCCATCTTTATGAGCAGATTTCTTACCATGGTGATTTTAATAATCTACTGAAGACAAATGCCAACTTTCATCTAATTCCGTTTCACAACCTACTCCTATGTCCTAAACTCTGTTGGATTAGACTTCTGATGAAAGGTGTAGTTTTCAGAAAGGCAAGAAAAATATATCCATTTGAGCCACAAAACTGGGAACTTGAAATATTATTTCAATATTTCATATTTGCTTTCCATACAAATCAAAACGGAATATTATCCAGTTGAAACATGATGCTTCATTAAATTCTCAATGTTTCCTGTTCCCACATTCCCTAACCTCTTCCATCTCATCACAGAGCCCCAGAGGTGTAAAGAAACCTTGCTGTAGATCTTTGTACCCTTGAAATACATGCACCAGAATCAACCACTATTCTTACTACTTGTGCACAATGGCAAGGGGAAAAGGTCAAGCTGTGCCTCTTGCTGGTTCTGTGTCTTTTCTCTCTCCACACCCCCCAACCCCACCCCTCTCTGTAAAGGGTCATTTCTCCCTGCAGTAGGAAAAATGCTCCTGTTTTGGTGACTTGGTGAACACGTACAAACTCAGCACACTTGGGGAGTCTGTTTTAGATACTCCTTTTAATAGGCCTCCAGATGGCCACATAAAAGCAAAAGGATTATTATAGCAACTCCCAACCGGGCCATTAGAGATAAAGGTGGACCAGAGTTTCCTTTAAAACCATTTTTTTTTTTTGAGGAATATATGATCTGATCATAAAAAAAAAAAATCCTCGATATAAAAGTAGGGGAAGAAGTTCTTCATCCAGAAATTCATTTTGGTATTCTAGTTCTTTCCACAAATGTCCCTTTATGCAGATAAAGTCATTTAGTTTAAAGTTAGAGCCCCAAAATGTAAGGTTGGTTTTTTCCAACAATGTTGTGGCATGCTTTTTTTTTTTTTTTAATTTAAAAAGCCTTATTCCCCCTCTTTTTTATTCTCCAGACACTGAATGTTTCTATAGGGAACTAAAGTTAAGAAAAGAATCGGCAATAAAAAGATTCTTGAAAAAACATTTCATGTGGAAAAGAAAATATTCTGTCATTATATATATATATATCATATACATATATCACACGTATATATCATGTATATTTATAATCACCTCCTCATTGTACAATTACAGAAGTGTCATTGAATGTCTCCTTTTTTTCTACTCCCAGAAGCAACAATAGCTCTGTTAAAACAGGACTGGCTAGCTTTACACAGTATAATCACGGTTGTCTCTTTCCTACTTTCTCCATTCTGTATTTTCAAAATATTCCAATAAGCACATTTCATTTTATTCTTAAAAAGTTTTGTTTTGGGCATCACACCTACACACCCACCGTTCTCCTACATATACACACTTTTGTTCACTAGGGGACAAAACAGACATACACTGTTATTACCTAAATATTGACCAAGTTTTTCCTCCATTCAGCCCCATGACAGTTTGACTATGAACTCCCGGATTCTAGGATTCTAGAGTTTACTTGTTGGCTTGCCTTAATTTGAACTGTGGCCTTTCATCTTTTCTCATCTCTTCTTGGGAATGTGAGAGAAAAGTTGGAAGAGATGGTATCAAGAATTACTAACTAGGTCCATTTTGAACAGGAAGTTTCCTTTATCACTCTCATTATTGTTGGTATGAAATCATTCGAACACATATGAAATATTTCAAACACATAAAGTACAGAGAATAATAAACATTCATGTTCTCTAAGATTTAACAAATGTTAATGCATTATAAAAAGTTTTACATAGTTGTTTGAAGTCTTTTTTTTTCCTCTTAAAATGTTACAGAGAGTTTTGGAAACCTGTCTGCATTGTCCCCTCAACTGAAGTTCCTTTACTTCCATTTTCCCACCTTCCGAAGGGTAAGATAGCCACTGTCTTAAAATTGGTGTGTAACTTTCATATCCTGTTTGTATATGTTTACTATATATGTAGATACCCATAAATGATAAACTATTCTAATGATTTTTAAACTTAAGTTAATGTCATCACCCTGCTACTTGCCTTTTCACTAACCATTGTCTTCAAGATTTATTTGTGTCAATGTATGTAGAATTGGTTCATTTCTTTTAATGGCTATGTAGGTTTCCACCATGAATATGAATGTAACACAATTCATAGATGCATTGTTCAACTGAGAACAAGGCCGCCTATGTTGTGTAATTTAGGGATGAAGAAGAATCTGTCCCTTTCTGGCTTGGGATGTTTTAATTTTCATACTAAAAACATTTGTAGTAGTTTAAAACCACATTTAAAATGTTACAAAGTACAACGGTGACAGTACAATGAGCCTTTCTAATAGATTACACCCCTCCCTGGAAGATTTCATCCTTTGGCAGTCCTGCAAGAGTAAATGTGGAGAGACCATGATGATGTCAGCCGCAGTGGTGGAGAGAAGACAGGGTGAAGGAAGGGAACTTCTGCCACGTCTAGTAAAGGCTAGAGCTAGCACAAACTATATGCTCTTCATAATGAATGAAGAACTTGGTCCACAAACTTTTAGAGCTTATAGCCCAGATTCAATTAATATCATAAAAACAATGCAGTGACATGGTGGGTGGTAAAGACGTAGCAATGTACCATGTCAATGATTCACAGATACTTAAAGATCCTGAATTATGAATTAATGTGATAGATACTAATGGTTCTGCTATCTCAGTGCATTAACTGATGAGTTATAACTGGTGTGATATGTGGTGTCAATCCAAGTATTTACAGGCTCTTTTGTGTCTTCATTTCAATCTCTCTATCTAGTTCAGAGACTTTAAAACTTGATTTAAAAAGTAAACACGATTATAAATTTAAAATGTTACAGTGCTATGAGATGTCTAGAGAAGGCAAAGATGGTTGACTCAAGGTCACTAATAACCATTTATCAGACAACATGTGTAACAAGTTGCATATTGAAGCATTGTTTAGTAGGAAGTAAAAACCAGCAGCATTAATGTCATTATCGGTCACCTCTCTTCTCAGGGATGATAATTTTTCAATACACCTGTTCACTATGGTCAGCTCTAAACACAGGTAAAATAAACATCAACCTTCAAAACATATTTCAAGGAACATGGGGCAAAAACAGCCTTGCAGAAATCTCTTTTCTACCAACTTGCCACAGGGTCCTAAATGCCCTTCATTTGGAATTTTAATTCCTTTGACTTGAGGCATCTTTATCTAGAAGAGTTCATAATGTGAGATAAATACAAGTAAGGAAAGTAGCACATTAAACTTTTATCGTTCATTGAGATCTTAGTAGGAATATGTTCAAATGAGTTGTTAACCAGTTACCTAACAATAGCTTGGGGGAAAAACAGAATAGTTCACTGTTACGTTTTGATGGGTGAAGAGAAAAAAATCTATACTGTAAGAAGCTGTCTGGTGGGATTTTGAAGTAGAGAAGAATAGGGGACCAGAGGAAGCACCAAATAGTGAATGCTTTGGAAGTTGAGGAGAGAGGATATTGAGAGTTGAGAAAAGGCCATTGAAGAACAACTCTGTGTGTGTGTGTGTGTGTGTGTGTGTGTGTGTGTGTTAGGTGTGCACATGAAAAGTAACTACTTTAGGATTTTGCTCTTGGCTAAGCCTTTCTGTGCACAGCTAAGTCTTGTCCCTTCTTACACAGATATATTTTGCCTTTCCTCTAATTTAAAACTCAAAAAACAAATTTCCTTAACACCTCAAGACATACTGTATGAAATAATACATATCTCATAGCCTTGTGAAAGATGTGTTTTATTTTTTCTTTTTCTGAGTTTTTTAATCTATCTCTTTACTTTTTTTAAAAATTTTATGCTTTTTGGCAACTAAAGGAAACACTCATACTAGTTTAAAATGCTGATACTGCAGAACTTTTGTGCTTGCTGGAAGTCTGTTTACACAGATTATGCTCAGGTAAACACCAAGCACATTCATATTTGTGTAGGAATTAATTCAAAATATTTACTTCATAAACAATACAGTCATCTATTTGCTCACAATCACACTTGGAACTTGGTTGGAACCAGCCACTTTTATATAAGCGACAGTCAACATCTCAATAATTCTGATGAGCAAGGCCACTTTCTACGTATCTTTGAGATACTGAGCTAAATTTGAGGAATTGAAATCAGTTTCCCTTAAGAAAAACACCAACTTCAGTAGCTGACCCTGGCTGACTGTTTACCAAATTCCAGCCACTGGGAGGCAGTATTGTGTAGTAGTTAAAGTCTTGAGTTTCGGCGTTGGCTCGTCAAGGGTTCAAGTCTAACTCTAACATAAATGTGGATCAGTTAACCTAAGCTTTCATTCTTTTTTTAATCTTGCAAAATAGGATAAAACCCATTTCTCTTTTACATTGTTATGAAGATTAAATGAGATAATGTGTGTTAAGTGCTTAGCATATGGCTGGTGCTCCTAAAACCCAATACATCTAATCTTTAGGTGAAAGCAGGTGACACGGGGATCTAGTTCAACCTGCTAATGCTTTTCTCCCCTCCTCATATGCTCCCCTAACCTCACATTTTCCTCTATTAGAGATGGGTGTCATGGGTCCAGCTGCAGACAGATGTTAGTATTTATGAGGAAAATCTTTGGCATCTAGCCAGGGTACTCAGCATGGATTCTGCTCCTGAGTGCCTCCCACCGACATTCACAACCCAGCGCTGCTCGAGGGCTGCAGTGCTGGCCTTTCATCATTTCCTCTGTTATCCAGCACCAAACGGTCGTCAGTGACAACTGCACCAGCCCCAGCATTCTCTGGGCATTTCTCCCACTGGTAAGAATCTGATGTTGTTAGAAATGATGCCGTTCCAGAGTCTAACATATCACTTAATAAATAAAACTTTACACTCCCAGGGTAATCCCTACTCTTTATATTCCTATCCTTGAGTTTATTGTCTCCTATTAAACTTAATTATTCAAATAACAAAAGGATATTTCACTCAAGAATCTTTGGTAAATGTATCAATTTGTTTATGGAGCTACATGGAAAAACTCTCTTCTCGACACTGCATTAACATTTCAGAGACCACACAGTAGTTTATAGTTCTTGAGACAGAAAACACCTTCAAAGAAATCCACTGTCCCAGCCATATGTGGAACGTTTATTGCGGAATCGACAGTTGCCTCTGTGTCCAGTGTAGTCACTGATTTCAATTTCACTGCTTACATCCAGCCTTTGACAAGCTATTCTGATGACTTCATTAACAAATTATTTTCCTATTCTCATCATTCATTGACTCTAAAAATAAACTAGCTTATAGATTCTTTGGGATCTAGACAAGTTTCACTATATCTTTATCTATTAAGAAAAATAAATAAATTAATGGTAGTTCAAAAGTCACATTTAGGAGTAAAGTCCGTTCTCATCCTTTAGAGTTTGGACACTTTTTCAGTTGGTTAAAATACATGATGAGCTTATATTCATAAAGATATCACTGATCACCAGGTTCTTCCCAACATAAATCCTACGGTAAATTACTCTTGACATGTAAGTAAATGTATTGCATGTTCTACAATCATTTCATTTGCAGATGAAGGGTTCTTGTCTTTGCCCTTAACTTTTCTGGGCAGAAATTCAGAAGCAGAACTCTGGCCTGTTAAGAGGCAGAGTACCCTGCAGCTGTACCCTGCAGGTAGAATGAAAAGGTCCTAGATGAGGTCTTGAATGCGTGTCCTTACATGCTTCACACTGCAACCTAATGTGCAGCCGCGGACCACCCCACCTGAGATAATAAATGAGAAATTCTCAGGGCTGTTGAGCACTTTGCAAATTTTCACAGTGGATCAGCACAAACTTAGTTAGCACAGGTGTTCACATAATTGTGATTCATTGGAAAAATTCTCAGTGCTCAATAGCCCTCGCACTTTTCCCTCCTAGGTGCTGGTTGAGTGTGAGTATATTGTGGGGAAATGTGCCATGATGTTGGGCTCCACTGGCTCTTGGCTAAAGGGTTTTGGGCTGATAAAAAAGAACTGTAAAATGTGTCCAATTCTCTTGGTTCATTTGCTTAAGTTTCTGAAACTGGAGAATGACATGTATTCAATAGTTCAATAGATAGAAACCAAGTCCAACATTTAAAAAGAAATCCTTTCTGATATTGGATAATATTAAAAGTTTTTCTGAGGTTATTTTAAAAAATCATTAAATCCTAAATAATGTAAAGTTCTCATTCTTCAAATTTTTTTTTTTTTTTTGCATTGTAGCTGTCATCTTCTGGGGAACTGTGCTCAGTCCCATATAATTGCCGGCTCTGTTCATTTCTTAAGGTTGGCCACCATTTAGGATAGGACTCAAAGGTAATCATTCTGAACTAGTGAGACTGCTCACTCTGCAATCAGCCCCTAGTATTACTAGTCTTAGCTTGTCTGTTTACAGAGTTAAACAAAATGACCTGATATAAGATTTGCATAGTCTTTGATGCAATGAATTAAATAACTGGGATTTAAAAAAAAAACAAAAACTGATCATATAGTTAATGAATATTGATTAGGCTCCTACGTTGTGTTTGACCTCATGGTAAGTACCCTGAATTTGAGGATGAAGTAAAAGAGAAAGTGTCTGCCTATACTTCATGTATGATCCACATATGGCTGCTTTACTCTATGATTTTTTTTAAATAAACACTGAACTAAAAGGATTTCAAATTTTTACATTTTCCTCTATTGAAAATTACTTCAGCAGGCTTGCCCGCTGCTTATTCCCGTGTCCCTGCCTACATGAAAAAGTGTAGACAAATAATATCTTCACAATATATCCAGAATTTCTCCTTAAGGGAAGTGATCAAACAGTTCATACTTTCTATTTCTGTTAAACTTCCACTAATTTCTTTCAAGTAGTTGATGTATAAGTCTATGCTGACTTGAATGGATCTATAGAGATTTTCCAACTCCTTAAGGAAAGGGCAGATACCCATTCCCATAAATTATTTCAAATGATCAACTAAAGATATAAACCTCAGCACAGATGCAAAAACCCTCACTGGTCCTTATATGACCTCAAACCTAGAACCCACCTGGTATCATCACAAGGAGGGGTTCAGGTCTTTTTTTTTTTTTTTTTTTAATTCTGAAATACTGCACCTCTTCTAAAAAATGGATGTTTCTGCATTTTTAAATAGAGAAACAGAGCATTAGTACTGACAGAAATCCAAAATCTTTCCTTAGCTACCTCATGTTCCCAAATGAGACACAGGCTAATAGACACATTATTATTAGTGGATACTTTAGCCCCCCCCATTCTTTTTTTTTTTTTTAATTTATTTATTTGACAGAGAGAGAGAGAGAGAGAGAGATCACAAATAGGCAGAGAGGCAGGCAGGGAGAGGGGGAAGCAGCAGAAAGCCTGATACGAGGCTCGATCCCAGGACCCTGAGATCATGACCTGAGTCGAAGGCAAAGGCTTAACCCACTGAGTCACCCAGGCATCCCTAGCTCCCCATTCTTGTACTCTTCCCTATTCTTTTCACCTACAGGTGACCAGGGTGTCCCTAAGATTCCAGCTGTCTGAACTAGAAACAGAATTGTATGACATTAATGTCTTCTTTTCTCTGAATTCTTGCTAAACTTACTAAATCCTACTAGGTCTTTCTAGATTAGGAAAGCCATTCCAAAAAGAGAGGGGGAAAAAAACCGCATCTGAGATACAGCAGCAGTATCATGAAATTTCAGAATTAAAAAAAAAAAAAAAGGAAAAGGTCCAAAAATAGAGCATTTACTAAGGAATTAAAATGTTTAAATTGTTTCTAGAAGATTCTGTCTTTTGTCCTTGATTCTCATCAGAACTTGGTTTTGAGAAACCAGTGCATGGGAAGGACAGTGGATCCCTGTAGAAGTACAGAAGGTATGCTACTCTTGTCCCTGTAGGTATGGGAGTATAAACAGGCGAAAAATCATTCTCCAACTTAGCGATGGGACAGAGAGAGGAAATTGGTCCAAAGCTAATGAGTAACTTTTGAAGTCTTACATAAAAATATTAATATTTATTGATAGATATACACAGAGAATCTTTAGTGCAGAAATTATAGAAACCTAAGGTTACTAGTAGTTGTACAAGCACTTGATTGTCTACAAATATCTTTTATATTATGTCCTCTAAAAGCTACATTCATCATACTGAAATATATAGACTGTCTGAATAGTAAATAATATCTGAAGCCAAATCAAATAGTTAGCAAACTCATGAAGTCATGAGTGAGCAGTGGGATATTGTTTTCTTTTTAAGATCTGGTGCAAACTGGGAAGGTTCCTTTCTGGATTGTCTGCTTGTACAGGCCCACTTCCAGACTGATACCTTTTATTGTCAAGATCACATTTTTTATTGTAAGAAATTAACTCTTGGTGAATATCTAAGCTTATGACAATATTTGTGAACCATGCAGATCAGTGCTGAGAACTGCAGCTCTAATTATATTTGAAATACCTCTTCATTCATTTATGCTTATCATTGCCATCCTAAGCCAAATTTTTTAGATTTCTGCCCGGTAGTGTAAGCAGACATCTCTGATTTGTTCAGTCTTGATTCCAAACTGCAGGCATTACTTGATGTGTTATCTTTAATAGTGAGAGATATGCTATTCTATGCCTAAAGCTATGTTTAGGATGTTATTCAGGCCTGAAAACTAAGTACCTATAGCATTTTTTTTTTTTTTTGGTAGCTCAGTAAGACCTCTTTCCTCTCTCCCTCTCTCTCTCTCTCTCTGTCTCCCTTATCTCTCAACACCATCATGAGTACTAATTTATGTGATGATTCCGTTATTCTAATGTTATTCTACAATTCACAAATAAGGCACTTCACATCCTTAAAATTTGCCTCCAAAACATTGCAGCTTTGTTCTGATATTATCTGTGTCTAATTATATATTTTTGTTTACAATTCTTTAGTAGGATATAGTGAGTTTTGCTTTGGCCACTGAAATAATACTTAGAGCATCTTTATAAGAAATAAAAGAAAAAATGGATGCACTCTTTCTTTTCTGGAGTGGGGTATCACTAAGACCAGTGGAGTATGTTAGAAATATCATACTTAAAAAAAAAAAATCTGTGTTTTGGGGGTAGGGGTAGGGGGGAAGAGGAATGCCTAAAGAGTTCACAACATTATTTCTTGCTCTAGTCTCCCTGAGAGTATATTAAAAACAAAATAACCTCTCTTGGGGCTGGGATGCTTTTGGTATACCCTTGCTGAAATCAGTGGAATAGACCAGATGGTCGCTTGAATTCTCCAAGCCTCTCACACCATAATACATGGTCAGAATACAAGAGATCCAACTTTATTCCCATTTTGAGATTTCTTCTTGCAAGTTGGCCTCTTTTTCATCCAGATTTTGTCTAAGCTGCATTAACTCGCTTCTATTAGAAAGAACTGAATTTCTGTGGTATTGGAAGAAAAAAAAATCCTCTTGCATCAGATTCAAATGTTTTCCAGATCTACTGGTGGTAATTGACATAATTCATTTTAATGAGCTAGAAGTATTTGAAGAGCTTTCAGTGAAAACATGTGGGGCCGCTCTGTAAATTCCTAGGCTTTTAGAACCCCCTCGGTCTCCAGTGTTTCTACATTTGCCATATCCAGTAAACTGATAAGCAAAAATGATTTATTGTAAAATAGTTATAAGTAAAGAAATGTCCTCTGAGGATACAATAATTGTTTTCATTTTCCTTTCCCCAGTGCCAGTGGTATAATAAATGCTAATAGATGCAAATTATGCACGATCTTTAATGCATACTAAAGAGAGACCATTTAAAAATCAGGTACCTTTTGTTGGTGAGTAAGCAGTGGAATATTGTTCTCTTTTTAAGATACGGTACAAACCAGGAAGGTTCCTTTCTGGATTGTCTGCATGTACAGTCCACCTCCAGACTGCTACAGTTAGACATTCCATAGGAGGGGTGGAGGCAGAATAGGGGAGGTGAAGAGGCAAACAAAAACATCTTTAACTCCAAATGATTCCGTAAGGAAATCTGGGAAAGAAAAACAAGCTTCACCCCAACCGGACTTGGGGTCCGCTATGACTTAAAGGAGAAGATTGAAATACATGAAAAATCAATGAGGTAATAATTAAATTGTGTGGCACACCGTGCAGCAGCAGGGACACTCCATGCATTTGGTAATGGAGACAGGGAACTGAAGTCATCAGTACTTAAGAGGGAGCAAAGAACAGCCCTCATCTTGAAGCTAATTTCATGACGAGACACTAAAAAACACATACCTGCTACAGTAGAGTGGGATATTTATAGGAGGTTAAAGATACAAATTAAAGTCCAGGAGCCTATACATTCCTGATTACCCAGCATTCTTAAATCAGTCCTCCTCAGGCTCACACCTGGGGTCTCAGCTGCGGCGTAGCTGTCATTTACGCTACCCATGGCCCACGATTGATGACAGTCATTCGCTGATGAAGCTGTATACATCATTTCTGTCCGAGCTGCACTGGCCAGATGGACCCTGACCATCCATCGCCTGTCAGGGACGCATCTGTTCACACTGCTGCTAGGGGTACTAACAAGTCATTGGCTTTCCAAAAGGACAGTGTCAGCTGGATAGGGCACAACATAAAAACTGGTGTTGTTGGGCCTTTCTTTCTTTCTTTCTTTCTAAATTAAGAAACAGGTTTCTTTTTTTTTCTTTTTTCCTTCTTAACAGGGGATACATTACATTAACTTTTTTAAAAAAGTAGAAGTTGGGATATCCAAAAGATCGGAGAAACTTAATTAACTTCGTATGGATAAAGCAAGCTGGTTTTCTTTCTGAAATTTGTTGTTGTTGATGATGTTGTTAATAAAATATCCATATTGAGATGATGATATTAAAATGTTTGTGAAGATCTGGGAGGTTTCATTATCAATATTTGTTTCTATTATGAAAAGTCATTGATGTTTGTGTACTGTTGTGTTCCAAATCCAGGTTTATGTTACTTGTTTTACTTCTTTGTATTAAATAGAATGATCTCCCTGGCTGAAATCAAATGTAATCCAAAGAAAAATTAGCAATACATTTCCATAAATCTAATCGATAACAAGAAAGTTCTAATCCAAAGAAAGTTCTGTAATAAATTTCCATAAATCTAATCAATAGTAAGGTAGTTCAAATTTGGTGAAGATCGTGTTTTCATGTTAATTTGTTGCTACTTTAAAGTGTGTTGACAAGGAAAGGAATTGTTTTATCATCAGGATGAAGCAGTACCCACGATTTAATTAGTTCTTGTGTGTTAGGAACCATCTGGTTAAGTGTTCTTAACACTCCAATGAGGAAGAACTCTTATTCCCATTTTCCAGATCAAGAAACTAAAGAATAAAGAGTTAAAAGATCCACATGTAGTGCCAGTAGAAGAGCTGGGATTTGAGCCCAAAGCAGTTCTGACATCAAAGTTCAGAGGTCAATTTCTTTTCAATTTGAGCTCCTAAAAATGATCTTCAGATGTGGATCAAAACAGTCATTATTGCCTAGCTTCCTGAATTCTTACTTTTGTTATAAAAACAAAATTATTTCTTGTCTGAAATTTACCAAGACAGATTTTAAATTAAGCAAGAATGAGAACATATTGGGCGCCTGGGTGGCTCAGTGGGTTAAGCCTCTACCTTCAGCTCAGGTCATGAAGTCAGGGTCCTGGGATTGAGCCCCACATCGGGCTCTCTGCTCAGCAGGGAGCCTGCTTCCCCACCGCCCATCTCTGCTTGCCTCTCTGCCTACTTGTGATATCTCTCTCTGTCAAATAAATAAATAAAATCTTTTAAAAAAGATTTTTAAAGATGAGAATGTGCATCAAAATCAAATAATTAATTAGTTTCTTTTTAAAATTAAAGACAGAATTTACATTTTAAAATCTACTTCATGATGTAGAGACATGTTTCAAAAAGATTCATAATCAACACCCACACAAATGTTTTTAAGTGAATAAAAGTTTAAAACCTACTCAAAATGATGTTGAAGAAAGCAGAGCATGTGCCATAACCAGTCTTCAACAGGTAAGCAAAGCAGAGACAGCTGTTAGAATGAACATGAAAGTGAATGGGTATTTGTAGAGATCCTTTAAATGAAATCATTTATAAGTACATGTCTCAAGCACACCCTCTAGCTCTTTATTGGTTCAGTTTCCCGATTTTAAAAAGTGGGAAAAAAATGCACAGTTTTTTTGTTTCATCAATGAAATTGAATTTTGCAAACTTGGGTAAAAACTTACTGTAAAGGAAAAGAATCTAATTTTACTAGATGGAAAACTGATAAAGAGATGAGGCCATTTTCAAGGTCACAGAGGAGCATTTCTATATTGGCAATGTGAGGCACATTGTTGAAAAATATGAGTGACTATAAACCTCATTTTGGCTGTCAGCTTTGGCAGCAGCAAGAGATCTGCAGGGAAATTTCTCCATAATTCTCCATTTTGGCTTCATAAATTGGCAAACCACATGGTTTTTCTTGCTATGAAGGTCTTAACCTCCAATTAATTTATTTTGCTCTTTTTCTTACAATTTTTCTTCCTGTAAAAATATGGTAAAACTTTGAAACAAACCTAAATTTCTTGATATCTTCAAGATATCTTTTTACACCATGAGCAAATATATTTTTACAAAGAAAGTTTCCACAAATATGCAAGGTAAGTCTATATAAACTGATTGTTATTCTTGGTTCCTTCTGCATTCAAATATGAATGGTTCACCCTCTAAAGGAATTTATAATCCCTGAAAGGAGAGGGGGATATTTACAAATAACTACAAACAAGCTAAAATATCTTTAAATTATAAAAATAAGGTATTATAAAATTTTAGAGGAGAATTCTTACAGCTGAGATAGTGGGGCAGGGAGGTTTTATGGAAGAGGTAGGACTTGAAATGTCTTTTTAAAAAATATTTTATTTTTAACTAATTTTTATCTCTAACATGGGGCTCGAACTCACAACCTCAAGATCAAGATTAAGATCCACTGAGCCAAGAAGGCACCCCTTGAAATGAATCTTGATGAATTTATTGAGGAACTTAATTTGTGTTACACAAGAGATGGTATCTCAGGCAGAGGAAAGAGTTTTAACACAGGGCTCTGGGTAGAAAATCAAAGGTCAGAAGACATAATAGTGAGGACACTAACTTGTCTGTATTTACATTTGTATATTACTTACCACAGCTGTTTTGTTAATGTTTCCTAAATGTATGAGTAAATGAATGAATAGTAAAAATGATTTAAAATCGTTAAGAGTCCTGTATATACACAAGTTAGCATTTACAAACCCCAAATCTCTATTTTGGTAGGTAGGAAACTACTCTTCAAAAATGTGCATGTACTAAATCCTCATCCTTGACACCCATAAATATGTACATGGTGAGGCAGGCTTTGTAGAAGTGATTAAATGTGGAGATCTTGAGATGGGGAGACTATTTTGAATTATCCAGGTGTGCCCAACCTAATCAAATTAGTTCTTAAAAGTGAGAACATTTCCATGGTTGGTTCAGGAGATATAACTGGACAAAACAGGAGATAGAGATGATATTGCTGGCTATGAAGCTGGGGAAAGAGTTTCATGAGCCAAGAATGCAAGCTTCTAGAAGTAGGGAAAAGCATGGAGGAAAAAAAAAAACAAAAACGGATTCTCCCCCAGAACCTCCAGGAAGGAATGCAGCTCTGCCAGCACTTTCATTTTAGCTCCATCTGACCCATGTCAGACTCTGACCCACAGATAATGAACGTGTGTTGTTTTAAGCCCCTAAGTGTGTGGCCATGCATTAAGGCAGATACATCTATTTTGTGTTGTTTGGGCATACCACAGTTTATAGGTCCAACAGGATATCTTCAAACACTGTGTTGCCACCTGGGAAGTCAATACTAAAGATATGTATCTAAAATTTGGGATCAAGTTCTAGGAAGAAAAAAGGAATTCATTACTAAAATGCATATAACATATCTGTGATTAAATTAAATGATACACTGAAATGTCTGTGTTAATTTTTATGTTTACTTTTCAATAATAAAATTAATACTGGGATATGGGGAGTTTTCAGTGTTGATCAAGATATTGTTTGGTCTTCTTTTGTTGTAATTTTGTGATCTATTTTGTCTTAGATTAACTAGATTTCTTGAGCAAAAAAAGTAACTTGACAAGTAAGTCAGCAGAATTATTGAGTTAGATTATGTGGAATTGTGTCTCTTCTATCTTGCATATTCCACAATGACTTTGACTATAGTCTGGTCAAAAATTGTTTGATTTGAGTGGTAAAGTCTGTATATTTAGTTTAACCAATTGAGTGTCTTGTCCCATTATTCATTCTTTCAAAATAAATGGCTTATTCAATGTGCCGGTCTTCTGTTTATGTTTGGTTAACTTAAAATATAGTAAGTATTGTCTGTGATGTAGCCCACCAGAAGCAGACAGAAGGTCAAGGATTTGCCTGGTAATTTAGGCAATATAAATGATCATTACAAAGAGAACTAAAGAAATGTTTTGCTTAGACTGATTTTTTTTTTTTCTGGAAAAATTAGGAAAAATTGAGAAAAACGAATGTAGAATTTTGTGCTCAAGTAGATTTTCATATGTGAATTTGTGGTATTCTTTTTATACTGAATAAACAGGTGTGGAATTAATAGATTGCAGTTTTGTAAATAAGTTACTACTTGATAGTAGCATTGCATCTGAAGTATTGTCTCTTGAGTGTTCTGGCCAGTAGCCTTCTGGTTCACAGAGAGCGGGGCTGTTCGCAAATGTCTCTTTGGCTTCATTCGCTGTGCATACAAGGTTCTGATTTTTGGGTTTTCTTTTCACTTCCAAGTTTGTAAGGAAGGAATTTCTTTTTTAACTTTCTACCACACAGGACTCAATTCCACTGTTCAATCATCTGCCTCTTCACCTTGGAATCACCACAGAGCCGCTCTGAGGAGGAAAGTGAGATCAAGTCAGCTGAGCGAGATACCGCGCGTTGTGATGCTAGACTGAGCGGTAACGTCCAGCTACTCTCGGGGCACCCCGGGAGCCTTGCGGAGAAGTGTTCATCCCCGAGGGGCCTGGGCAGATCTCCGGTTAATCTCTCATGGGGAAAGCAGACTCCAAGCCAGTCACCAGTGGCATATCAAAATAGTCAACTAATCACATATCCTTTTGTGATTGGGTACCCTGGGCTGGACACACACTTCACTTAGCCTTGTTGCAGTGGAGGTAGTCTTTTGCTTCTGTTTGCTTCCTTTACACAAGGCCTCTGCCAGGAAAAGTCAGCCAAGTCTTCAATGCAAAGTGCGCAAAGTGTGACTGGACATAGGCAGTGGTGACTCTCTCACCTACGACACGCAAATCCGAGTTGTGCTCTACTCCCAATGAACTTGCTCACTTCCATGTCTTATTTTTCCTGTCCCCAAGGTTAAAAAATAAATAAATAAATAAATAAATAAATAAATAAAATGGACAAACAAAAGCCCCATGACTTTCTTTTTTCCAGTTAGAGTAAGGAAGTTTAATGACCTTAAAACATCCACTTGTTTCCACTCTGACGCAGATTTCCATTCTACCTCATTCACGTTCTGTTCATGTCACTGGAGCCCACCTAAAGATCACAAGATGTAGAGGCGAGCAGACCTGGGATCGGTGCTCATTCTCTCGGGTATCTGCCATGTATCATGAATGAGACCCAAAGGCTTTCTGTGACTATTTCCTCAATTGTAAAAACGGGTATGGTTTCTAATTTTGTTATTCATTTATTAGTTCTTTAAATCGGTTTCTCTCTCCTAGGCGCTAGAGATAGAAACATGAAGAGTGCCTGTCCTCAAGGGGTTTCAATCTACTGGTTATAGACTGAATTAAAAGGTCATCACTGAGATGGGGCGCTGGGTAGCTCAATGGGTTAGATATCTGACTCTCGGTTTTTGGCTCAGCTCATGGTCTCATGGGTCGAGGGATGGAGCCCTGGGTCTGACTTCACGCTCAGCAGGGAGTCTGCTTGGGATTTTCTCCCTCTGCCTCTCCCCCTATTCATATGCATGCTCTCTTTCTCAAATAAATAAATAAATCATTTAAAAAGTACAAATAAAAGGTAATCACTCAGAAAGTGTGAATGGGGCTGGGAGAAGAGCTCCTGAACTCTGGGTGGTTCAAGCACCTGGCTCTCCAGGTGGGAGTGCAGGCAGGGTCTGGGAAGGTGGATAAAGTACCAACACCCTCACGATAAAGTTTCCTTTCTGGTCCAGATGATGATCTTAATTAGTTGGCACTCTATTTTTACTTTCTCTTATGATATTTCACAAATGCATTTTTAATATTTTTATGTCTCCTATTTTAAGACTCTGGCAAGATGAGACCACAGTTTTCTTATTAAATCTTTTATTTTAGCGGCCAAGAAGTTAAGTTCTGGCCTCAGACTTCCTTACTTAAAATCCTACCTATGCCACCACGGGTCATTTGACCTTGAGCAACTTGCTGAGACTCTCTGTATCTTTGTTTCTGCTTTTAGCCAATAAAAATTATAAATGTGCTTTATGGCTGGCTTAAAAGAGAAGTGTAAAGAACTTATGGAAGAGGTATTATTTGTTCCTATTACTACTACCACTATTATTGTTATTTACTTTCTTGCCTTCTCCAGAGTATGACAGAGTAAGTGCTGAGTGACCAAAAGGCCACTTTTGTGCACTAATGGGATCCTTTGCTTTTGTTCTTTTATCACTGTGGGAATAGCAAAATGCCATTCACAGATGATGTTCAGGGATTAGCCGAGAAGCAGGAACAGGGGATACAACAGGGTTTGTTCCACCTGCTGTACTCAAACAGAAGTTTTCTTTGAGTCAGGAAGATCTCCTACTCTGCTATGAACTCTTCAGAGCCTGAACTTAACCTTAGTTATCCCTGTAACCACAATGATTATCATGGTGCCGGGAACCCATTAAGACCCTGAGTGGTTCCACGTAGATGAACATATCAGAGATGCTTAATAGTACTGAAGGGCGAATAAATGATTGCATTAAAGATGATTGTAGTCAAAACACCACCACTTGAGGCTGGCAGTTCCTGAGATAGATCAGTGGATCTCTAGAAAATCTCTGTAAAAAAACATAAGCCTTCTCTAGGACAAAGAATCCTATGGAAAGTTGCTAGGCAGTTTACTACTTGACCAAGAGACATGAAACAAAAAAGCATACTGATGAAGGAAGAAGAAGAAACACAGAACCTATGAAGCAAGGTAGAGAAGAACGTGAACTCTTACATCAGAAGAATCCATACTTGTATCTCATCTCCATCCTGTTGCAGGTCTCTTGATGATGGTTTCCTCATCTGCAAAATGGAGGCATTCAAACCTGCTTCAAAAGACACAGTAAGAATCAAAACAAGACTGCCTAGTTGTAGCATAACATGGCAGGTAAGCACCTGGCCTCTGGCCCCTATTTGGATGTAAGTCCCAGCTCTGTCACCTAAGAGTGGTGAACATACTTTTACCTCTCTAGTGTGTCAGTTTTCTCATCTATAAAATGATAATAATGATAATATTTAGAGTTGTTATGAGAATTAAATGGATAAATACATGTTAAATTTCTTTCTTTCTTTTTTTTTTAAGATTTTATTTATTTATTTGACCAAGAAAGACACAGCAAGAGAGGGAACCAAGCAGGGGGAGTGGGAGAGGGAGAAGCAGACTTCCCACTGAGCAGGGAGCCCACAATGGGGCTCCATCCCAGGACCCTGGGATCACAACTTGAGCCGAAGGTGGAGGCTCAACTGACTGAGCCACCCAGGTGTCCCTACATGTTAAATTTCTTAAAATAATATCTGTCACAAAGCAGGGCCAGATATGTTGTTCCTTTTTAAGCAATAAGACATAATTCAGGTATTTCCCTTTTATGGTTCTACCTAGATTATACCTTCTTGGTCCTCAGGTGGTAAATAAGAATCCTGGAGAAGAAAATTCATCACCTTTGATTATTGGTCTACTGAGTAGGAGTCAACATCTGGGATCTGAAATAAGCTACCAATGTTCATAGTTATCAATAATACTTGTATTTTACTTTGGAACATTTTCTCGCTTTGTTTTTGGTGCAGGAGATTATATAAAATCTACTGCACTATCGTTCTTAAAAAAAAGAAAGATTTATTTTTAAGAAATGCAATGCCTAAAATGAGATGCAGGGAGATATATACCATGAAATAAAGAAGGTATGTCAGATGAGAGAATAGGTATTTACTCACAGTTTTCTAAGATGAAAATGTGATATCTGTCTGTCACACTGTGTGACAGATAGACATTGCTATCAATGCAAAGACTTGTTTCTGTTTTTGTTTTGTTTTCCTTTCCTCAACCAGTATAGAAAATTATGTAGTTCCTTTTTCTGGTCATTTTAAAATACAAAAAGCAGAAGACTTGAGGCTTTAGAATCTTAAAATGTTATAGCTGAAGGGGATCAGAGTTAGTCCAAAACCCCGCATTATGTGGATGAAGTGGATTTACTTTCCCTAACAATTTCTTTCCCACCCATTTATTTATTCAAAAATAACTACACAAAATTATTGATTGCTCTATTAATTAGGGTTCTCCAGAGAAACCAAACCAATACATTGTAGATAGGTGGATGATAGATAAATAGATAGATGGATAGATGATAGAGCTTTGTTATAAGGATTAGATTAATGTGAGTATGGATACAGACAAGTCCCAAGGACAGCAGGGCAATTCCATAAGCTGCAGACTTTAATCCAAAGGTTGGCAGTCTCCAGATCCAGAAAGAATTTCAGTTTAGTTTGAGTCCAAAGGCAGCAAAAAGCAGATGTCCCAGTTAGAAGCAGTCAGGTAGAAGGAAGATGGGTCAGCCTTTTTGCAAGCTATTCTAGTCTTCAGCTGATTGGATGAGGCCCACCCACATTAGAGAGGTCAATCTGCTTTACTCAGGCTACCAGTTTAGATGTTAATTTCATCCAAAAGTAGCAAATAACCAAAAAATATTACAGAAACACCCAGAAAGATGTTTGATCTAGGTACCCAGTGGCTCGGTCAAGTTGACATATAAAAATAAGTATCCAAACAATCTAGCTATGTGCCAGGCATTATTCTATGCCCTGAAGATAGAGACAAATGTGTGTAGAAGTCTTAAAATCCAGTTGGAAAATCAGACAAGTGAATGACAAAGTGTAAGTGAGAGAAATAAATGTTATGGGAGTCAACATGTCACACTCCCTGTAACCTAATGCTTGGATCAGGGTAGATGGTGCTTTTCCACAGCTGTCCTTTTTTTCCTAGTCCTATCCTACCCTATTCCTCACCCTCAAATCTAGTTTAGAGCACTTAGGGAAGGCATCCATATCCACTAAGAGACACAGTGAATTTTGTTTTTAGGAAAGAGAAAAGCAAGACACATAGTAACTTGGGTCATACTCAACTCTTTGCCTAGACAAATGTAAAAGTTTGAGAATCTAATCTTGGTTCTTTTTCATCATTTCTACGTCTGTACTTTGGCTTTAGAGATCTTGCCCTCTTCCAGGTCCTCAGGCCTGAAAGGATCACCTTTTTGCTCAGAGGACCCACAGAATTCCCTTCCAAACCTGCCCTCTTTAAACTTTCCTCCAAGTCCCATTCCTAGATAATGGATCCTTACATCAACTGAAAGATGATAATGAATTAATGTTAGCCCCCCTGCACCCCAACTCAGATAAAACGTGTATGTCTTAATACAAGCATTTTGGGTATAGAATGCATGAATCTTCAGGGGGGAATCAGGCATTTTTAAAGCTGATGCTTTTGAGTAGATTGCAATTCATGCCCCTAAAGTTAGTCTCCTTTGCTGATGTGTAGGACTGGCTGTCATATATTAAGGTTTTCACTTTGGGAATTGAAAGGAAAAGAAAAATATATTTCTTGAACCTCTGATGTGTTAGACTCTATTAGGTTTATCTTCAAATAGTTTATCACATTTAATCATAATGAAACCCTACAAACTGTGTATTAAATTTCCCATCCTCCAAATAAGGAAACTGAGACTCTAAGGTGTCACACAACATATTCAAGGTTACACAGAGTGGAGAATTAGAAGCCACAAAACAAATGAGGAAGTTGTGATAATTAACTATTTAAGTCAATATGATTATGAAGAATAACATTATGTTCAAGGTAAAACTGCTGAACTTTGGAGGTGAGCTGGAGCAAAAGCAGGAGACAACTTCCCCAGAAAAGGTTTTTTGATGACACTAACAAAAACATTTTGTTGGTGTACAACATGTATATTTCTGCCTCAAATATTGTTTATTGTACTTCACTATATAAGATCACTGAGTGTCAGAATTTCCAATGTGCATCTCTTCTTCTTATGCTTTGTAAATGTGGCAAAAATCACTTCACACAGCTCCAGTTCCTACTTCTAAAACAGCTTAAATTAAAAAATTAAAAAATTAAATAAAATAGCTTAAGCTTGGAAGATATTATGGGGATGGTTGATGAATTTTGAGTAAGGTCTATAAATTCACTAAAAATATTATCTTGGTGTTAATCTCCTGAGTTTTGTAATTGTACTAGGGATGTGTAAGAAAATGGATAGGTAGAAATTCCTGACTAATGTTTTTTAAAAGCTCGTTAGAAATTAGTTTAATCAAGTGCTCAGTTGATTGAGTGGCTGACACTTGATTTCAGCTCAGGTCATGATCTCAGGGTTGTGAGAGTGAGCCCTACATAGGGCTCTGAGCTCAGCAGAGAGTCTACTTTTCTCTCTCCTTCTCCCTCTCCCCTTCTCCCCAAAATAAATAAATAAATAAATAAATAAATAAATAAATCTTTTAAAAAACTATTTTAATTAAACTAAGATAAAACTGTGAAGATTCCATTATCATAATGAGTGAATCTATAAAAAATGTAAGAAGGAGGGGCTCCTGGGTGGCTCAGTGGGTTAAAGCCTCTGCCTTCAGCTCAGGTCATGATCCCAGGGTCCTGGGATCGAGCCCCGCATTGGGCTCTCTGCTCAGCAGGGAGCCTGCTTCCTCCTCTCTCTCCCTCTGCCTGCCTCTCTGCCTACTTGTGATCTCTCTCTCCATGTCAAATAAATCAATAAAATCTTTAAAAAAATGTAAGAAGAATAATGGTAGAAGTCTTCACTGGTTTTAATTCCCTATTTTCAAAAAGAAAAATCTCTAAAACAATTAAAATATATTTTAATGATAGAACAGTAGACTTAAACTTGAGACACATGCTCTGGAGAAAGAAAAAGCTGGGTAGGAAAAGAAATATGTGTGGGAAATCTGTAACTCAGCTCTAATTTAGAAACTGGTTTAAGGGTTGTATTGGGGGTTTGGGGTAAGCAGTTACTTTTTCTACACTAAACACTGGTTGGTTATAACCATGACTACATTCTTTTCCCCTGTATCACCAAGTTGCATCATGAAAAAGGTGTCATCTTTTGAGTAGTGTGGGCTACATTTCCATTGACAACAGCCAACTGATTACACTCTGCCAGTTCACTGGGAGCCGTCCAGCAGTCAGAGTTTGCCAGTGTGCTGGGAGAGGTCCAGTAACTCTTTGGAAGTGGAATGGCCTTACCTGGGAGAGCTCTGGTGGTCAGGATGGAGCAATTCCCTGCGCTGAGCTCAACAGCCTGCAGACATGGGTCATAAGAGTCCTCCGCTGGCTATGGCTCAGGTGACTTCAGGGCAACTTGCTGAGGAGAGTTCAGCAAACCACTGAGAGAAATCTACTAGAAATAGTCTGACAATAAATTAAGGGAAAATTCAATGGCAACATTCCAAAAGCTATAAAAGCAACCCATTAAAAATTAGAGGCATTGCATAGATCCATAAGGAGAATTCTTGGCAGTCTAATGAGAACACTAATTTATTTTCACTTTCTTTTCTTTTCCTTTCTTTCTTTCTTTCTTTTTTTTTTCTCTTTGTTTCAGAACAGCATCTGAATGGTGGAAAAACAAGTCAATTTTCAAAATGCATACTTTATAAAATATATTTATGTTACTTTAAAATAATATACACTGCAAATATTATCTTTAGAATTCTAACAGTATGTATACTTCAAAGTTAACTGGGTTAGACGTAAGTTGGCTTACCTTTTGTATCGTCTAGTGTTACTAGGATAATCGAAGTGGGGGAATTGAAAGACAATTTAATACATGAAAAGAAATTTCTTTTATGAATAAAAATCAAATCAGTTCTTCAGAACTAAAAAAAGACAACAACACCAATTTAGTCTTGAAATTGATTTAATTTTGTTTCTCTCTGGGCAAAAACACTATTGATTTTCAATTTAGTATCAATATTGAAGAAAATTCATCCTCAACTCTTTATCATTGTCCTAAAAAGTCTGCTTACTCCTTTATTCATTTACCTATTTATATCAACCAGGGTTGAGTGAATAAAATTTCAGAGTTTATACGCCTAATAGATATTTATAAAATGATACCTCTCTGAAGTTAAATAAAGACAAAAGAAAAAAATACCAAAAAACTCTATGAATATTTCTGTTGCAAATTTTTACTGTTTTAATTGTGATTTTCCTTTGGGATGTACTGAAAAATTTTGAATGTTGTTGATGTATAGGTCCATCAAACAAGTATTGACCCACCACTAGCTGTCAGACTAGTGTTTTAATATTGTAAGAAAGTTAAAAAGAGGTATAAGACACACTCCACTTTGGAGGATCTTATAATCTTAAATATATTCAAATTACTATTTCATTTCTTACCAAATTAAATAAAAAAGTAAACCATACTGTGCTCTAAACCCCAAACAACTCTGATTATTATGTATTCTTCCCTAAGTAACTAGCACTAGGTAATTATAATTCCAACGGTCAAAGTTAATCTTTTTCATTTATAATAACATTTGAAAGAATTAAGAAATGTTTATAATAGAGAAAGGAAATTAAAAAATTAAAATACAAATACAAAAAAAGGACTAAAAGCTTCCATCGATATGGTGTTCTTTTGGAATTTGTATTTTGTTATATTAATGTTACTTATCTTAGATAATGCATAGTGGAAAGAGTTTTAGTTTTACAAATAATAAGACTAAGAAAAGACATAAATTCTCTTGCGTGATTAGAATGAAGATATTTTAAAACCAACCAGGAGAACTTTCTGATCTTTGGTACATTAGACAAGGCAGATGGGAGCTTGCTGTTTTCCCTGGAGTGTTTTGGTAGAATACCCTTACATTTTGGGATGAGGACACAGTACACTATAATTTGGTTGCTTTCAGGAAAATCTGTTTACTAGTGGAAAATTATGTTATGAGATAATAATAGGGTAAAATTTACAATGCTTGCAAAACATGTATTGATATTTAATCAGGCTGTCGTTTAAACAGCTGATCCTATGAAATTTTACACAAATATTAGATTCTTTAGGTATTTATTCTAGACATAGTCAAGGACTCTTCCATATTACTTTTCAAGTAACAGTATCAAAATAGTGTGAGGTTTATAATCATTCAATGCTTAACTTTAAAATGTCAGCATTTGTGCTCTGTTGAAACAACCACACTGAATCTGGAGTTTTATGACATTACAAATAAAACATTTCCAGGCATTTCCTTTGCCCCTTTGTCATTGTAAAGGAGGACCATAAATAGGTCATCATAATAGTATATGATTTACAACAAAATAGTGCATGGTTTTCATACAGTGAAATATATTTTTGCTTAAGTGACTCTTAATCTCACAAAACAAACTGAGGGTTGATGGGGGGAGGGGGGTTGGGAGAGGGGGGGTAGGGTTATGGACATTGGGGAGGGTATGTGCTATGGCGAGTGCTGTGAAGTGTGTAAACCTGGCGATTCACAGACCTGTACCCCTGGGGATAAAAATATATGTTTATAAAAAATAAAATTAAAAAAAAAAAAACTAAAAATAGAAATTCATATGATCCAGAAATTTTTTTTTCTGGGTATTTCTCCAAAGAAAATAAAAACACCAATTTGAAAAGATACATACACCTCTATGTTCAATGTATCATTATTCATAATAGCAAAGATATGGAAACAACCTAAAGAAGATGTAGTATATATACAATGGAATATGACTCAGCTATAAAGAAGAATGAAATCTTGCCAGTAATGACAATACAGATGGTCCAGGAAATAAGTCAGACAGAGAAAGGCAAGTAGCATATGATTTCACTTATGTGCAGACTCTAAAAAAACAAAATAGATGAACAAACAAAACAAAATGGAGAGGCAGGGAACAAACTGATGGTTGCCAGAGGGAAGGGAAAGTGGGGGAGGTGAAAATGGAGAAAATGGTCAAGAGGTACAAACTTCCAGCCATGATATAAATAATCATGAGGGTATACTGTACAATATGGTGACTATAGTCAATAATGTTATATTGTATGATATATAATTTTATATGGTAGCAGGGGAAAACTGAACTTATTATAGTGCTCATTCACAATATATATAAATATCAAATCAGTACATTGTAAAAAAAATATGTTACTTTATAACTAAGTTTATCTATGCAAAATAAGTAATTAATAATATTCTCTTAGAGGATCTCTGCTGCTTACCATTGCAAGGATAAGACATATCTACAGTTCTGCACAGAGAAATTAAATTAAAAATATCTAATTAACATTTGTTTAGCACCTTAAATTTTATAAAATATATTCATATACATTTTCCAACTAAATCCTTATGCTGAAACTGTGAAGTACTCAAGGAATATAATTTCTCTCTACTATAATAAAAAGAAACAGAAATTCATAATCATTGACTTTTATAAGGTCATGTCATCCAATTAGTAATCTGCAGTGAATAGAAATCAGCCCAAGTTCTCTGATTTTAATGCTTATGTGCTTTCCAACACAAAATTTTGCCAACCTCAAAATTACAAATTCATAGACATTAATATCTAGATTGAAGTTCATGGATCATTTAAGAAATGGTAAGTTTGGTACATAATCACCAACTTGTTAAAGTAAGGTCTAGATAAACATGGGCCTACGTATTCTAAACTTACTCATGTAAAAAGAAATTTGGATGTCGGTTGTTTCAGGCATGGTACAATTTTTATTTTAAGCAAGTCTGCTGTTTGTTTCCCTTATGTGCATGCCTCCTTGTCACCATACGGCTGCCATAGCTCAAAAAACTATCTTTGCACATCCTTGTTCCAAGCACGAAGAAAGAAGTAATGGCAGAAACATATCTTTTTGCAGAAAACAAAACATTTTTCTCAACGTTATTTCAACTTACATCCTAACAGGCAGAATCAAAACACACTCTCAATCTTAGCAGCAGAGAGCCCAAGAAAGCGACTGTCTGGCCTTTGCCAATCTCTGCAGGATAGATGAACAAGGGCAAAAAGCTTGGGATGACTGAGGGCTAGTCGGTTCCAGTGTCTACCACAGAGCAGAATGTCAGAAAACAAACAAACAGCAGAAACAATCCCTGCTGTCGCAAAGCTCACATTCTAGTACCAGAAATAAAAATAAATAGACGAAAGGCCATAACACGTGGGAGGAAGTGAGGTGTGCATTTCCCATAGAAATTAAAGCAGTCTAGAAATTCAGGAAAGGGAACAATAGTAACTGTCCTTGCTCATACACGTTTTTCTTTTGTTCAATTATTCTCATTAATTGTATGATGCAGAACCCTTTATGTAGCAACTGACAACCAACTGAGGAAAAGGAAAGGAACACCCTGGCTCACCTGACTGAGAAATAGGATGCTGACTGATCCGGAACTCACACTGATTTCCTCAGGGTTCTGTCCTTCTCTATCTCTCAGCTCTGCTTTTTTCAGAACGGGCTTCATTCCCAGGAATGTTTCTCTGATGTGATTGCAAAAATAATTGGCATGTCTAGGTTTATTTGTCCTTTCAGCCTAGCAATCTCAGAGAAAATAAAACCATACTCCTTTCCTGTAGCTGTCAATAATGAAAGCCCTGGGGACACGCTGATTGCCCTGGCTTGGTCACTTGCCTATCGATCCTGACCTGATCACCCATCACTACGGCCAGGGGTATGGTATATCTGGTTGGCAAACATGGATCAGATGGTAACTTGTGTGTTAGGTGTGTGTGTGTGTGTGTGTGTGTGTGTGTGTGTGTGTGGCAGGTGGAGGGGGGTACAGGAATTCAAAGGCTATTGATCAACCACCTCCAAGTCAGCAAAGAGTCTTTCCTAAATGGGAAAAAGATTCTAAACAGACTGAAAATAACGAATATCCACTACACAACAGGTATGCAACATTCTAAGAATAGAAACTGAGTTTTTGCACACTTCAGTCCCACAGAACCTGAGCACGAGGATGCTTACCCAGAACTGTCTGGTTAACAGGATAGTAATGGTAGCATTCATTCCCAGCACCGCTCAGCGTTGCTCACGTGACTGGCACATAGTCATTCCTGGCAATTACCTGTTGCAGGAAAACAGGAATCTAAATTTTACCAGCTATCAAAAATGTATCCCTCAAACATGAGACCATATATGCGTCAAAGGAATTCACATTAAATTTATCTAATGCTACTAATCATATCATTCTACTTACTCACTGTGTCTGAGAAACAACATATTCCATATATTCATGCTAGATATTTTATTTTCATTTGATCACATTTTATAGAATGTGTTATCTATCCTGAACACACACAGACACTTACTCTACAACTTTCCTTGACCCTAATTTTCCTTTTCCTCAGATGAGTAGGCTATTCCTGCTGCCACCATTTATCATAACTGTTTTTCTTCTTAGACTTCTATAATGTGGCTTCGATTCTTTATGCTCTCTTGAAACTTCCCTCTGAGGTTCACCTAATTCAGTGGCCCCATCTCAGTCCAAATTTTCCTTGACCTTTACATGGCATTTTTTTCCGTTAATCAACTTCTCCTTCTTTCCTCCGTTGGCTTCCATTATGGCCCTCCAGAACTTGACTCTAAATTACTGATCCAACATGGTAACCTACTTCTCACTATCCCAGAAATAAACCCTCTTCACAAAACTCTTGCCAAATCTTCCTGTTTTGGGATATCTGCTCTGATCTATAATACTTTTCCTTCAGGGTTTCACTTCACAGTTTGCCAGACATTCCAGTCTGCAAGAGTCTTTCCCTTCAGTGTACCTTCTTTTTTATCAGTATTAATCATTCTGGTAATTATTTCATGAGAATCATCTTATTGTTGATATTGCCAATTATTTGAGAGTAGGAATGTTTTACTTCATTTGTTTTCTGAGTTATTGCTAAGTCATTGTTGAGCACATCATAAGTACATTACACAAATGTTTTGAATTAATTGTGTCCTTTAAATAAGCATCTTCAATATTTCTGTGAAAGCCACAGAAATTTTGTTGGAGTGGCAGAACATGTTTTAAAGTTGAGTAATAAATGAAAAAATAAAATAGTCAACTATGCAAATTAAACTCTGATGTCCCTAAATGCAAAATTTCTGGGAAAGAAAGGTGTGTAATGGCATATCTCAAGGGATGAATACATTCCAGAAACATCAAAGAATAACACTTTAATCTTTAGAGCAATTAATATCCATTTCAAAAATTAAACCCTCCAAAATTAATATTAGCATCACATATTACAGACACTTAATATTTTAACATTTCTACATTTTAATAAGATTTTAATAATATGAAAATAAAGCCATTATAAAAGGCAGTTTACATTCTCACTAATTCTACGTGATTTAAAATTTCATATATAGCAAAAAACTAAAGGATAGAAAGGATTAAGGGATAGAAAGTATTTTAATTAAGAGCAAATATCCAAGCAAGAAAGGATGCAACTAAAATTTGAATTCTAATATCTCTAAATACATTAATAGAAGTAAAAATATTTCTGCCAGTTAAATATGTCTGATTAAATTTGTCTTGAAATACAGCATTTCTTGAAACAATCTGCTTTTACACACTTAAAGATCCCAGGCCTCTCCTTGTCTAGTGTTTCAATGGCTGAAGAAGTCTGGTTCATACTCTATGCCTTCGTTGTGATAAAACACAACCTTCGTTGTTTCAAACCTCAGCTCTTAAATTTCCTGCAACTTCCTCTACTGTTGTGTGCATTTTAAATGTGTGACAAGCAGCATTTTCTCAGCTAAAGTCCTGTGAGTTTTGAATGCAGTTTACTCTCACTGACTACTGAAACAATCCTAAGAGTTGAGCTATTTCTTTTTTCATGAGTCTGCATGTTTTAATGTTAATATTACACATGAAGCTCATGAAAACCTTCACTGGAAACATTTAAAGTAAATTCTATTTGCTGTCATCTTATACAGCAGTTCCAGATCCTACAAAAGAATCTTAGTATTCTACGATCATGAACTGAGGACCGAGCTTTTTTAGAAATCCATCTAGGGATACTGAAACAAAACTCTATTTTTAAAGAATTCCTCAGGGTTTTTTTTTTTTTTTTTTCATGTTGCCTCTTAACTGGGAATTATGAAGACTGGTTTCTCACCAAGTCTACCTCCTTTTCTCAGCTGTCCGTGTATATAAAGTCTGATTTTCAATTTTATTGTCTAATTCCTGTTTAGAGGGCAGTTATAAAAACAGACTTGCTTAATAACTGAAAGAAATAAAATATTCAGTGCTGATAATTAATTTAATTCAGTGTGCTCATGGCTCTCAATAGAAACTCAAATGTATTTCTGAATCATTCAAATTCCCACAGTACTTTCTGTGTTTCTTATTGACGCTTCATTCATTTGCTGGTGTGCACATTATTTGTGTGAGATTTTCCTTGGACTGTATCTCACTCTTCTTTTTACACTCTTAGTACAGTGTCTGTAACTTGCATATACAATTTGTCTGATAAATGAACAAATAAATGATGTGTCATTGAATTATATGAAATTACCAAGTGATTTCATTCATTCCAGAAATGACCCACCTATACTGTCTCAGATTCTGCTGTATTAATAGCACCAAAAATTCCTAAGAAAATTTCAGAGACACAAGAGTAGTGGTGAGCAATATTTTTGATAAGTGATTCGATTTAGAAATAGAAATATTTGCAACCACATTTTGTGTATTAGAGAGTGTCTTGTTATCCTTATTCATCAACATTCATTTATAATTCATTTATTATTTAAAGAAACAAATGTTTCTTTTCTTTTTCAGCTATAATGTTGGGATCTGCATAGCTTCCAGCTTCCAGTATCTGATTTTAATACTATGCAGTTTAACAGATTTTACTATTTAATAAAATTGCTTTTAAGATAATATCTTTTGTCTTTTCTTGGCTTTAAGACATTTCATTACTTAAAATAGATTTATAGAATATTCTTTACAGAAGATATTTTCCATTGAAATGAAACAAATGATATATATTTGCTATAGGAAGTATATCTCATTCCACATCCTTCAAAATACACAATTTTTACAACTCATTTTCTTAACAACAGTCCTAGCAAGGGTTTAAACAGAAAGTTGAAGAATAAAGATAATTATCAATAACTTCATGGATAATTATTTCTGAAATTTATTTTTTAAAATTAAAAGGGACAGAATTTGAAGAGATACGTCATTACAGTAGATCAGAAAGCAGAAGGAAAATAGCAATAAAGCAAGTTATCAGAAACCAGAATATCAGAAGCTTAAGAAGTAATTATTAGCGATACCAAATTTTATTTATTGTGGGCTTAATGGAGGCTAGAGACTCTAACTTATGTTTCCCAGGGACTAACTCATTTTATCTTCACATAATGTTATGAGATAAATGCTTTTATTATTACTTTATTTTTTATTTATTATTATATAAAATAATAAATATTATTTTATTTTACTATTTATTATTATCATCCTCATGATGATAATGAGGAACTCTTAACAACCCTTGAGAAACTGAGACTCTCAAAGATCATACAGTAAAGTCAAGGGGTTAGGCCCAACACCACTTCCCTCCACTCCAAGGGATTATGCCATTTGGGGGCAGAGTAGGCACATCAGGATTAAAAAATTTGGGCTATGTTGTGACTACCTCATATGCCACAGTCTCATGACTCACTAGCCTAACCTATTCCAACCCTCTGACTGGGTCTGTGGGTGCTTGCTATTGTCGGCTAGCAAATTTAATGGATTGATTCTTTTATGTTTCTAAGACTTAGGCAACACTACATGAGGTACTCCATTGCTACAGAGGCTGCTTTGGGCCTTGAAGGGGTCAGACTTAATCTAGGCCATATCTGTTTTGGCTTCAGAAATTAGAACCCAGTCAGGGTAATTGCAAAGCTAGGCAGACCACATGTTACTTCTCTGAGCCCAGCTTATACAACGCAGACCCTAAAGCTCATAGAGCAGATCCCCATGCCCAGAGATGTGCAATGATTGAGAATTGGTCTGGTCTAGAATAGGAACCCTGTAACAACTTGTGCAGGGTGAGGACAGGGAGAAGGATTGGACAGTCTTCCTAAATAAGCCACAGTGCTGACTTTTTAGATGTATGAGTGGTCATGATACATATGCCTATATTCTATATGTAGCTTCCAAGAACCAAGTGTCTTCCAGAGCCATTCTGACAACTGAATAATAAAGGATATAAGGGAAATAATAAAGGATATAAGGGAAATTCTGCATGAGTTCTGCCACAGAGACCATTGATCTCACATTAATAACACAAAAGTTCTGGAAAATCTACAAAATTATAACTTCTCATAAATCTATCAGTGAGCTGAGTTTACAAAACAATGAAGCAAACTGGAATTCCAGAGTAACAACTTCTCCAAGGAAGTGTCATGGGCATGCGGACACGCATGCACGCACACACAAGCACACACACACATATTTGACCTTTAGAAGAGTATGGGAAAGGTGGAGACCATACAGTATGTCAAAGAAGTAAGCTAAAATTTTAATGAATTGTTAAAGGCCAACTATAAGCTAGAATACAGCTTGAAACAGCTAGGCGTCCCAGAAACAAGGAAAAGTCATACTTTATCATAAGTCTCTGGGCCTTCTTCAAGTGTTCCCAAGAAAGATTTGAGATGAGAGCAAAAGATGTAGGGAGTATATCAGAGATGAGCAGCAGCTGCTGAGGAACAGGCACAAAGCTCTTCTCACTTCACTAGACCCATCTCTAGTAGGAAAGAAAAGTCATCTACCATTGGGGTGGGAAGCCGCAGACTCTCTCACCAGCACCTTCCAGGACCCCGACAAAAATGCACTGCTTCCAGAGAAGAGGTAGAAGGAAACACAGGTACCATTGGAGAAGAGTAGGAAAAAAACACCAAAATACTTTGCCCCAGGGGAGGGATAGGAAGCTATAAGAAGCCCACAATGTTCTACTGAATGGCAGGTCTTCCACCTAAGATCAACCACAGATGTAAGTCAGGTTTTAGATTCTATAAACAGAAGGTGTAAGAATTCAAAGCAAGTTCTACCTTTAAACTTAGGATTAGAGAAGGTCTGGTTAAGACAGGCTAGAGGTAGATGCTAGACATAGAGAAGCACATTGTAGCATGGCTGCTTTGATCTAGAGAACTCTCTAGAAATGGAAGAATGATTTTAAAATAATAGGGAAATTTTAAAGTTCAAGAACTAAACCGATGTTGCCACATTTTACTTCTTATCTTTCATAAATGTTGAATAATATTTTCGAAGTTAGCTAAACACTAAAAAGAGTGTTTTCTGACCACTGGCTAGAAAATTAAATAATATTTTTAATAAGATAAGCTATAGTTCAAAGGAAACATATTTTTAAGCATTTATATTATCTGATCCTCAAAAATATTCTCACTGGACAGAGTGGTTTAGGAAAAATAGGGAAAAACACGGGATCGTGACTCAGGGATTTCAGCCTTAGTCCATACTAACTAAAACTGTCTGAGGAGTTATCCCACATTACTCTGAGCTTTTATATCCTTAAATGAAAAATGAAAAGTTTCAACAAGATCAGTGGGTCTCAAACTTTTGTAAAGAGAAGAACTTCTTGAAATAATTATAAAATGCAGATTCCCAAGGCCCTTCTACACCCAGAGATTGTTCAGGTAGTAGGGCCTGGTGTTGCCCAAGCAATGAGAGGCAAGTGGTCTCAAGCATGGAGTTGGAGAAAGTTGCTGAGCTCAGTAATTTCTAGTGCCCTTTTGGATCCCCACAGTCTAGGAGTCTAAAGTGGAACACATATTATTGTCACTATTTCCTGGTCAGTAAGTGAGGCCTAGAGATTAAGTAACTAGGTTAGGGTCATAGAGATAGCAAGTAGAGAAATACAAATAATGTCTTCATATTCCTAGTTCAGTGTTTTACTCTTAAATCATTTTGCACACCATGACAAATACTGCCTAGTCATTTACTGCTGTATCTCCCTTTTTCCCTTAAATAGATATATGGGATTTTTCTGTCAACCTCATGACTGAATTTTAACCAACAGGATGTAGGCCCACGTAATGAACTCCAATTCATCCTTGTCCTTAAAAATCTCCCATACATAATCCTCCAGACTCTTCCACAGTTTACAAATGAAGAGAAATACCTATGAGTACCCAGAAGTAGAGAGCCACAAGATGGAACGGGCCTGGGTCCTTGAGTGAATGCCCGGTGCAGAGTCTTTACCTCCTGTGCCCCCATCAGATTTGCAATGAATTGTGCTGTGAAAAAGAGACCTGTGTTGTGTTAAGCCACTGAGAAATTAGGCTGCTCTTTAGCAATGAGTCCACCAAAGACATAACTCTCCACATGATAACCCTGTAGAGGTGTAAGAGATGACAACATACAACTTTTAGATATTAACCTATATTTCTTTAAATTTCTTTTAACTTTCACTCCATCCTTCTTACCCTTTCCCCTTTTCTTTCCACAATGTAGATGGCCTCAGGATCAGAGGGTGGAGGTGGGGCGAGGATTGGGGGAAGCAGACAGACAGTAAAGGAAATTAGCTTATGAACCTGCCTCTTTTTACTGACAAAAGCCTTAGGCCAGAACAAGGACAGTTCCTGTGTGTAGGTAAATTGTTGTAGCCAAAAGAGGAAGGAAAAAGACTTTGAAATGAAGGTGCTGTAAACTGTGGCAGAAGTATTTTTCCTGCCCTTGTCCTTCACCCTCTGAAAGAACTTTAGTTGACCAGGAACTGCCACATCTTCATTTCTTTATGCTAAGATTTCCCCCCACCAGAATACCAGAAGACTTACTGATCCTAACTGATCCACAGAGAAGAAATCAACAGAGAAATCAGCTCACCCCAGAACCCTTGAGAGTCATTGGTTTACTGGTGTGTTTTCCTTTCTCTTCTAAGCATATCATAGAACCTCTCAAGTTGGTGGATCGGTACCCCAGTACCCCAATTCTTTGCCAGCTATTCTGTGTAGGATGAAGCTCCAATCTTTGAGGGGCTTAATAGCATGTATTTGACAGTCTTCTTTTTCCTGTATTATATTTCTCCTACATACGTACTGGTGTTTCCTGCACTTCCCCAATAAACCCCTTGAATTTACATTTTTGTTTCAAGGTCTGATCCTGAAAGAATCCAGACCAAGGCAGAAACAAAGAAACCTGTGGATCCTAAGACAGAAGTCATTCAGTATTTACTTCTAGACTGGAGATACCAGTTAGTTGTTGAAAACCAACCTCTGTGTTGTGGCCAAAACATAACACGGAGACAGAATTTGGGATAAAAAGGAAGTAACTTTATTGTTTTGCAAGGCAAAGGAAACTGCAGCAGGCTAAGGCCTTCAAAAGCTCCAACATCCACTCCCCACCAGACAGGGGCTGCCCCGGGGTAGGGGTGTGGGTGTGGTTTTAGGGAAATACAGGATCTAGCCTGTTTCTACAGCGATTGGTATGTGCTGCCAGCCTTGTGCCTCAAATCTTTAGGGTCCTACAGGTTTCTTAAAACTAAAGACTAAGAAGGCAGGGGCACATGGGTGGCTCAGTGGGTTAAGCCTCTGCCTTCAGCTCAGGTCATGGTCTCAGGGTCCTGGGATGGAGCCCTGCATCGGGTTCTCTGCTCGGCAGGGAGCCTGCTTCCCCCCACCCCTTCTCTCCCTGCCTCTCTGCCTACTTGTGATCTCTGTCTGTCAAATAAATAAATAAAATCTTAAAAAAAAAAAAAAGATTAAGAAGGCAGGGGGAGAGGTTTGCAGAAGGGAGGAAAAATGTTACCTGGTTTAAAATCGAGCCTTGGGGAAACATTAATGCGGCCATTTTGATTTTTGTTCAACTTTAGCTTTTAAGTGGTTTCAGGGGTGCTGGGAGAACTGATGATTTCACTGGATCTTGGGAGCAGAACGGGCTTGCACCCTGTTTCTTGAAAGAAACCAACGGTGATGTGGCAAGACCCTAGGGATTAAATCTTGTCGTGGTATGTTCAGGTAAGCAGGGCCATAGACAAATTCACAAAATACCCATGCCCACAGTTTAACATAAAAGTTGCCGAGAGTTGAAAGACCTGAAGGAGTCTTATACACCTGGTGGCTTGGGAATATCCAAGGGAATTCAGCCTATACTCTACCTCACACCTTTTACACAGTGTAAGATTAAGGACTGTGGCATCATCAAGAGTGGGGTAGGAATTCAGAGCCAAAAACAAACAAACAAAAAAAAAAACAAAAAAACCCCACAAACCTGATTGAGTCTTATTAACTGAGCTGCTGAGGGCTCAAAGATAAAGATTACATTTTATTGGCAATGTTTAAGAATTACATTTCTTGCACACTTGAGTTGGAAAATTAAGATTCACACCTTTTATGATACTGTGGTACATTGAATTATAATTTGCTGTCATTTCCTTCTTTCCCTTTCTATAAAACTTTTAGTTCATTTTGTGGGAAAAGTCATTAATCCTGCGTCAGTCATTTTGGATTTGGCTCTATGACATATTTTGAGCAATAGTATATGATTAGATCTGCTAAATGTCATATTTGAGCAGAATGTTTTAAGAGGAAATTTGTGTTTCCATTTAAGAGGTATTTTCATCAGCTTGGGTCCCAGAATGAGCTGTCCTGCAATGTACATGTAATATGAATGAAAACTGATGTTGGATGTTTATGCCACTGTAATGAAGGGGATGCTTATTAGCACAGCAAAGCTGACCAACACACTACTATGGGGAAATCAGATCAGGATAACCCACCGAGAACAAGCTGAAATACATGAATCACTGTGGAACCTCTTGAGGCTGAGCCAAAAATTCCAGTTTGCTGTTCAACATTGTTGGTATTCCGCATCCCAAATCTATCAGTCATGTTTTTCCTCTCTGAAATTCATGAAACAGTTCTACTAACAATGCAAAGGAATATAGCAATATATCGGGATGGGGAGAAGGAACACAAAGACTAACGCTATTTTAAAGCTTTCTATGAGGAAGTTTTGATCTCATTATCATGAAAAGTTGGAAGGCATGCTCTTTTTAAATGATTGTAAAGTTTAAAATGCAAGTTGGGAATTCACATGAATGCCTAGAACTATGAGTCACTGAAAAATCCTGGAAATGCTGTTAAAAGGGTTCCATACCCCTCCTCCCATCAATGCCTTTCTCAAAGCACTCTAAGTCTGGAATGTGAGGATCCATGGAAGGATGGAGGAGAGCTTCATGTTCTTATGTGGTATTTGTAAATCTCCATGAACAAGCTTTACCTTCTATATTGAAAGCTTATTTTAGAAAGATTCTTTTCATATTCACTTTAAAAATCAAAATAGCTTTCAGATAACAAATTAAAAGAATAAGTGGTTGAGTCTGGTAAGAGGAATATGTATTCGTTCATGCTATAAAAGGAAAGGGAAATTATTTAGTGTTGGGTTTCAGAAATCCTTTGCTAAATGACACCATGACCATCGTGGCCTAGAAACAATTATTTTTTTTTCCTTCATGTGAATTGTTTGTGCTGTGGATTAAGTGTGCCAAATTTTGTTTTTAGCTTATTGACATCCCATGAAGTGCTTAACTTCATGTATTTTGTGTATTTTCTCTTGACATATTGGCAACACACATTTAAAACATAAAACTTGAACCAATCTCTTGCTACTCATGTTGCTCCAGAAAAAATTTTGAAGAAAGACATATCTAATGACTTATTCAAATATATTTTTAGGCAAATCACTTAGTTCTTCTTAACTTTTTCATGTTCTCACCTCCAGTTCTACCCATATGCTGTTGTTCCTATGACCCAACTTAGTTAGTTGTACTAACTAAGACCAATCCCTCGATGTTTCTGTTCCCTCTGGAGAGGCCAGGCAATATAAACTGAGATACAGTTTAAATAGATATAAACTGTGACATCGGAGGAGGAAATTATTTGCTTATAGTCTCATAAAAAGTAGAGGAATCAGGATGTAGAATTCATGTCTTTTGTCCCAGTGCTACTTACACTCTGCTATAGTGCCTTAACACTGCAGTAAATGAAACAAGAGGGAATTTGTTCTGTGTGTGGGAAAACTTCTCAGCTGAAAGATTAGAAACCATCACTAATGCAAGTATAAGATCTGTAAAGCTTGTCTTCACAATATGACAGAAGATGATCAGTTTGTGATGGTCTAGGTGTTCAGTGATTGTAGCCCGTTGGTTGAACCAGATCATTTCTTTCATTCTCTTTTAATTGTGTTTCTGACACTAGGAGACTACTTTAAGAAAAATAACGTCTGTGTGTCCTTTTAAACTCCTGCTGTTACGAGCCTTGAAGTCAAACCAGGGAAGTCCAACTCCAAGGCAAATATACTATCAAGAAGAATGGATGAGGGGGCAGCCCATATGCTGGCTCATCTTCACTCCTGCAAATTGCATTCCTGACAGGAGAACAGTGAAGGCTCCCTGTCAGGTCAATGGATTTGGAAATGGAAGTTGCCTCATGATTATACAGAAAAAGTCCCCTACCAATAGCAAAGCTGCCACAAAGGCACATAAATAACAACAGCTAGTAGAAATATGAGAAACACTTCTGCTAACCTCAGAGCTTCTAGATATTATGCTCATGGGCACCATTTGCAAACTCAAGATGCCAACAGAATAAGCAAGACTACCTGACTGACTAATTGATAGACCAGATCATTAACTGAAGTTTTTCTTGGTCATTTTACCCTGGTAGTTTTTATTTTGTTTTATGTGCAGTTTTTCTCTGGAACCTACACTCATGTCTGTCATCAGACCAAAATCTATTCTGTGGAATATTAACATTCGGTTGCATCTAGTCACGAATCACATACACATTAAGTGCTTGGAGCAGTCATGCTCAGCAGTTTCAGTCTTAGGGAACCAGGGGCACTCTTCACCTTACATCTAATGGATTTCAGATACTGGTATGGGTGCTTTCTTTCCCAAGGATAGAAGTGGGGAGCATATTTGCCAGAAGCCATTGGAAACCCACAAACACAACACTACGTTTGTGTTAAATGATGTAGAACAAAATATACCTGTTAGTAGGGGGAAAATATTTTAAAATACTCTGACAGAGAATTTTGAAAATTTGATGAAGGCACATTTTGAGATGTGGGAGGAGTGTCGTTTTTATTGTCAAGACATTTGATGAATGATTTATCCATGTCGATTCCGAACATTTTGTTAAGAAGAAGTCTATTTAAATCTCTTACAATTAGAGAAAAGAGACTTTTGGTGCTACCCACTTAACTACCTTTTTTTTTTGGTTTGCCTGCTGGATTGAAGTTTACCTGGCATCAGTCTTTTGATAGACCGACATTAGTATCTTTCCTTCTGACTCTACCATCCCGGTTTGCTATTATCTGAAGGTATGTTAATAGTGCTGCATGGATTTTAAGCCTGTCCCCTCAGCCCAGAGTGTTCATTAGGCTTCTATGAGGTGCCCAAGACGGGCAGGAAGCCAGTGCGAGTTATTCATTGCCTTTTGACTCAATTCTAATCACTTCGGCTGGTATGACTGACAGAGGAACGCTCTCCGCTGTGATTGAGGGTATTGATTTCCCAACCCTGTTCGGGGCACACTGGAGAGACACAATCAGAGGCTTCGGCTTTCAAAAAACCTCTTCATCTGCCTTAATCATCTGATCGATAATCAGCATCAAGACTAAGCATCTTCTACAAAGCTTCCTCCAATGTCTTTATTTTCTTTCTTCCATTGGGCTACGGATCTGCTGAGTCAAGGTGATCTCAACAGATCAGAAAGTGAGCAGTAAGCAACAACATTTAACACCCTTTAGTGAATGGTTGTTAGATCTAGAAGTTCCTATTGTAAAAAAAAAAAAAAAAAAATGTTACTGTCTCCCTCTTCCTCCTCTCCACCCACACCCTTCATGGGCCATTGGCTGGCAAACTAACCCCTGCATACATGACTAGACAATATGAGAACCAGCAAGTGAAATCGCTTCTCTGACCCAACCGACTGGAACAAGGGTGTGGGGGAGTGGGAAACATTCATAGACAATGAGATAGCTCATGAGTTCATATTTTACAGTGGAACACCACAGGCAGAGTTAAGTCTGAATTATATCTGAAGATGGAGCAAGAAGTAATGTGAGATATTTGCCTTGTCCAAATACTGAAGATCTCTAGACAAAGCTTTTCATTTTAAGCTTCCGACTTTAAAAAAGGAAGAGTGCTGCTCTATTAGGAGCATTTTATAGACATTTCACATTATATTTTTTTAAGAGATTTTGATCAGTCACATCTATTTGGACATTTTCGACTAAAATCAAATGACGGATTCCACAACTTGAAGAATTTTTAAATGAATGTTTAAAATTAATTTGTAAACTGAAGGACTATCTTTAAATTCTGGAGCTACCACCTTCTTCCAAGAAAGGGTACCATCATCTTCTTCAAAAGTGTGCTTTGTTAG